>NW_012154285.1:1529625-1629315 GCF_000956105.1 Propithecus coquereli
CTACCAAGCTATGGAAAGATATGGGGACCTTAAATGCATATTGCTAAGTTAAAGGAGCCAGGCTGAAAAGGCTGCATACTGTATGATTCCAACTATATGTCATTCTGGAAAAGCAAAACTATAGAGACAATAAAAAGATCCGTGGTTGCCGGGGGTGGTGGGGATGAATAGTTGGAGCACAGAGGATTTTTAGCAGTGAAATTATTCTCTATGACACTATAATGGTGGCTACAGGACATTATGCATTTGTCAAACCCCATAGAAATGCACAACACAAAGAGCGAACCCTAATGTAAGCTACAGACTCAGTTAGTAATAATGTATCAATATTGGTTCACCCATTGTAGCAGATATACTGCAATATGAAAGATGTTAACAATACAGGGAACTCTAGGTGAGGGAGGTGGGAGAGGGTCTATGAGAACTCTGTACTTTATGCACAATTTTTCTGTGCACCTAAAACTGTTCTAAAAAATAGTGTTTATTAAAAAAATGTGGACCTGAATGGCATTTAAATGTAGCATTTCCTGTGACATGTGTGGAAACATTTTGTGCAGGAGTAGGAAACCCTCTCTTTTCTAGTCTTGGCATTTTAACACACTTCCTTCTCCAGCCCTATCTGTGGTGAGAGGGTAATTGTTTTATCTTGACAAGGATGTCGCATAATTTTATGTGACATTTTTATCCACTGCACAGAGAGATGAAATTCATTAATGGCGTTGAAATCATTCTCCAAGTTTCTGTGCATCTGTGTGTTTCCTTCTGGTCCTTCAGCTGTTTACGCCTCCACACCTTGTCTAGGACAGAATTAAGAACTTGAGGGGAATTAGTCTGAGAAAGACCCACAATCTTGCTCTTACCTCCTCCTGACTTGCTGCCTAACTAACCAGTTTAGTTAGATTGCTAAGAGTTCATTGCCTCTTGTAACACCATGGGTTTATTACGAGACAGATTGGCCAAGAAAACTGAGCAGGAAAGTGTCACATATTCCTACATGTGTCCAGGGAGAAGAGGGGTTAGCAAACAAGGAGGGAGCAATGAATGCAAAGGAGGTGGGACGAGAGGAAAACGTCATGGAAGAGGAAGCTGAGCTCAGCCTTTGGCAGAAAACAACAAAAACTGATTTGGGATGTGCTTTATAAAGGACATGTGGTTTGTCATTGGATCTGAGTTAAATACAACAAGTAGGTCTTGGAAAGACCAGAAACCAGAGTAAGAGATCCAGGGATGGGAAACATAAGAACAATTTGGTCAATGAGTTCTGTGGTTTTCCAGCCTTTATAACTCAAGATTCACAGCCCAGATTGGCCTAGGTTGGCTCAGAGCTCTACCCTCACCCCCGCCTTGTTGGGGATTGTGATGGCACTTAGTCCCCCCTAAGTTGATCTTATGGGAGTAGGAGTGTTCCTCGAAGAGCAGTCAAGGTGCCGCCACCAGAACACAGGGCTGGACCATAAATCAGTGGAATCCCCTACACATAAATGAACATGATCACTTACTCAAAGAACACAGAGGGAACGGAACCCAGACGGAAGGAACAGTATGTGCAAAGGCATGGGTAGAGCTAACCAAGAGAAGAGTTGGAAAAGGGAGCTTGATCAGTGTGAATGGGCTGTAAGGCACACGTGATTCTCATTATTTGTGGTGGTTATATTCTGTGATGTCGCCTTGCATCCTGAATTAGTGAACACTGAGCCTTGCTAGGTAATTGGTTTTGGCAGCCACTCTCTCAGCAGCTGCTGCTTCTTCCTACAGTGCCAGAGGTGCTGAAGCTGCCCCCAGCCAGCTGCCCAGCCAGGGGATGGTGACTTGTTGTCTTGGTTTTGGTTTCAGTTGGAGCAATTTTAATTTACTTATTACAAGGATCTCTGTCTTCCAAACAACGAATCCAAGGCAAGTTTTACCCCGTAGCCTTATACTTCCTGCCTCTCTTTACACCTGTGGTATAAAAACTCCCCTGTGGCTATAACTGTCCGTGTGCATCTTGTCATCTGGACTGTTCCAAGCTCAGTTCTTGTGGCTGGTTTACCCTCCCAAGCATCTCTCATTTAACAGGGCTGCCACTAATTCAAAGACACTTCTATCGGAGAAACAGGCAAGCTTGGCTAATGACGGGAATGAAAATTGGACTCTACCATAAATGCATGTAAATTACATCGTTGGTGCTAGTTAAACTTTTAACATGACACAAAACCTTGTAATTACAAAAATTTAATTAGTACATGCAGAAAATGTTTCATTAGGAATGTCTCACTGGGGCCAAAAAGTTCATTCAGAAACCTCTCTTGTGCGTGGGATTTTCAACTTGCTGTGGAGGGATTCCCCACTGCACATTCAAAAGCAAAGCTGTAAACTAAATATTGGCACACTCCTGAGGAAGAGACATTAAAAGGTTTGAAGACTGCGCACAATTGCTGTGTAGTTGTAACACTGATAAATTGTTCGAGCTCCAGATATCATAATTGCCAAATCACTAGGCTCATCTGAAGGAGAAAAAATCTTGGAAACAAAATGTGATCAGAAGATTTCTGCAAGCTTTGAAAATAAATCCCTTGTAATTTGTTTGTTGTCGTCCATATGCTCCATGAATATTTAATGGGTATCTCTAACAAAGTATCTTTAAATAACCAAAATATTACTTTTGCACCTAAAATAATTAAGGATTCTTTATTATCGTCAACTCTCCAATAAACATTCAAATTCTTCCAATTACTAAAGCCTATTTTATAATCATTAATATATCACGGGTAGACTTAATTTTTCTTATGGTTAAGCAGGTCAGCCTTTCATTCTGCTTTGTTTCCACCGTACTCAGCAAATCCTATTACTAGTGCATGTTTGCCTGAGTTTCCACAGCTGCCTTTTCTGACAGAGCTTGTTTTGTTGCAAGACACAAGCTATGTAGCTTGATTGTCCAGACAAAACCAGGCTTAGCTTGGTTTGAAAGCTGAATTTGTTAGCAGCTTGGTGGAAAATGAGGGCATCTGACTGGAAGGATTGAAAGAATGAAAATGAAAATGAACGGTAACAAAGGTGCGAACCACAACCACTGGGGAGAGAACAAACGTATTCATATCTCTTTAATTTATAGAATTGCCTGGGTAATGCTGGGGTTGATTTTCATCTGATTGCCCCAGATACTAATAGAAAAAAAAAACAGCTTTATATAAAATTTTAAGTGACTCATACTTATCATAATATAATTCCAGTTCTGTTCTGTTGTGACTGACAGAGCGAATAGTTTGGATATGGGTAGTTTTGGGAAGAAAAATGGTTTGAAACATGAGTCTAAGCTGTTTCAGCAAAGTACATTAAGCCACCAGTAGCTTAGGAGAACATTCCTGTATTCCTACGACAATACAAATAAGGCTTCTTGGAGAAGAAATGTGAGCAAACTATACCTCTCCATCCTCTGAGCATATGCTTTGGTTGTTTCGGAATTAAGTTTGCTCAAATATTGCCTTATCAATAAATAGCTTTTTGATATTTAACCAGATCTTAAGTAATCACTGTGGTCTAGCACTGCAGTCCCCAACTCCTGGGATGCAGAGCTCTGCCGTCACCTCCCTCTCCCCTGAGTCTGTGGGAAAATTGTCTTCCGTGAAATCGGTCCCTAGTGCCAAAAAGGTTGGGGACCTCTCTGGTCTGAGCAGGTGAAGCCTACTGCTGTTTCGGAATCAGTCCGTGGCAAATCCCATCTCAGGACTTCGGGTCTTGCTGCTGTCCTGCCTGAACTCCCTGCACATGGCCTGGGGCTTATTCTTCCTCGTTAAAAGAAGGATTCCTCCTGTCACCTCCTGGGAGAGGCCTTCCCTATTCACCATAATAAGACAGCCCGACCACCCTGCTCTAGTCTCTCTCCATCACTGGCTTGCTTCCTACCCTTGCCATCCCGGCATTTAGCACAGTCTGAAAATAACTCGTTTTCTTGGATCCTTCAGGGAATCCCTGAAACCCTGCCTGAGAGCAGGGTCCTAACCCGTCACTCTCACCACTGCGTCCCCAGCCTCACAGCAGGCGTCACGATGCCTGAATGAGTGAATGGTTTGCAGATGGAGTTGATTCATTACTGAATCCTTCTCTTGAAAACCAGCATCAAAAGGCAGTTTGGGCATAACTGTCTTAAGAACTTTGATCGAGGGTGGGGAGATAGGAGAAAAAATATGGAAACTTTTACGGGTTGATTCCCATAAAAGGGCACTTAAAGCACAGCAGAAGTTTCAAAAACAAACCAGAGAAAGTTTAAAATCTTGTTGGATATCAAGGAGACTCAAGGACTGGGTTCCGTGAAAATAATGAAGCTACGGAGTCTCCTTTTTACCTTCAAAGCGCTGTCAGTGAAATGCGCGCTCTGCGTTGACGGTGCGAATGCAGAGACAGGAACACGCTGCTTTGTGTTTAAGCAGGAATGTCTCGCCACAGCAAGAGGAAAGCAGATCCCGATAATGTGCCACTATAATTTAAGTATAAATCATGACAAAGAAAAGACACCACGACTTACATTTAATTTAAGTGTCTCAAGGTAGAAGGAGTAGCACGAGTGGGGGCAAGTGCGTGCTGTGCGTGTGCACGCCGGGGAGTGTGTAAATAGAAGGAGAACGTTTTTACCAAGCATCGTCTTTATGAAAAGGATAGCCCACGGGGTCTACGCTTTCTATGTGGCTGTGCCTTGTCTTCCCAGCCACGCTGCAAGCTCTCCAAATGGTGACGAGCGTCTTCTCTTTTTTCTTCTCAGAAACCAACACACTAACATAGCCCTGGGAGCACAGCTCCTGCCGTATGGTCTATGCTGCATTCACCTGCGTGCGTCACCAGGGATGCCCCAGGCACTTGGGCTGCAGCTAAAGGTCACTCTGCCCCACTGCTAGTGTGAACACAGTCCACACGTGTTCTGGGCGGCTGCCAACTCACCCGTCACATACTATTAATTCTTTAGCTTCATGTGCAGGTCCAGGTACACTTTGCTTCCTTTGTCTTACCCCACAAGGATTCTGTGGGATTAGTTTATGGGTGAAAGGCTGAGCTCTTTGGGAGCTGAGCAAATGCACACGTGTTCATAGGGGCTTCTTGCATTTTTTTAACTGGCGCCAAAGCTGCACCAGAAAATAAGCCTTTCCACATATAATTTCATGCTCTTCTCTAAGATTCCATTTAATAATGATACATTATATGCAGGCAAAATGGTATACAGTAATTTTAGTAGTTGATTAAAAGGTAAGAAAATAAAGCCTAGAAACCACATACCTAGGATCCAAGCTTGGAATTGTGCCAGACATCCTGAAACCCTGGCATATGCAATTAAAAATCCTTCAGCAGGCAGTCGGGCCATGAAGTGAGGAATGTAATTGTGGTCTTAAAATTTGCTTTCTGTTTCCCCAGCATTTATAATCCAGTTCCCCCCCCCCACAATGAATAATGACCCTCCTCGACTTGTTTACTGTGGATGGAGAAGAATGATGATCACACGTATCGATTTTCCTTCCTCCTCCTTCTTACTGCAAGAGACTCGAGGAAAGATGATCTAGTTTTTCTTGGCCCCCGCTGTGCTCGAGATGCAGTAAATAATAAGCATTTCCAAGGAGAAAGGGAAGCCGCCAGGACGTTCCTGAGCCAGTGAATGCATTTGGGCAACAGTTCACAGCTGTAGGTCTTCAGGGAAACGTAGGAGTTTCCAGCTAACAAAATGATGTTTAAAAGAGACATCTTATGCATGTACTGAACACCGGACAGAGTGCTCCGCAGCACAGAAAAGAGGTTCTTTGTAACCTGGAGCTTCTTTCATTTACTATTAGCCAAGAAAAGATTCTCTATATGTTTTCTCCATTACTTGCTTTTAGTCAACTTTAGTGAGTGTAATTTACGTTCAATAAAAGACACCAATTTTAAGGGTGCAGTTGGGTGAGTTTTGGCAACCTGGGCCTGGGATTGTCTGTGAAGGATTTTGTCTCTCCTGGGTGCCCCTCCTAGGTCATGTTGCCCCTCTGCCCACTCACCCCAGCCTCCTCCCTCTTCCCACCTCCCCTTCTCCATCCCACTATAGACTGTGAACTGCCACAGTCCTGGGCCTCTCCTCTCAAGGTCATCAGGCAGAAAGGAGGGCCCCAGCCATGCCTCCATTTCTCAGCCTGACCTGAGTGGGGACCTGAAGAATGTTTGTGGAATACGTGTGTGACCCAGAGGATGTGGCCCTGGGGGAGGGGCAGCGAGGACAATGTAAGAGGAAGGGGTCACTCGTGAAGTCATTGCTGCAAGAATGCGCCATTCTCACTTCCAGTCTCAGAGCTCTGGGTGTAGACACCAGGGCTTGACCTTTCTGACTATTTTGTGCAGAGATCCAAACACTAAGGAACCAGCAGGTGCAGGAAGAGGCAGAGCCTGCGGGGCCGGAGTGGAGACTGGTCTTGCTTGCAGAGACTCTAAGCATCTAGACCCGATCCCTGCTGGAATCGAGGATTAAGGCTTGAGGCACCACCGCACCCCAAGGACCTAGGGAGGGGCAGGGAGAGATCTGGCGAGCTGGTCCCCAGAGCCACAAAACCTGTCTCCCCGGTGTGGTACTGGACACCCTCATTCATCTCCCTGACTCACACCTTGAGGACCGCACCCCACGCTTCTGGCAGGCTGACCCCTTCCTGGTTCCCGGGTCCCTCAGCAGAGCTTGGAGGCTGGTACCTGGGAGCTGGGAAGCCAAAATCCCTTCCCTGGCCAGGAGAGAAGCTGGGAGGCCTGAAGTTCTGACTACCCGGCCTCTGCTGAGTTCAGGTCCTTGAGCAGGAGGTCGCCTCAAGTCCAGGGCAATTCTATTGTCATGTATACATTTATTGCTATAATTTTTCTTCCAGATATGACTTTAGCTGCCTTTGATATATGGTATTTTCATAATTATTCAATATATAATTTCATAATTATTCACAATATTTCCTAATTGACAGTGTAATTTCTTCAACATGCTCTATTCAGAAGATTGTTTCTTTAAGTCCATTTGGGGATTTCATAGTTGCTATCATCATCATCATCATCATCACCATCCTAGTTTATTCTGCAGTGAGAAGAGAACATACTGTATGATTTCAATCTTTTCAAATGTGCTGAGACTGGCTTGAGGGTCCAGCTATGGTCAATTTGGGTGAATATTCCATGTTCTGTGATTGTCAGCTGCTACACTCTAAATATGTCATTTGGATCAAGCTTGTATTCATGTTCAAAACTCCTATATTCCTAAATATTTTATACCGGAGTTCTATCGATTAAGGAGAGAGGTTTGTTGAAATCTCTCGCCATGATCATATAATTTTTATATCTCTTCCTTTGGTTCTATCAAGTTTTTGCTTTACATTTTTATATGCGAATTAGACTTATTTTCTCTTCTTTTTGGACTGATACCTAATCATTATGGTATCAATGATCATTGTATCATTTGAACTAATTTTTGCCATAACGTCTGATATCAGTTTAAAAACACCAGCCTGCTTTTGTTTCCTGTTTGAATAATACGTTTCCCTGGGCTTTCAATTTTGCTCTATCTGTTTCCTCATGTTTAAAATTCCTGTGGTGTGAGCTTCATGTGGTTGGGTTGTACATTTTTATCCAGTTTGACAAAAATTGAATTTTTATTGGATGTTAGTTAATTTACTTTTAATGAGTTCGGTGATAAGTTTGCATTCAGACTTGTTTTCTATTTCCTGCATTCCCTTTCTCTCCTCTTGATGTCTTGCATTAACACATTATTTTTTATTATACAGTCCCCTCATTAGCATGTTACAACTATATTATTCAGGTCCCCTGGAGATTATCACATGCATCTTTAATTCCTAAGAATTAAATATAAATTAATGCTGTCGCTACAACCTTAAAAATGTTAATAAATTAAGACGCTTTAACTCAGTCCTTTTCTTCTGTCTTTCAGTTTGTTAGAATCATGGTTTTAATTCTACATACATTTTGAACCTCACAAGACATTACTACTATTATGGATTTATACATTTTAGATTTACCAAAGATTTCTTTTTATAATCTATGCTCATTATTCCTTTCTTCATTTCTATTAATCTGTCTGAAATTGTTTCTTTATTCCAAAAATTACCTAATTGTAGGGTTTATAATGTAGGTTTGGTGGTGCTGAATTCTCTCAGTTTTTGTTTTTCTATAAATATTCTCATTTTGCCTTAATTTTTAACTTTTTAAGTTATGGATATAGAATTCAAGGATGGCAAGGATTACATTTAAAGATGTAATTCCATTGTCTTCATACTTAATTTTATGTTGAGAAATCAGCTAAAATCTGTATTATTGCCCTTTTGAATATGATATCTGATTTTATCCTTGTGTTTGGTTTTCATCAGTTTGCATTGAAGCGCCTAGGTGTTTTTATTTGTGTTTTCTTTGGATTGCTCTTGCACGGGGTTGGTAGAAATTCTTTGATCTATGGCTACATGTCTTTTATCAATGTTAGATATTTCTCAGCCATGACTTTTTTTTTCAAATGTTTCTTAGACCCTATTATCTCCTCTTCTGAGACTCTAAATACAAATTTGATAGGTTTCTTTAAAAGAAACTTTTTTTTAAATTTTAGAATGGTTTTAGATGTATAGAAAATTTATGAAGATAACAGAGTTTGCATATACCCCACACTGAGGTTCATTTATTGTTAGCATCTTATATTAATATGAAACATTCATCACAGCTAACTAACCAATATTGTTGCATTATCATGAACTAAAATCCATATTTAATTCAGGTTAATTCCAGTTTCTTAGTTTTTCCCTAATGTCCCTTTTCTATTTCAGGATCTTATCCAGGACACCATATTCCATTTAGTAGCCGTGTCTCCTTAGGCTCCTCTCTGGTGTGACAGTTTCCCCAAATTTCCTTGTTTTTGATGGATCGTATAGAATATAGCCTTCTCAGGCTGGCCTTTTTCACTTACAATATGCAGTTAAGATTCATTCATGTTTTTATGTTTCTGAACAGCTCAGTCCTTTCTATGAATAATATTCTCTTTATGGGCCAGATGCGGTGGCTCACACTTGTAATCCTAGCACTCTGGGAGGCCGAGGCGGGAGGATTGTTTGAGCTCAGGAGTTCCAGACCAGCCTAAGCAAGAGCAAGACCCCATCTCTACAAAAAATAGAAAGAAATTATCTGGACAACTAAAAATATATAGAAAAAATTAGCCAGGCATGGTGGTACATGCCTGTAGTCCCAGCTACTCGGGAGGCTGAGGCAGGAGGATCGCTTGAACCCAGGAGTTTGAGGTTGCTGTGAGCTAGGCCAACACCGTGGCACTCACTCTAGCCCTGGCAACAGAGTGAGACTCTGTTCAAAACAAAAATATTTATTCCCTTTATGAAGGCACCAGGTTTGTTTATCCAATTATTTAGAACACAGTATCTTGGTTGCTTCCAGTGTTTGCTGAATATGAAAATACTTATTAAAAATATTCATGTGAGAATTTCATGTAGATATAAATCTTCAAGTCAGTTGGATAAATGCTTCAAAACATGATAGCTGGATTAGATGATGAGACTACATTACACTTTGTTCAAATCTGCCAGCTTGTCTTCCACAGTGGCAATCCCATTTTGCCTTCCCACCAACGGTGAATGAGAATTTCTGTTGTTCTGCATCTTGCTAAAATTTGGTATTATCACTGTGAAGTGCATTTTGTTTTATCGCCTACTGAATTGTGGTTGACATTATTAATGCTTCAACAGTAGAAGACAGCAGACATAATGCTCTGACAGCCCCTTATTGATACTTTAAGGGTACTGTCACTTCCTACTTCTTCGCTGGCAGGCACACTCTTGGAACACTCCCATCTGGAGCTGATTGACCACATTAGAATTCCACAGAAGAATTCTCTGCTGGAGGACAGCCCAGATGAAGGAACACAGGCACCAAACAGGTGAAATAATCCGTCTTTTGATGTTTCTCCAGCTAGCAGTTTGTGTCATCCTAGCTGAGCCCTAGACGTCATGGTGCTGTAATGAGCTGACACTACTATACCTTGTCTAAATTCCTCATTCATGAGAAATAGTGATGCGTTTTTATTAAGTTACTAAGTTTTGGAGAATTTTAGATAACCACAACAATTTCCAGCGTGTCTCTTATGCTCCTTTGTACCTTTCCTTCCTATTATTTTTCCATGCTTCAATCTGAATATTCACCCTCAATATATCTTTCCAATCACTAAACCTCTCTTCGGCTCTGTCTAGTGTGCTCCTAAATACAATTATTATGTCCTTAATTCACTTATAGTTTCCAGTTCTACAATTATATCTGAACTTTTGTAAATGTTTGGCATTCTCTTTTTTGTCATCTTTTCTATTAAACTGCCTCCCTCCTTCCCCACCACTTGTGCCTTGCTCCTTTTTGTGTCAGGTGTTTGAATAATAAAAGTTTTATAGGACCCGGATGAACCTTTAATTAATAGAAAACCACTGGTGTAGGGGCTTGTCAATTTTATCGAATCTGGAATTTGGTGGATTTGAGGCTGGGTTTCTGTCTTTGTAAATTTAAGACATTGCTGACTTGTTTGTACTTGTAGGGTCAAAGTCTTCAGCATTCCCAATCAAATTCTGAGTTTTTTTTAACAGTTATCCTCTTCCTAGTGGACCCTGAACTTCAATTTTACCTACCAATACTGTGAGACTTGTGAAAACTCTATTTAATATTTCAGCTTCTAGCTACTGCTTTGTGCTTAGTTTTGGTGCCCTCATATACCATGCTGCTTACACACCAGTAAGTTTGTTGAGAGGAAAATTAGCTCCAAACAATGGGCTTATCTACCTGCTCTTCCTTCTCCCTGTGATGTTGGCCCCTCAAGTCATGACTACCATGGCAATCTTGAACTCAGTTTTTTTTCTTGCCATTGCTATGAATTGACCAAAACCTCTGCTTACTTTCTTTGCATTTATACACTTTATATTCAGCCTCTCTGGCCTGCAGCACTTACAAATCTAATAAATGCCTTAGAATAAAAAACCAACATAGAATTCTAGGCTCATCTTAATGAATTTTCTTTCTCTCTTTCTTGGTCTCTCCAGTCCTGGAAGGCTCAGGAGTTCTTTGGCGTCTTTTAAAAATGTCAGTCTTTGGCGTTTTTAGCCAGGTATTTTTGTTGTTCTCAGTAGAACAGATGGTTTAGTATAAATTGGTGCATCAAAGACAGAAATGGAAGAGCCTACATGTTACTGTTTTTAAAAGCTTCCAAAAGCTTTTTTTGCAAAAGTGTCTTTGCTTGTGAAGATAAATTGACCTGAAGCCATCTCAGCACTCTTGTTTCCTAGTGCTCATTTATTTGTTTTCATTTGTTTAACCAATTGAATATAAAAAATGAATTTAAAAACAAAATTATACAGGACAAGAAGACAAAGAAGATAAATAAAGAAGAAAGACTGTTAGTCTCAGACTATTTTTATTCTGGGTTAGGAGATAAAACTAAATAACGTAAAGCGAACATCAGCTAACTTAAAGCGATTGATTTGATTGAGCTCTCCGTTATAGTAAGTGTGGGAAAACATGCGTGTGATAATAAAGTACTACACTGACTCCGTCACACTAAAGAATCAGTCTTAACACTGTAATTAAATCTTTTGCAGTTTGGCATTTTACAAATTCTCTGGATTTAGTATGGTTGGTTCCTGGTGGACTCTCCTTGACACAATATTAGCAATTACAATAAAGATTATCATCTTTAGTAATCTTTTAAGTAAATTCTAACATCATTGGGAACACCTTTTAAGGGGCTGCAATTGGGAAAAAAATACCAAGATAAACAAGAAAGAAAAAAACACCAGTCTTTGTTGGAAAAAGATAGGTCTTTATAAGGACCGAGTATCCAACTAATCTCTGAGGAATTTTAAAAATAGCTCATTACAATGGAATTCTGATTTAGTGGGTCTAAATCCGAGGTATCTGAGAAGATCACCGGTTGTGGGGGGGGGGGGTCACAGGATGGACGACAATCTCATCCCTGACCAGCACTTATCCCTTTATTGGACAAACGTCTACCTGATGTGATGACTTGATCAGATAAACATTGACCATTAGACATACGGGTACCTTGCTTTCATGATCTAGACAGTGCAAACGTCAATATTGAAAATAATTCACGATGGATCTAAGTGCTTTCTGTGAGCTCAGCATCATCCTTAGCAGGGGAGGATCACAGAGGCTTAGCATGCTGAGATTTCTCACTCACAGTGTGACCAGTCCTGACTGACCAGGCGAGAGGGAGTCGTTGAGAATTATGCCGAGAGGCTAAGGTGCAGGATCAAGTCATCGGGAAGAAACCTGGCCTGACCCCCACCCTCCTGCCTTTCACTGAACCTTCATTATGTTTGTTTTCTCTGCTCACCATTCTCAGGAAATGGCAAACTGAAGCGAACCCATGTTCCTTTTGAATTGAATGGCCATGAAATAAGAGAAGTGAAAATGTCAATATATTATATATTGAAAAAGACATTAGCTTGTGCTGTGAGGACCTATGGAGGAAACATTTCATTTTTTGTTAAAAGTGGGTTTTTTGTTTGTTTTTAGAAAAGGCCAGAAATCAATATAAATATTTCCATATTTGCCTGTGAAGGGGTCATGTTACTTCAACAAGTGTTTATTGGGCACATACTAGATGTCCATAGGCACCGAGGATTCACGGAAGAAATAAGACACTGTATTAGTCCCCCAGGGCTGTCTTGGCAAAGTTCCGAAAGGCTGAGTGGCTTAAACAACAGACGTGTATTGTTTCATAATTCTGGAGGGTAGTAATCTGGAATCAAGGTGTTGGCAGGGCCATGCTGTCTCTGACAACTATAAGGTAGTATCTGTCTTTGCCTGTTCTAGCGTCTGGTATCTGCCAGCAATCCTTGGCATTTCTTGGCCTGGTAAATGCTTCGCTGAGGTCACACAGGCACTTTCTCCCTGTGTGTCTTCCCATCACCTCCCCTTTGTGTGTGTCTGTTTCTGAATCCAAACTGCACCTTTTATGAGGAACCCAGTCACATTGCACTAAATCCATTCCTAATGACCTCATTTTAACGTGGTTATCTCCTTAAAGACTCCATTTCTAAATGAGGTTATATTCTGAGGTACTGGGGGTTAGGACATCAATGTGTCTTTTTTGGGAGGGTACATAATTTAACTGGTAACATACACTATTGATTCTTGCAAGGGCCTGCTTAAAACAAAACATGGGGAACAGTTCACGAAGTAACTGACTTCTAGATAGAAAACAGAAGGAAGATATAGCCACTGAACCTGAACAGAGGGAGCAAGATTGTTGAGACAAGATTCACTACTGAATTGGAGCTGGAGCTCCAACTGGGGAGTGAGCATCACTTCTACCAGTAGAAGACTCTGGGCACCAGGCTCAGGGAACTGCATGCAGAAAGGCGTGGACAACCAGGAAGCACCCCCATGTGTCTGGTCAGAGCAAACCATCTAGTGTGGCAGAGCATTAAGTGACTGAATTAGTTCAGGTCCTCCGAGAAGCTGACTCCAAGATGGAGTCAGACGTGTGATAAATATTTGGGAAAACGCCTGGAAAGGGAAGTGGGAGAGGATCCAAGGAGTTTTGGAGAGGCATCAGGTCTGCCCCTTGTGGAGCTGAGAGGCAAGGAAGGAAGGGTGGGTAGGAGCAGTCTTACAGTACAGTGCAATTCTAAGAAAGCTTTGGTAAGTTTGATGGGGAGTCCTCCAGCCAACACTTCCCATCAGAGGAGTTGTGCATCTTGCAAGAATAAATCTGCATTGGTATGTGTGACACACTCAGTTACTGGCGGGAAGAAGCTGGTAGGAAGTGGGCCCTGCCATAAATGTCATAGAGTCGGAGAAAGTAGCCAGGACCATCTCTCTATGAGGCTCCCAATGATAAAGGACTGGAGAGGTAAATTTCCATGGCAGCCACAATGACAACTAGATCAAAGTGGCAATAACTGTTTTCAATAACCTTGTTATGCATTTCATGTGTCATTGACAAATCATTCATGTGCACTAAATGGATGTCTTTTTCTCATGTTAGTGCATTTCTTAAATGACTGGGTAAAGTAAACCTATTATTCTCCAAGTCCCCCCCAAAAACACAGCAGAAAGGCTATCCACTCGTCATCTCCATCTCCACTTCTACCCTTGCAAAGACATTGGGAAATAGAAATGTGTCCTTCAAAGACAATCTCACTTGGATGTAGAAAAGAAATGGCCCACCCCTTTCAGATCTGTAAAAGCATAATTATTTTGTGATTCGTCTTTGCAAATCCCTCAGAAACGTGGAAAGGAACATTTCTACATCATCTGGACTCAGTTGAGATGGGCGACTACTGGAATGGCCGCTCCAAGTGGCAGGCACTCATCAGAACAGTTGGCCAGGTCACAAGGGTTTCCCAGAGGCCTTCTCTGTACACCCACCAGGTCCTCCACCGTCCCCAGGGCTGCCTGCGTCAGTGGTGGAGATGCTCGGCCCAAGCAAGGACCACCAGGTTCTCCCCACTTGGAAACTGAAGATGACAATGAAGACATCTGGGGGGTTGAGGCCAAGTCCCCCGATGGATGTGCTTGGGGAAAAGGCTCATGAAAGCCAGATACTGAGCCCCCCACACCCAGCTCATCCCTCCTTGAGTCTTGTTCGACACTCACTTCTCTCGACTTCTCTCAGTTATGTCAGTGGTCCCAGTCTTTGTCTAAGAAGGCTCATGTTAGTGTTAATTGTCCGGAACCAGAACCAAAGAACCTAACTAAAAACTCACTACTGAAAATTACTTTGTGAGATGCAGAACTTGAAGCTCAGTCAACCCAAAACACCAAAGACCCAACAGCCGAGACTGAAACACGGCTGTTAACTCATCTGTGGGGACCCTGAACTGAGGAAAACTCAGACCCTAGTGAACAGCAGATGGTGGTTCCGAATGAAATGGTCAATTAGCTGTTTAGGAGATATTTAGCATTCTAATGAATAATTTGAGAGCAGGGATTCCTCAAACGATGAGGGCATTATTTCAGACTAAATGAGCAATATAAATTAAATGATACTAATAGTTGCAAGAATTAACATTTATCAAGCACTTAAATGTGTGCCACGCTCTCGGGCTCAGAGCTTTAGATGTATAGTTGGATTACTCACCACCACTATCTCATGGAAAGAGCCTATCATTCTTTCACTTTGGAAACGAAAAACAAATAAAAGACAAACACAAATACACAAACTGGGACTTAAAGAGTCCACAGTCCATTGTCCCTCGGATAGCAAGTAGCAGAGATGGGGTTTGGTTTTTTTGTTTTGTTTTTTGTTTTTGTTTTATTTTGTATTATTATTTATTTATTTTTATTTTTGTTTTATTTCAGCATATTGCAGGGGTACAAATGTTTAGGTTACATATTTAGGTTACATTGCCTTTGTCCCACCCAAGTCAGAGCTACAAGCTTGTTCGTCCCCAGACGGTGCACACTGCACCCACTAGGTGTGAACATACCCATCTCCTCCTTCCCCCTCCCACCTGCCTGACACCCAATGAATGTTACCTACTGATTTAATACAACCTATTTAAAACTATACAGTGTTTCTTATGCCATATTGCCACATACTAATGCCTTTGAAGCCCTTTAAGCAAATGGATCATTTATTAATAATTTAACCTAGAATACATCTCACCTTTGCTGAATATATTTCTCTTCTGGCCAATATTATCTGACTTTGTTCACTGCCATTCCTCCACTTTCTACTATAGCGATATTCAACTAAATGTGGTGGAGTTCATACACAGAATTTAGACTAATCTCTGAAACACAGAAAACACCATGTGTGTTTGATATTTTTGCTCTTTATATACCATACTGTTTCATATTTTCATTCCTTTGCTCAAAAATTCCCTCTCCTTGGAATATCTTTCCTATATATTTTGCCTGACATCCTTCAGAACATAACTGGTTCATCATTCTTTCAGGAAGATTTCTCTGAATCCCAAGCTGAGCTAAGCACCCGTCATACCCTTAATATAAACCTCCTGTGCACGTCTATCAGTGTGCAGTTTCTGATTTGTTTTACTTACAATATAAGCTCCTTGAGGAAAGGAACTGGGTCTCACGTATCCCTTTATTCCCAGTGTCCATCGCAGCCCATGGAACAGCATAAATATTTGGACGACACCAAGGGAATGCATTAGGATCATTTTTAAAAGCACTTTCAGCTCTGATATTTTACTCTACCTGTTGGGTAAATGATCAAAGAAGGACCCATTATTCTTCGTTTAAGATGTATGAAATGTCAGGCTCCTGGCTCAAGCTCTATTCACAGTATAGTCAACAGAATTTTCATATGATTTATTGAATCTGCTTAGCCCACGTGAACATAATTCATCACTACAATCCCAGAGAGCCCCAACCCTCCATCAGGCTTGGGAATTATGCCACGGTGAGCCTACAAAGAGCATTTTAGAATCTGGTAACTGACGTCTCTGCCACCTGTACAGTAGCCTGTGACTGAAACATAGAATTTCTATTCCTTGGTCATGTTGCCTAAAAAAACACACAGGTGTTCCTGTATTTACTGGACTGGGCTTTGCAGAAGGCATTGGGAAAACACATTCTGGATTAGTCAGGATATTGATCACCGACCACCACAACACACTTTGAAATCTCAGTAGCTTGACATTATCGAGATTTGTTCCTCATGTAGCTATGGCTTCATTCCGGCAACTATCCTCGCTTGTACCTGCAGAACCGGAACATATGGTCTTCAAGATCCTTCCAGCAAGGGAAAAGAGATGGATGGAAAAGACACTCTAGCTTTTAAGCACCTCATCCCAGAAGTGACGAATGCCACCTGCATGTCCAGAATAAGTCACATGCCCCCAATTTAGCTGTGGGTGAGCCTGAGAAATATGAAAGAGCTCATTGATCTATGTAGGCAGCTCTCTGTCTCTGCCACATGTTCACAGAGATCCAGATGTTATCAAATGCATTCTAACAGCTCTTCTGCAATGAATCTCATGTCTGGGGAAGAATTCCCTTCTCAGTTTTCTAGGTTCTAGAATCCAGAGTCTTGGAACTTAACTTTCCCTGACCTACACAGCAGTGTCTGGCTTCAAGCACACATTCTTGGACTTCAAGCTGTTGTATTGTGTTAATTATTTCAGGCAGAGTAACACCAGAAGGATGTTTCTGTGAGGAAAAATAGATTTAGACAGAGCTCGTGGTGGAGCAACTTCATCCTCTCTATTGGCTTGTTTCAGGTCTGCTGCCTGGATCTATTCTTCTAATAAGCATCTAATGACTGTTCCACCTGATACCCAGGTTTGAGTCACGATGCCCGCTGCCTTAATTTCCTAGAAGACAAATCAATTAAGCCCCAAGCCTTCCTGACCTCACCTTGTCTTCTATCTCATCCTGACAGCTAGTATCTCATTAGCACACTTGGAAAGGGCTCACCCCAATTTGTTTCTCCAGATGTTTTGGTCACCCTATGTCAGAATGAGATAAATTCTGCCTTCATGCGGCCCAGGAGTTCAATGTTAGGTGATGTGAAGCCTTGTTTGGGATGTCAGTGACTCCTCCCAGGGGACTTTGACTGCTGAGCCTCCCAGGTTTGTCTAGATTTGTGGTCCTTAGTGACTGCAGGAAACGCTATTTCTTCTTTGATGCTCCAGGTTGATGGTGAAGGTACATAAATTCATAGGTATGCAGGTACTTGTGGTCTGGGTGGAGGGCTTCACAGCGTTCCACATTGCTAGGGTCTTGGAGTGGCCCACACTGTGTGAGTGTTGTGGAGAACCGTGCTAATGCTGAAAACTAGCAACCTCCTTCAGTACCCAGCCTCTGAGGGCAGAAGCCATGTCTGTTTTATGCACCCCTGTGCCTACCCAGCACCTGGCAAAGCACCTGGCACAGAGGTGGGAGCCAATCATGAATGAATGAGTCCATGCATGCATGAAAGCCCCGATGACAAGAAGAAAAAAGTATTAGGTTGGTTTTGTCTTTTCCACCTTCTTAGATAAGAATAATTTCAGAATACTCAGTAAGAAATTCGGATGGGGAAGTCAATGCTCTATTCCCCCACAAAAACGGAAATGCCTTCGTGTGTCTGCTGGGGGTCACTCAACAGGGTCTTGTGCTTGTGTCTCAACTCCCCATTCTTGTTGGCCCAGAGGACGCACAATCCTATCAAGGGAGTTATTTTAAAGGAGGATTTATTTTGGAGTCTGATTGCCTGAGTTTATATTTTTATTTTATTACTTCCTAGCTATTGTGTGACCTCTCTCTGTGTCTGGGATTACTCAGACATAGAATGGGGACCATAATAAGACTCACATTTCCCCAGGGATCTGGTTCCCCAGGCTGACTCTTTCCCTCGACTGAATCCTTGCCGGCTCCTGCTGGGCAGCCCTGTCTATACAACACTCTTTTTATAGTCTTCTTCTCCAGGTTCCAGAAACTTCCCTGACCCCTTGACCCTTTGGTACAAAGGAGATAACAATGTTCTTTCCTGTTACTGCATTTTAGGTCTCCCTACAAGTGGCCTGCCCATTTTAATACAATTCTTTATCATTCATAGATTCTATATTTGTGAATTTGCCTACTTGCTAAAATTCATTTGTAACCCCAAAGTCAGTATCTTTAAGTGAGACGACACTCTGCCTCCTTGTTTCAGCTCTGGCTGTAAACAGCTACCCTTTTTTCAGTCTCTTTAATGCCACATTTTTTTCCATATTTGTGCTTTCTGTTGATGGTTTTGTGGTTCACAATGACCCGTAACCATAGTGCTCAAGTGCTATGAGCATTCTCATGCTCGAGAAGGCTGCAATATGCCTTTACAGAGAAGATGTGTGTGTTAGATAAGCTTCGTAAAGGCATGAGTTATAGAGCTGCTGGCCATGAGTTAAACCATTAATGAATCAACAATTTACATTACATAATATATATAATGTTCTTATATAATTGTTTATGCATCTTGAGACAGGAATACACATAGAACATGCTCATGTATTAACTGATGAAAACGTTGTACCAAAGTCTCCCAGGAACCGAACCCTGTGTTTCCTCTCAGGAGCAATGGTTCAACATTTGCTGTCCTTTGTTTGTGGTGACTTTATTGAACACACAATCCCGAATAACAAGAATAGGCTGGAATGTATTAAAATTTTCACAAATTACACTGATTTACTTGTGTCTAGTGTATCCTGAAGAAACCTTGACTGATAGACTCACAGTCTGTCTGTTATACATGGAATTTCAGAAAATATGAAACACAGTCGCTGCCTTCCCAGGGCCTCCGAGCTACTATAACTTCTGCATGGAAGGGACTGAGGCTCCACCTTCTTGCTTGGACAAGGGGAGGCTGCTGGAATCACATCTTTTCTAGAGTGACTTGCCCTGTGCTGCCCACGATCAGAGCTATGAAGCAGGTCAGACCCTTCCTGGACAGAGCAAAGGCTCCAGAAGACAAGGGACCAAGACTATTTCGGTCACTGCCCCAGCCCTATGCTGGGAAAATCCTTCCAGCTGGCAATGCTGCCTGAGGCTCATTCAAACAAGATGGAACTGTGCTGTCTTCTCTAAGGAGAAGACTTGAGGCAGGAGGGACACCAAGGTTGGCAGATCCAGCATCTTAGCAACGTCCTTTAAACGCCAAGGTTCTTCCCATCTCTCTGTTCTACAACTGATGTACAAGGTTATTGCTGGAGTCTCATTCTCCTCATGTTTGCGATGTGCCTCAAAATGGAATCTGAGCTGTATGTTTCTTTGATCCCAGAGAGATAGAGAGAAAGTATTAAAAACATCTCCTAATCATTTCATTGAAAAGTCAAAGTCCTTTTTTGTGTGAATGGGCCAACTTCACTCATAGGTTTATGACTGAAGCAATAAACCTGGGCAGGGGGATTCCTAGCCCTGACTGGCTTATGCAGTTCTGCACTGGGGATGGGATCTGCCGCCCTGCATGTCCTGGCTAAGTGGAAGAAGCAGCACCTGAACAAAATCAGATTCTATGAAAAAGGAAAAAGAGCTTAACACAGTGGCTTCCAAATATTGCTACACATTGGAATCGCCTTTAAAAATACTGATGCCTACCTTCCACCTCTTAGAAATGCTGATGATGTCACTATAGGGTGTGACCTTGACATTGGGATTAAAAAAAAATTGTCTGGGTGATTTTAGTGCCCCAGAAATTTTGGGAACCACTATGTTAATAGATTTGCTGGTGGAAGGTGTGGATCATCAGCCCTTCTTATGTCTGAACATCTTTTTCTTCCCATTTCAATCCCTCCTTTCCTGCCTCCCCCTCTGTGGTCTCACCTTGAGGGCCCTACATTCAGCTGCCTGCCAACCTGAAATCACTTCGGTTTTGACTGTGGCAAGCCCAGGAACCTCATCAAGCAGCATGAAAACATATTTCCAGTGAAGGAGAGAAGGTGAGAAATGGTCTCAGTCCTGGCCCTGCTTAGACGCACACCTGGAGCGGCTACATACATCGACCTGTGTCTAGAACTGTTTTCATCAACCTTCATTAAATGCGTGAATACTTGCATTAAAAAAAAAAGTCTTAGAGACCCTGACTGCTCATTGAAATTATGGTTAGATTACCTGAACTTCATACCCATAGAATTTGGAGTACGTTTCTCATGTTTATCACCTTTACAGAAGTACACCACTCAGATATATTTTAATACAAAATGCAAAAGCAAAACTGCACAGCAACTGCAGTTCAATTTAAAGCTACTAATGTGATAATGACATTGTTTTTCCCGAACCGTGTTCACCGCTTGCAATACGCTTGTGATAATGGCCATGACGAGGCTCGTTTGCCATTTTGAGTTCAGCTTGTCCGGAGAAGTGTTCATGTTTCAGCAATGCAGCTCTCCTACGTTTTCTCTCTAATTGAACACAATGAAATAAGTAGCCATATTATTTAATATGTGTCAAGAGGTCACTAGCATTATTATCTTGAACAAAAACAGCATTGACGCTCCATATTAAACTTTGTCATTTTTATTAGTATGAAGCATATAAAATACTTCTTAGTAACAGTTGTGAGAACAAACTCAGTGGCCCACAATAAAACTGTGGGCTGGACTCAGTCATATGGTGCTCATGCGGATGGTACAGGATGTACTGAAGTCTTTGGTGCATCATCAAAATGAAAACTCCCAAATAAAGCAATTTATGTAGGCAGTCTTTAAACTGCAGTTTAAAATACACCCTGCCTTGGAAACGCTTCCCCACAATAAAAGCATCTTCCTCCCAGTGGCCCAAGAAAAGCCCAAAACCCCTCTGAACTCCCGCTGTGCTTTCCTGTGTGCCTCATACATGCTTGGTCTGCTTGTCATCGTGCACTAAACTTTCCCAAAGAAGCACCACCAATGGTGGGAACTGCCCCTCAATAAAGCAAAACAACTTCCCCCATGAATCCCTGTGTTAGTGAAAAGACAGAGAAAAACACTAATGAAGTTTTCTTAGTAATAGACATTTGAATTAAGTAAAAAATAATTAAGATAAGAAAATTGGAGAAATGCACATGCCTGGTTAATATGATCACAACCATCAGGTTTAACTCATTGGAAGGTTTTTGGATACATATTTGGTCTGCAGTAAATGGTAATATTTATAAGTGACAATATCCTTAGCAAAGGCTAATACTCTAGTAGTCAATGATTAAAAATTCATTACTGAACTCGGTGTAACACCTCTCTCTCCCACGTCTTGAAAATTAGCCAAAATGTGTTTCCTTTTTTTCCCCATTTGAGAGAGAGAGAAAAAAAAGTGGTTTGTTCAAAAGTATTTCCATTATTACTAATAAAAGTTTTGCACTATTTGTTGGTCATATCATTTCCTATCAACAAATCTCCTTCATAAAGTATTCACATTTACAGTTCAATTATTTATAGTTTTGAGCTTGGGTGATATATTTTTATTTGCTTTTAATTTCCCCATTCTATCTTTCAGATGGTGCCATACTTTGCCATGAATGATTTGGTGTTAAATTACATAGAGTTGCCATATTGCCACTAAACTCCTGCATCTGATGGGGTTATTAAAATAGGAGCAATAAAAATTACCATAGCAATGAAAACATAAATTCATAACCCATTTCATCTCCCGTGTTAAAAAATCTTATATAGCTCTTGCAAATTCAGGTAAAATGTGACTCAAACCTTGAGTCACTGAATCAGTCAGGACCCAAAGATACATCAGCTTTAAAGGGCATTGAATCTTTGGAATAGCTCACACTAAATAGCATAATTCACTTTTTAGCTTTATTTGGAAATAATTTTAGACACACATAGAGCTTCAAAATTATTACAGAGAGTTCCTAAATATTCTTGATCCAATTTCCCCAGATGTTACTGTCTTACATAACCATAATCGATTATTAAAATCAGGAAATTAACATTGATGCAATATTATTAACTGATCGGCAAACCTTATTAAAATTTCACCAATTTTTTCCCCCTGAACCAGCCCCTTTTCTGGTTCAGAATCCGTATTGGACTAGTCATGTCTCTTCAATCTCGTCCAATCTATGATAGTTCCACAGATTGTTCTGTCTTTCATGACCCTGACACTTTTGAATAGTACTGGTCAGTCGTTTTAAAGAATGCTGCTCAATTTGCATTTGTCTTGTGGTACAAATGCCACAGAAGAAATGTTGCAGGTTTCTCAAGGCATCATATCAGGTGGTGCATGAAACTGATATTTTGTTTTATTAGCAATGGTAAAAGGTATTGCTTAAAGTGCTACCTGTCACGTTTCTTTATTCGAAAATGACTATTCTATCTTTATAATTAATAAGTGTATTGTAGAGATAGATTTTGAGTCTGTGCAAATATTAGGTTTCTCTTCATATGTATGCCTTTAAAGTCAAACGCTGATGTTACCAATTGATGGTACTTGCTGACAATAATTATCACGTTAGCACCAATCTCACTATGATTTTCCTTTTCACGCATTCTTTCTGCATTTTAATGGGGATTCTACTCTAAGAAAATCGTTCCCTTCCCACAATTGACTGATTGATTGATATCACATCCCATGAGTATTTTATCTTTGATCTGCATTTGGTTGAAGAAGTCCTCATATAAGTGGACCTGTGCAGTTCAAACCCCTGTTGTTCAAGGGTCAACTGTACTGTTACCTCCAGTTCTGATCTAACACCACTGGGTTCCCTCTAGCCTTCCTCGTTTTCCTCTGTGTAACGTTCTCCTCCAACATGGAGAACACTGGTTCTACAGCATATTTATGTATTAATCCTAATATACATGTAAAGTAGATGCAGAACTGCTAACCTATACCTTTGTAAAAAACACATTTACTAACTATATTAAAACATCTGTGTACAATTCTTTAAGTAATCTTTCATATATTGTCAAAATACTGTTTTCTGAAGTCTAGGCACTGTTTTCTCCAGTTTTTAAGGTTATCTCTTTAGGTCTTCATCCCTTTCAGTGTGTTTGTCTTTTTCATTCCTAATACAAACAACTATTTGCATTGTTTGCATTCCTTTCTTTCTGCCCTCCTCCTCCTCCACCCAATGGATTCTGGTTGATTTTAATCATTTCTTTATTTTTGATTTTTTTTTAATTTCAGGAAATTACAGGGGTACAAACATTTTGGTTACATGTTATGACTTTGCCACATCCCAACCATGATTTGAGACGTGCCCTTTCCCCCTCTACAACTCTCACCACATCCATTAGTTGGGAGTTTACCCACTCCCAACCCCTCTACCCCCAAAGAATATTACTGCTGTGTGAGCATCTTAGTGTTGATCAGTCAGTGCCAGTTTGATGGCAGGTACATGTGGAGCCCATTCTTCCATTCTTGTGATACCTCACTTCAGAAGATGGGCTCAAGTCTATCCAGGAAAATATAAGAGGTGCTAGATCACTGTCATTTCTTATAACTGAGTAGTATTCCATTGTATACATATACCAAATTTTATTAATCCACTCATGGATTGATGGGCACGTGGGTTGTTTCCACATCCTTGCTATAGTGAATTGTGCTGCCATAAACATTCGAGTGCAGATGTCTTTGTTCTTTTGGGTAGATGCCTAATAGTGCTATTGCTGGATCAAATGGTAGGTCTACTTGTAGCTCTTTGAGGTATCTTCAAATTCTTTTCTACAGAGTTTACACTGGTTCTAGGAGGCAGAGCTATAAAAAATACAGTGTACTCAGAAGGGCACCCCTCCTCCTCATACCTACAATCTCACCCCCATTTTCCATTCACCTCATTCTGTTTCTACCCGCTCCCTGAAGACAAGAAATCTCATGTATTTCTAGTTTTTTTCTTCCTGTACCTCTTTCCTACAAATGCGTAGATTTGTGAATATTTTCTTATATCCCATTCTTACATGAATGGTAGTATACTACAGATAATTGTTTACCCTTTGCTCTTTTTAAAAAAGATTTTAGTTCTGAGTCATTCTTATTTTCCACAAAGTGAGTCATTTTTTCACCGCATGAGTTTTTATTGCAAGCTACACACAGCACCAAAAAATTTCAGGTGAGTCAATTTATCTTTCTCTAGGCTCCTAAGGCTTCTTTAAATAGCATCAAACAGTTTTAGAGACACAACCTTTAGATTTCTGTTTTAATATGTTCCTCTGTTCTCACCCCCAACGTATTTCCACGTTAGAGAAAAACATACTTCTTCTCCCGCACTTTGAAAATATGATTTAATTGCAAGCCAACATTTTAACATCTTTTCTATGGCTGCAAAAGTAGTGGCCATCTTATAGGTAAATGTCAAAGAAAGTTACCTCCTTTCATTTCTGTAAAATAAAAAAATCTCATTAAGTGTTTCAACATGTTTTTTTAAAAAACAGAGAAATAGGTTACTTTCATTATGAAAGCCTCATTATTATAGGTAAGCAAACTATACTCTTATTTATTCATGTACAAGGAACATACTGGCTATTTAGCAGTGAGATCTTTTCATTTTCTTTTGGAGTTTATAGATGGAATGGAATTTGCCAAGATTTACATTTGCACTGTCTGCCAAATACGTAGTTAAGTGAGTAAATTCTAGTCTGTATTTGAATGCAATATAAATACATCCTTTTTAAATGTCTTCTACAGTTTCATTAAAATCTTTGTGGAATCAAGAAGACAATTGGAAACTCCATTTCTCAAAGCAAAGCTAAAGGGAACATTTTTTTTTTTGTCTTTGTCACTGGACACTCCACTTGATGTAGTGTAGAAAGCATGGTCTGTGGTGAGAACTAACAGAATCAGCTCTATAGATAAAGAGGCCCATACAGCTGTTATCAAAATTGCCCTAATCATTTGCCCATAAGACATTTTATTTGCAACCTCTGGATTAATATTTGGAGCACTGGTCAGTTTCCAAGACTGAGCAAGGAAAGACAAGGTCAGGCTGCTGTAGCTGGAAGGTACTGACACCAGCTCAAGGTGATGCAGGTCAGGTGAGACATTTTCTCACCCATTTCTCTCTTTTGCTCTCCTCTCACCCGGTTTTGTAGGGAGGGGGCACAAAGGAGTGAGAAAGAGAAAAAATGACCACACATCCCTTCCAAGTAGCTGTTTCCTAGTCTAACACAGGCCTGAAAGAAAACTAGAAACACTTTAAATTGGATAAAAAGACAGAATTTTGATATCATACTGCATGAGACTTCAATTACTAGAATGAGAATTTTCATATAACTAAAAGGAATTGGCAAAACTCTGAACTCTGCCTGAGATTTTATCTAAGAACAGAGCTAGTCCAGATATCAGGTTTTTTTTTCAACTAGGATATAATTTACATGTGGTAAAATTCACCCTTTTTAGTGTATAGTTCTGCAAAGCTTGACTAGTGTAGACAGTTGTTCAACCACCACTACAAAGACATGGGGATAGTTCCATCACCCCAAAACTTCTCCCAGGCCCCTCTGCAACTGACCCCACCCCCCAACCCCAGCTCCTGGAAACCACTGATTTATTTGTTGTTCCTGAAGTGGAATTATTCAGTATTTGACCTTCTGAGCATGGCTTATTTCACTTAGCATTATTTATTCAATTGTCTATGGAGAAAATCCTAAAAAATCTACAAAAGTTAAAAACAAAAACCTACTAAAACAAGTAAGTGAGTTCAGCAAGGTGGCAGAATATAAGTTGAACATACAAAAATTAGTGTGGAAGCAATGTTTTTCATCAAGGGTTGTTAAACTGTAGCCTGGGAGTGCTGGCTCATTCTTACAAATAGAGTTTTTATGGGAACACTGCCACACCCATTCATTTACATATTTTCATGGTTGCTTCATTGCTACAAGAGCAGAGTTGAGTATTTGCAAGAGAGACCATAAAATATTTACTATCTGGCCCTTCACAGAAAAAGTTTGCTAACCTGTTCCAGATAATAAGCTATTAGGCATTAAAATTGACTGGGAAATAGAATACCTGTAATAGGTTTTTGTAAAAATTCAATGACACCATATGCAGGAAATGTAATTATAATCTGGATGGCATACATGCTTATTATTATAATTCAATATATAGACTACAGAAATTGAATTTATTCAGTAAATAATGGAATTTTAAAAAACCATACTCTACCATAAAACATTACTTATAGCACTGTGAGATTCAGAAAACGAAGTTGGAATTCTGTTCTGTTTTTGTTATGGCAGCAGGACAGTATCAATTTGATTTAAAACACTGTATGATCTTTTTCCAATGCAAATGAATTCTTCCAACCCTACTATAAAGTGACCCCTCTGTGATTTAGTATACTTGCGCTCTTTTTTATATACATACGTGACTTTCATCTTTCTTCCATGGATTCTTTGGTACCACAGAGGTTAAATTATATTTGAGGAGGGCCCTGGGGTTATGGGGATGAAAACATGGGCATCTTCGGTAGGTCATTTTGGTTTTGCCTCCCATGGTAGTTGACTTTGAAATGCTTGGAAGCCCATATCCTTCCCTCCTGCCTTCTTTAGCAGGCTGCTTGGTTCTCAAGTCTTTGTCTTTCATGATATCACGTCCTCAGGACCAGGTATCATGTCCTCCAAAATAGCATGCAAAGCAGGAAGGGACATGAGAATGCTGATGGTCTTTACCTTGTGTGATTATTTTCCATGAATCCAAGCGAAAAATATTTCCCAGTGGCTTAAGACTTCCCCTCCTATCTTATTGGACATCAGGGGGTCACATGCTCACGCCTAGACCAATCACAAATGAGGACAGGTTGCCGTGAGCACCTTGGACTGCGTCCATCTCCTGGGCATGCAGATGTGGGCGGGAAGGTCCAATCAGGGTCCCGGTTGCAGGAAGAAGAGCGAGAGCAGCTGATGGAGAAGTGACAACAGTGACAGTCACCGAAGGCCACTAGATCAGAGGACCTCTCTGTTCTAGTGTTCTGGCACTTAAGGCGAGAGAGGAAAAAGAAGGAACATAAACCTCCTTTTTTAATAAACATAAATTAAGTTCAAAGTTGACTTTGCCCTCAGAGTAGAAGTACATTGCAGTTAAGAATAATTGCCTCTTTTTTTTGTTAGAATAATTGCCTTTTAAGCTTTTTAAAACTGCACCCTGTTTTTCCTGGAGGTTGGCTTTCCCCGTTTTATCCAGCCGGATGAACGACGATTAGAAAGGCAAAAGGTGGTTATTTTAAGTGTTAAATGATAGGAACATCGTTTTAAATTTTGATTCTGAAGTACAGAAAGAGAATTCTTTCAGGGTCAACTAGAAAATCTAAGCTTCTGCAAGGTAGATGAGGAGGAAATTATGTTAAATATAGTTATTTCATTGTTGCCTCTTCTGAGTTTTCTAGGTCTTATTAAATCCGATTATTTAATGGCAAGTCGTATTCCACAGTCACTAAAAAAAGTTTCAATCATTCATTTCAAATTGTAAAAACAGCCACAATTATAAATTTGGGAATTTGACAACTATATCCTTAAAAATAGAATGGTGCAAAATTCACGTATGGCAGCAGCAGTGGTCGTGTAAAAACTTCTGTGTATCACGCATGTGCATCCCAAATGGACATGCCCTGCAACCCATCCCTTCCGACCCAATTCTATCTGAGTTCATCCCGGGGAGATTGATGGCTGAGTCTCTGATTAGGTTCACAAGTAAACGACCATCATATTCATTCATGCATTTCTGCCACAAACATGCCCTAAATCAGGGAGGCACGTAGTCGTGATTCATGCTTTCAGTGCTTTTAAGGGAGAAAGAAAGTGAATCTCTGTGAGTTATGAGTCTGAGCCAGGGTGAATATAAATTGACATGGACTAATCGCAGTCATGAAGGGTGTGATTTTTCCATCACACTGAATCACAGTAACGAGCAGGCATATAGGAGAACATGCCCCTACAAGAAGCAACCCTGCAGCCCTGTTTTCAAGCTAATAACATTTTGTGTTTTAAAAACATCGTTCCATTTTTCTTATAAATGCATTTGATTAGGTGACATACAATCACTTTTAGAATAATCAGAACATACAGAGTATTATAATAAAGAAATAAAATTAAAGTCGCCGACGTCCTACCACAAGGAGACAAAAACAGTTTATATTTTGGTAACTTTTCTCCACCAAATATAAACCTAAAAATATAGAGATATATAGTTCCCCCCCCCAACCACAACAGTGCCTTGAAGTTCTAAGCAAATTTAATTTCAAAGAGCATTTTCCAAATGCAGAAATGTAAAATGTCAACCCAAATATAACAGGCAAAGGCAGTGATTCAGGCAAAGTTCCTCTGATTTACTGCTGATGGGGTTTATGTCATCGTCATATACTTTATAGACTTACCTCTGTGGCCCCCGTTAATACCTTTTGTGCCTGAGCTCCACCATGTCCCAGTGGAGGCAGTATTCAGCGTATAGCCCCTCCTGTCCTGTTTCTCTCTGCCACTGCCTTACAGGCACTATAAAACCTTCCACAGGAAAAACCTATACCTTCTAAACGACTTTTCAATTGTGACCAATAATCCATTAACGCATGGAAACTCCAGCTACTTTCAATCTGGACACTGCATTGTCATTTTAAGACTGGATGACTTCAGACTCCTACAGATGGCTAATTTAAGATGCCCTCATGGTGATTAGGTACAGATGTGGGCCAGGCAAGCTGGAGTTAGGGGACTTCAGTAAAATGTTTTAATAACTAAGAATGCAGAGGAACTTTCCCCCACCCCAAAGAAATCGCCTTGTAGGAAATTTTAAATCTCTCTCTCTCCTCTCTTGTCCTCTCCTTTCTCTGTCTCTCTCTGTTTCTCTCTCTCTCTCTCTCTGTGGAAGGAGGGGGAATTGGAATTGGGTAAGCAGTTGGCTGCAATTTATATCAATTAAATTTTGAGCTTACTGTGAAAAGTTATTCTTTGTATCTTCGTTTTAAAAATCATGATAGCTTTTAAACAAACATGCTGATGAGTATTTATAGTTTGATTTTTCTATATCTATCTTCTCTTTTGGATTTATTATAAAAAGTTAAAACAAGAAATGTCAACATCTATGAAAAGCCTAAAAAAATAAAAAAAAAATTGGTTGTGTTAACATAATGTATGTCCAACTAGAAAACCTGTGGAAATTATGCACAGACAAATTATGATTTCACACTGTAGGCTTGTGTAATTCTTTTTCAGGACATGAGTTACCAGAATTCTTTCTCCTGGAAAAAAAAGTGGAGATAAAATATAAAACTTCTAAGGAGAATGAGATGAGGGCAGATATCAGAAGTTAACAAAACAGTAGATGACTTGATGATACTGAATATATACAAAAATGTATGAAATCCACTATGTTCTAGGGAATATTTGTTTTTCTGTTTCTCATAGTTCTTTTTTATTTTTCTCTTACAATGATACTGATGCACCTACACCTCGGCATCAAGTTGGCATTGGTAAGAATTGCTAAGACAGCAGAGGAATGGAGGGGGCAGCTTTGCCTGCAGCCCCGTGGCGGCAGAGATGCCAGTTTCCCCACTCCTGAGTAATATCACATTCTGCACTGGAATCTTCCAGGAGCTTCAACCCTTGGAGTCTTCCCGACTGCATGTTGCATTCGAGACCCAGTGATTGCTAATGAGTGCACGACCTTGGGCATGTCCCCAGTCCTTTCTTGGCCTCTGTTTCTTCACCACTAAATTTTGGGTGCTGGAGTTTTCTGTATTTCAGATTCCTTCCAACTGGAAATATCTATACTAATAATTTTAGTATAGACATTATACAGTGTGGAAATTTAGGCCGGAATAGAAACCTACTGACAAAATATGTATTTTAACAGGGAGAGCTGCGCTTCCTTAATTCGTACCAGAAGGGAATGCATATGTATGATACTCACATTGCTTTATATGTGTAAAGATAAATAAGTAGACACGCACACTTGTCTAGTTTCTTGTAAGTTCTGAGATCATTATTCATTCATTCGTTCCACAAATATTTATTGTGTATGTCAGTTAGCTTTTCCTGCATAATAATCTGTCTGCAAGCAAAGTGGTTTTAAATAGCTGTTTGATTGTCCACAATTCTGTAGATTGGAAATTTGGTCTGGCCTCAGCTGAGATGAGCTCACTCGTGTGTTTACAGTCACCAGGGGTTTGGTGGCCTCACTGTGAGTCTGGCAGTTGGTGCTGGCTTTTGGCAGAGGTGATGAAGGACCAATCGCAGGGTGTGTGATGTTCATCATCCCCAGGGCTGGCTCAAGTCTGTTCAGGGGTGGCTGTTGCAGATTTTCGAAAAGCAGCAAGAGGAGGCAAGCTCCAAAGAGCAAGCCCCTTTAACCCTCTGTTCAAATGACAGTTACTAATCTACCATCCGCTGAAGCAGTTCCCAATTCCAACTCTATTCCAGATGCAATAAATAGACATCTTTGGATGGGAGGAAGGGGAAGGCCATTTGCAGAGGAGTGTGACTAAGTGAGGGGAAAAGTTTGTGACCACTTTTGCAATCTGCTTCAATGGGCGTCTACTCCGTGCTCAGCACCAGGTGATTTGACGACAAATGATCCCTCCACTACCGCCCCCCCAAAAATGAAAAGTCCCACAGGATGGAAGACGTTTTCATTGTTGTTGCTTTGGTTTTTAATTTTATTGTAACAGACTTTATTTTTTAGAGCAGTTTTATGTCCACAGCAAAATTGAGACCAAGGTACAGAGATTTCCCAAATACTCTCTGCCCCCAGGCATGCAGAGCCTCCCCTACTATCAAGACAGCACCAGAGCGGTGCATTTGTTACAACTGATGAACCTGCAGTGACCCGTCATTATCTCCCGAAGTCCATAGTCGCATTAGAGCTCACTCTTGGCGTTGCATATTCTGTGGGTTTGGACAAACGAGCAATGCCGTGTATCCACCATTGCAGTTCTCGCAGAGTACCTTCACTCCCCTAAACATCCTCTGTGCGCCCCATTCCCACGGACCACTTTTTAAGGTAGCAACTGTCAAAGGGGGCATCTGAGGAAGGAACGCAAGGTGAGACCAGAGAGAGGAGCAGGGCTCAGCCAGGTGAAGGAAGTGGACCGGGCAGGGGATTGAAACGGGGCAGGACGAAGGGAACGCCGCGGCAGGTGCCGAGTGAGGAAGAGCCTGGTGTATTTAGGGCAAAGAAGAAAGGCCGGCGTGCAGGCCAGTGTGTGAGGGGAAGAGGGTGGGCTCCAGGCTGACCGGGGCGGGCCGGTGCACACAGTGTGGATGTTACCCGCGGTGCAATGGGAAGACCTTTTAAAGGTTTGAAGCTGGGCGCCTCGGGATCTGACTGGCACTAAGAACGCTCCGGAATGGATGGGGAGGGACGAAAATCAGAGCAGATAGGCCGGTCCACGTCCAGGCTCTGTTCCTTCACCTCCCTCTCAACGTTCCTCACGCTCGATCCTCTAGAGAATCCGCTCTGTCGCATCTGCCACCTCCTAGGAGCAGGGGGCCACGGAACACGCAACGTGGTCCCCAAGAGGCCGGAAGGGGAGTGACGCTGATGGGACTCGCCCTGGTGGGCGGTGGCCACAGCAGACACCTCCAGACCCGCAGAGCCAACACAGCCAGGCGCCTGAAACGAAGTTTCTTCCGGGGACTCTGCAGGGCCTCAGAGCTATACATCATCCTGCAGGTGTAGCAAATGGCATGCCTAGGATTTAAAGAACGAAAGTATTTCTTTTGTTGCCATTATTGTTTGTTTTCTTTTAAAAAATTGAAAGCTCTATGGGTGAATACTGATGTGTATATAAACACATGGTAAATGTTTCCAAGACTGTAAGCCCAGTGGCCTGGCCGGCCTGAGTCACCCCAGCACATCTCTGCCCCCCCACCCCTGTCCTTATACACCCGAGCTCGACGCACAGGCACGTGGTCAGGGCATGATCCCTCATTCTCCTCAGCCAACGGGACTCTGGAAAACATCTTAAATTAAGTAATATATTCAAACATCAGGAAACACAGGCCCTGAAAGAAGCGTATAATTAGAATGATGAAATAATTTATTATCTACACTGGGACATTTCTGAGATAAAAGAATAAATCCTTAGGACAGTAGGCATAAATGGGGACTGTGTCACACATAGTTGATAGACGAACAGTTCAGTCACCTAGTTACAGATATTTTTGTTTACAAGACTGATTTCATATTGCACTGGGTGTCATCTCTCATTTTTCAAATCGTTTTTCTTAAGGTAGAGAAGCAACCCTTATTAACATGGAAAACAAATCAGATTTTTGCATTAATAGCCAAAATGAAATATACTATGAATCACATAGGAGCATGGACTTATTTGCAGAAAGCTCAGTTATATGCCCACAAAGTAGCTTTCCTGGTCATTTAAGAAAGCAGAGTTAACAGGAGGGGCACACGGAAGCCAGGGCTGAGAACGTTTGCAGCTGCTCCTTTTGTTCCTTTAAACATCATCTTTCATGTTTAACTTCCTCTTTGCTTGCAATTTTGAAGTTTAAAAAAAAAAAAAGTTTTCTTTCAATAATTGTGCTGAGCTGTACTTGGCTGGTTTCCTAAACTGCATCATTTTTGAATTGGAGAATATAGCCTAGTGGTACCCACGTTGACAGTGCGTGAAAATGACTGGGTGAGGAGGAGAGATTCGTATGCGATTATTCCCTATTTCTGAACTCTGCATTCTAGTGGGCCGTGTCTTGGAGCGCCATCTCCCAACACTGCCAGTCCCATGGCACTTCCTGAAGGCTGTGTCCAAGCGGTCACAACATAATCATCTAGGAACAAAGGGTCCTAAGTTCCCCGTATTCGTAAATTGAACATTTATGCACAACAATTCACTTTATTCCAAAAATCACTGGTCTCGATTTGCATTTCCCTAAGGACTAAAGATATTGAACATTTTTTCCAAATGCTTGTTGGCCATGTATATATCTTCTTTGGAGAACTAGCTATTCAAGTCCTTTGCCAAGTTTTTTAATTGGGTTGTTTGTCTTTAAAAAAAAAAATGTTTGTGGACTATTTTTAAATTTTATTTGTAAAATATTTTATTTTAAATTATTTTGGATCCATACAAGGAGAACCTATTTATGGGGTACATGTGATATTTTAATACAAGTCTGCAATGTGTAATGATCAAACTAGGATAATTGGGGTATCCATCAATTCCAGCTTTTATCATTCCTTTGTATTAGGAACATTCCAATTCCACTCTTCTACTTATTTTGTAATATAAAATAAATTAGGGTTAACTGTAGCCACCCTGTTGTGCTACCAAATACCAAATTTTTTTATTTTTTAATATATTCTTATGCTAAGACAAAAAATTCAGGAACAAAGTTTCACATATTTTATGATTCTGTTTATATGAAACATCTAGAATAGGCAAATCCACAGGGACAAAAAGCAGACTAGTAGTTGCCAGGGGCTGGGGGAGGGGCTACTAGGAACGGCCGCTCAATGGGTCCAAGACTTCCTTTTGGGTGGGGAAAATATTTTGAAACTAGATAGAGGCGATAGTTTGACAACATCGTGAATGTGCTAAATGACATTGAATTGTACACTTTAAGATGGTTGCTCACTTCCATTCAAAAAAATATATTTTCCCTGGATAATCTTGAATTGATGAGATGAAAACATTTCAAAACTTTGCTTAAGATATAATTTCTGCAAGAGTTACATATTCGTTTTCAGCAAGTCGTGATAAAATAATAAATTATTCACTATGTATTTGTTGACCGGCGTGGCTGTTTGGCACAACTGTATGATAGTGATGGAGACGGCTAGTTGGCCCCCAGTCTACTTTCTCCTCCTCTTTTTTGTTGTAGAACAAAAGAGCCTTCGACCCCTGTAGCTGGCAAAGAGCAGAGAGTCAAACAATATTCCCAGAAAATACCTGTGCACTTTGTTCTTCCCCACTTCTTTCCTCGGTCGCTATAAACCCTGTGAACCTGAATTCTCATCTCGGGATCTATTTCTGAGTGACGTCAAACTCAGAAACAGCACCCATCTCGTACCTGGCTAGGTGGAAAGGAGCATCTCCCCGACATGATCTCATCCTGGGGGGGAGGTCACAGCACACAGGAAACGCATGCCCCCTTTAGGCCCAGTCTTCAGAACTTTTTAACTTCAACCTGTGATATTCTCAAGAGGTACCTCACTTTGGGAAGTGGGAACACTTGCTCCCATTTTTTTCTTGATCCTGAAAGAACCTTCACATAACATCCCGTTAGCAGCGTCAAGGATGGTGTAACAAATGCCGTGCGCACACGGGCTCGAATTCGGAAATAAAACCTTATGGATCCTGTTGAAGCCTCCCAGTGCCCTTCTCCAATTTTCTTCTCTTTCTCTTTCCCTTGATGTGACCACTACCCTAAATTTTGTTCCAATCAACTCCTTTAATTAGGAGTTTGTGACACTCCTTTGGCAGAGACCGTCCGCAACGCCACGTGAGATTATTCATCAAGGGGAGATTTTCACATTTAGTCGTGCGCAGATCTAATGGATACTAATATTTCATAAAGAGACGTTCTATTTCATTACATTTTACATTACTTGATCAAATAAATCATTTGCCAAGAGGAGCACTGAGAAATTAAAAGACTTAAAAAAACAACCCATATCATCAAGTCTGTCACATAGTCACCCTAACTTAGACAGAAGTCCAGAATCTACTTTTGCATCGCTTCCTTGCAAATAATTTGTCATTCCTGATTAATGTCGACTTAAAATGTATCAAGGTGCTTGTTTCTGTCCAGTGAAAAGGTTTGTTTAGATACAAAGCACATTTTTCTCTCTGATTATAAGTTTTGATCATGCTAATTTATGTGCATCATTTTCTGGTGGTACATTATTGCTGGCAGCACATTTGATACCAGAAATGAATTTTTAAAATTTTATTGGGGCAGTCAGAGTTTAGACAAATAACTGAGAGGTGGGATGAGGTCCCAGAAAGCTGCAGGGATAATTCACACTGCTTAAGTCAGCTCGTGTCCAGTGGTGGTTAATGGCATGTAACTTTCAAAAAAAGGACTTTTGCATGAATATCATACATTTAATTTGTAAATACAAGTAGATAAGTTGGAAGCTCTGGGAAATATATATTTGCAAGTTTTTTTGTGGGTGTCTTGAGAATAAATGAAATGAATCATTGTCTTCTCTAACTCACCAAGAAGACAGGGTGGTGAGGGGTCACCTCAGGGGTGTGTGTCACACTGAGGGTGGCATTGTCCTTGTAGGAGGGGACATTGAACATGCTCAAAGGTAAGTTGAAATACCTTCAAAGCACCAGCCTGTCAAAGAAAAAATAAAAACATTTACTTAAACCTCAAAGAAAACTGAGGCTTCATTTAGAAAACATTTGACACTAAAACTAATATTCCACTTTAGAAAACAGAATAAATTCCTTCTACATTTTGTCTACACTGAACAGGAGTTGAGATCTATAGAGTTTCAGAAAAACAAAAAAATGTTTTAACTCTTCAATCACTACATCAAAGATGGTTTCATGTTCTGGCCAATTAATTCTTCAGACCTGGAAAATACTATCCTTTTAAAACACATAAAAGTGATATCGCCACTCAGCAGTCCATTTTTGAACCATCTGTGAAAGCTGCTGTGGTCAATATTTTATTTATTTTGAAATAGCATCAAAATGGGAGGCACGGACCTCTCTGTAATTAAAATGGAGCTCACCGAATGTATTGATTCCTAAAGGGAATGACAGGGGTTGGTGGAATAAATGTGTGCCTGGGACCAGAGTTACCTGCCAAGCCCCAAGGTTATTGCGAGCTGTGTCCATGGGCAGGTGCCCGGTGGGCATCTCTGAGCCCCAGAGCCATGCAGCTCCACCTCCACCTGTCCCTTAGAGGGAGGTGTCCTCAGACGTGACCTGCAGGATTGGGAGCTAGTGGCTGTGGCCACTCTGCCTGCCACGGTCCTGTCCATGCTCTCAGCTGCTCAATACCTGTGCAGGCAGAAGGGGGACCTTCCTTCCCCACCATTCTCTCTACCTGGGAGAGGTTTCCTTCCCCCGCTTACCTTGGAAAAGAGAAGTTTTGCTCAAGAGAAGTAAAAGCCACTGAGGGCTCCAGGCTTCTGTGTGTGGACTCTCCTGTGCTTGCGTGTGGCCCTACACACAGGATCACATCTGGACACCCGTACACTGAACATGACCAGTTCACGCCACTCCCCCAGCACGGATGCAGCCAACATGTCCACGCGGTTTCCACCGCGGCATCAGCAGCTTACTCGTGGAATCAGGCCCACAAAGGTGGGTGGAGGCCCAGGCGATTCCATTTTTATTTACCTGATTGGCCTTTTTTTTTTTTTTTTTTTTTTTTTGGTAAAGCACTAACATAGGATCACAGAAACTGTGGTATATTTCCATGCTTACATTCTGCAAATGGATACATGGAACACATGAGCATGTTTGCACGTGCTTGCGCTAGTTACATAGAATTACACCACTTGACAAGTATCAATTCACAGGACACTGCAGATTTTGCCATCTGGCCCTGTGCTTGTGTTTTAAGGCTGTTTAATGACCACCAGCTGTCTTCTCCCCATTTGTCTGGGGGGCTGATACGGCGACACAGTCAGTGGCAGATGATGCTGTGAGTCTCCTTTGGAAATTCCTCTTGAATGACAGACCCCACCCACACTGGCCCCCCAACACCAACAACGCTGTTCCTGCTCGAGGAGTGGACTGTTTCAATCCCCTCTGCCTCGGTGAGGAGCAGAGCTTCCACGTCAGAGGACTGGGTTTCATTCCTGTGTCTGCTACCTACGAGTCATGTGAGCTTAGACAAATCAGCTTTCCTCATTGTAAAATGAGTATGATAATAATCTCTATTTCAGAGGATTATTACATGGAATAAATGAGATAATGTATCTAAAGCAATTAGCACAATGCCAGGTACTTAGCTGTTGCTCAATTATTATATTATTAAAAATAAGCATATTAATAATATTCAAATAATAATGTTTATTAGTCAAAATAAATGTGATATGCATGTATATATGTTTACATTTAAATACTATTTGTAAATAAGTGCTTGTATATATATAAATGTGTTGTATATTTATAAAAATAAATACATAAATATATACATGTATAAGCACACACACGCACATGAATATACAATGGCTTTCTGAAGGTTGAGAACTAACTTTGAATCTACCAAAATTCTTAGGACAGTTCTATGCATGAAGATAGAGTTTGTGGAGTATTTGTATCAAGGGCTTTATTAATCAAAATAGGATAGACATCTCTTTTTAAAGCATAAATTCTGCTTTAAAATATTAGCTGGCTCAATAAAGTAATGACGATATATATTTTTGTTTTTCACATATTCTCACTTCAAATTAAAGGGAAGGATCCATTGTGGCAAAATTCATTCAATGAACAGCCAGTGCTTGTAGGACTCAGGAATTCTCAGAATATCGTGCGAGGGCCTCAGACTCCTCCAGAGAAAACAGAGTTTCGACCCAGCCCATCCAAATACCAAAGGTCCCGGAGAACCCATCTGAGATCCTGGTGACATGGGAAAGAAACAGGGCACAGAAATGCCAAAAGCAACCTGGGTAGCTAAATTGCCTCTTATTTGTCAAAAGAAAGGACAGGGTGTGTGATACCGGTATTCTTCTTTTGATTGTATAACTAGGGAAATATTTGCAATGATGCAAACGTTGAATCACATTTAATTACAAATTTATTGACTTGCCTTTACTGAAAAAAATTAAATTCCACAAATATGAAAGCAGCCCTAAAAATTAAGTATAAAGATAGACATATATGGGTCACTTCAAGGGAGTTCGTGCTTATCACCGTATTTCTCCATCTGTCATTTGGCTGCAATGTATTATAACTTGTATGGTGGGAAGTTATGAGGATGGTAACTCTAGCCTCTGAAATATAAAAAGGATTCTTGGTCTTCAAATGAGGGCTACGAGTGACGGATAAACTGTGATTGGCTTGGGGAGCTTTAAAATGGCCACCTCTAGGTCCCAATGGCAACTAAACCACCAAGGAAAAATCATATTCTGAAAAATGCATTTTTTTCAATAATCAGAGCGTGAGACTTGAAACACATGATCCTTGAGAACGAAATCTTTATGTTCAATGGAAAGCAATCACCAGGCAGCTCAGCTGAGTCACAGGAGTCCACGCCTTTGTTAAGGCCAGAGACACTGACAACCAGAGGTGGGTTTCAGAAGGGTTGTGAGTGACCTCAGTATAGAGGTCAAAGTCACACACACACACATATGCACGCACACACATATCACACCTGCGCACATCCACACATGGGCACAGACACTGAGTAAAGACTTATTTTGTAGGCAATGACCACAAGCCAGTTTCAGTACCCAGAGTCATGGAAACCTGTGCCCCTTAACCCGCCACCCCTGTATTCTCTGCCTTCTAGAAAATTGCATCCTCACCTCTCAGTCCAGAATCCAGGATGTTCACAGCATGGCCCAGCCTGCGTTTCCTTCCTCATCTCAGTTCTCCCTCATGCCCCATCCATCACAGACTCAGCAGCAACCTTCAGCAAACTAGACATGCCATTACAGCTCTGGGACTGTGTACACGCACTTGTTTCTTCCATTTGCGTCAGCCGGAATCTAGCCCACCTCAAAGATGCATCCAAAGCCCCCTCCTAGAGTTGGACCTTCCCAGCATGCACTCTGGGAGCCACTTCCTCATTCTGCCCTGTGCAAGTCCTTGGTGACCTACGTTCCACTAGGAGGGGAGAGGTTGGCTGCTCAACCCCATCCACCACAAAGTCATTGGCAAAGCCTGCCCACACCACTAAATGTGAGTTGCAATTATTTAAATTATTTAAACTGATAAGGAGATTTTTTTTTTTTTTGGTCCTAAGTCAGATATTGGGTTTTATGTCACTTCTAAAGGAAGAAACCTAACTCATCTATCCCATAAACTCAAGACCACATATCACTGGTCTTCCTGGGTCTTAGACAAGTGTCTGACACATAGTAAATGAAAAAGAAATGCTCGAATGAATAAAAGAAAAAGTGAAAGAATGAAAGTCAAGGCTAGGTTTTAGCCGAATGCCAACTTGAGAAAGAGGGAGGGTGTACACTGCGGATTTGATAATATTCATGAAAAATCTTATCCTAACCCAAACAATGCGACTCATGGAATAAAACACACTTGTCTGTTCCACAGCTGTTCACCAAACAAACAAGCACCTGCAAAAGTCTATTATGAAGAAGAGTAATTTTAGTTTGAGTGTAAATCATATGGTTCATGGACTTTGATAAAGCAGATTGTTCTAAACCAATACTCTAGGAAAATCTTTTATAAAAATAATTAACAATAAATGAAACTTTATGCTTCAAGAGATCCTCAAGTAGAGTCCTCAGGCAAAATGCAGGGTGAAGGATATTATACCCCTCAGACAGGTGACCCACCCACACAGTGACCCCAAAACAATTTCTTTCCTTCTGACCACAGAGGGGAAAGTGGAATTATGTGCTCTGTATCTGCATTGAGACAAGACGTCTTTTAGAAAAATCTGAAGCAACAACCAAAACCCGTGTAAGGCCTTGTAAAACCTCTGTCTAGAAAATGCAGCAAGCTCACTTTATAACCTGTTCCGTTAGGTTTCAAAAGGTTTGTATATTTAAAAACTCTGATGGTAGAAATTTTTTTTTCCTTATGAGTCATTTGCTTTTCTGCATGTTAAGTTAGAGAAAGGAAGAGAGAGATCCAAAATTTACTCTAATAAGGTACTTGCTATAAATATGTATGAGTCTCAAATACATTCTCCCCGCCCCCCAGGCAGGATGCCTTAACTCAGAGAGTTTCCTCCCTCCAGCCCCCAGGAAAGCCTGGAACAGCTTCATCATTGATCCTTCCCTGTGAATGAAATTTCTAGTTCAATTGCTCTCTTGGAGGTCATTCAGCTTCTAATTTCTTACTGCATTTGGGGAACCAAAGGGAATATCTTTAAAAGGTTGAAAAAACAGTCACGTGTAGTTGTTACTGACATTTTTAAGGCTGGGACCCTTTACAATCTAGGAGAAATACTTCTCTCTATCCTTTAACTTTCTACCCTCTGATCTTTTGTGTTTGGGGCAGAGAGGGAAGTGGTGAAATTCTGCGATTATTTTACGTGACATCCAGGTTTCAGAGAGCCTCATAATTAAGGTCTCTAACTCTGAGTTTAGAAGATTTGGGTGTAAATCCTGACCCCACCACTGAGTACGTGCTCTATGGCCCAGGGTAGGTAACTCACTTGCCCCTCCTCCAAGCCCTAGTGTCCTCATCTTTAAAATTGTAAAACCAAAGACTATTGTGTGGATTCAAACAAAGAGTGCCCACCACACAGCTAATGTTTAATCCATCTCAGATAGTATTTCATTTGGGCGTGGAAATAGTTTTAAATGCCCCTGAACATTTAAATCTAAGCGCAGGTTTAATGGCAGGCAGCTCCATTTCTGTGAGTTTCTATGGAAAGGAGTCAAGAAGCATTTTAAGGAAGATTTTCTTCATTCTTCTTTGTGTCATGCTTCTACAATGGACCAAGGATTAGGTGCAAAGTGAAGGTACCTAAAATACTTCCCTGACCCAAACAAGTACATTGCAGGGGGCTAGGAATATTTCTCAATGTCCTTTTTTATTCTTATAATTTACCCTGCCACCCAAAATTGTCCCCAAGATGTTATTATTTCAGAGAAATTTTTATATGCCTCCTATCCTAGAGGCCAGAGAAACAGGAATGGGAAGAAAATATTGTTTCTACGGGAAAAAATGGGTGCAAAATCATTTGCCTTTATTCTCTGGAGATTTGGACACATCAATTAAAAGAAATGTTGCAGTGTGAAATAGCAGCTTTCCTCAGAGATGCGACCTCTGGCCATTTAACCAAGGCCAGGCTGTGACAAATCCCTCCATCATTCCTGTGGAATTATGGTAAATGCATCCTCCTACTGGAGACAGAATAGAGAATGCAATTCACATCATGTGGCATTCTTTTAAAGGTATCGTCCTTTTAAAAGTATCTCCTCTATTGGATGTTGGGCAGGGGGGAGGGGGGAGGAGGGAGGAGGGGACAGGTATTTGCATACACAAAGAGTGCAATGCGCACCACCCGAAGGATGGACATATTTGAAACTCGGACTTAGTGGGGGAGGGGGGGCAAGGGCAACATACGTAACCTAAACATCTGTACCCCCATAACATGCTGAAATAAAAAAAAAAGTATCTCCTTTTCTTCAGGAGAAAACTAGAATTAGGACACTATCCTACATCGTACTTGTTCACAAAGTTTCAGCGGAAAAGTGGTTGAAAAAATAAAAAAATAGCAACAGCACTTCCCTTATATCTCAAAGAAGGAAAAGTCACTGACATGAGTCATGATGGTTCAGAACTCTGCCAGAGGGAGGATTTTAAAAAGAATTTGAATTCATCAGCTTTTGCCTTAAAATCTTTATTATAACAAGTGCTGAGCAGATGTCTCATGCATCCTCTGGATACTAAGGGTGACCATTTCAACCCGTCTCAGCTTGTTTAACTTTCCACGGTGGCTGAGTTGGTCTATGGGCAGCTTTCTGTAGAAGTTTTTGTTTATTTGTTTGCTTGCTTGTTTTCCCTTATGCTTCTACCATGTTACTGGGGTTTTTTTCCCTCTGGAATCTCATGAAATCAATCCTAGCCTTCTTTCTGTTGGTAGCTCCACAAATTCTGGGTGTGTTTGGATTACAGATGCTGCTTGACTTAAGATGGGGTTACTACACAATAAACCCAACCCAAGCTGAAAATACCATAAGTGGGAAATGGTGTTTCGTAGGCACGATGGGATGCGAAAACACAAAACCCCAATATCCAAAAGGTGCTGGCATCTAGTACACTACGGGATCTCTGTTGTTTACCCTTGGGATTGTGCGGCGATTTGGGGTAGAGAAGAGGTGGAAGGAAGTATGGCAAACCTCCTTGGTGTCTTAAGTGCATTTATGAGAGGTATTAATATTTGGGTTATCTAGAAATGCAGGAAAATGTGTCCTCTGCAAACTAAAGGCTGAACTAGGATGGGTCAGCACCCAGACTGAACCTGCTGGAGACAGTGACCCCCACCCCTCTCCATCCTCACCGCTCTTCCTCCCCTGGCCCAGCAGAGGCTCTGACGGGCGAAGCTGGCTTCTCTTCCTTGACGTGTAGGTTTTTATGTCAGCAGCACCAGGGGCTCTTTCTCACCTGGGTATGAGGAGGATTTTAGCATTGCTGTTTTCCCCAGTGGAAGTGGAAGGCTGCAGGGAAGAACATAAGGAAGGATCGATTGATGGTGGCTGGCGTTGCAAGTTCCTGCTCCCTCCGGGGGAGGACTCCCTCGGGTCCCTTGGAGGACCATCTGGTGGAAGTGCTTTCACCTTGTGCTGCCCTTGAAAAACTCTTTAGCTGTAGAAACCAACCTCAGATACGTGCTTACAAGTGCATAGACGCAAACCCATTTCCTTCCAAGCCAAATTAAAAATTCAAATGGCTCTTTCTCCCCCAAATGGCATTTTTTTTCCAGGTGGTTGCAGCGAAGTTTCCTTCAATCCACACTAATACAGAGCTCTTCTTGGGACACCACATAGATTCTATGGAATTTCAAAAATATATGTGTGTGTGTGTGTGTGTGTGTGTATATATGTACATATACATGTTTATATACGTGTGTGTATGTGTGTGTGTATATATACATATATATGGGTAATATTAGATAGTTAAAACTTAAACATATTTTTTTTAAACTAGCAGGGTATTTTCTCCCTAGAAACAGTGCTGCACATACCTTACTTGTGCTCTCGTCAAGCAGGTTATAAAACTGACACTATGTTGCAAATCCAATTAACTGTTGTTAATTCAAAATCATGATTCATGCAGAGTCCCTGATCAATTAATATAATCTGGGATCAACTGTACTTTGCCTTGTCTAAGATGAAAAGATTTGTTGAGCCAAGAAATGAAGATCATGGATGTTTAAACTAATTTAAGTCAATAAGCCTTTGAGAAAAATTGACGTGCTGGCGTATAAGTAGTAACAATAATAACATACAATAATAACGATAGTAAAATAGTACATTGTCTTCCCACACTGCCTGGGCTCACCCCATGCCTCCACCTTCTACCAGGAGTAATGTCAAATAACACACTTGGCCCATGCCTCAACTCTGCCACCTGTGAAATGGGGACAATGGTGGGTTGGGCTGTGAACGTGAGGGGAGCCGATGTATGTAAAACACGCTACCTATGCCTGGCACATGGTCAGTACCACATAAGAGTTAGCTAGTATTGATATTATTATCCTTTTTTATTTTTATTAAAAAAATGCTACTATTTAAATATGCAAATGGACCAAGTTAATATTGAACTGTCCATTTAGACAATTTTCATGCCCTTGGTTTTGCTTTCCCCAAATTTGCTTCCCTTTACAAACATTCTCCTCTCACTAAATGGCTCCATCCATCGTCCAAATGCTCAGCACAAAACCCAGGGACATCACTACCAGGCAGGTAACATAAATAGGTGAAATGTGTTGGGTACCTTCCTAGGGGCGCTCTGCTTTTCCTGTCGTTGGCAGGGATATTCTTAGCCAAATATTCTTTGCTTCCACACACTCAAAACACACCCAAATCCAACCACAGCTCCCCATCTTCTCTGACACCACCCTGCCCTGGTGCACTGTCACTGTTGTCCCCTCCATCTAGGGGACAGGACAGCCTCCTCCTGCCTCCACCTCCTCCCTGCAGCTCCTGCTTGGACCAATCAGAGACCGTGAAGCAGGAATCGCTCACACCTTCTCTCTGCTCAGAAACCTCTGTGGTTTTTTTCTCACACTCAGACCAAACCCTTAACTTCTAAGGAAGACAGCCAAGAGCCTTCCTGACCTGCTCCTGCCACCTGTCCTGCCCCCGTCCTGCCACCCTCTGCCTGCCCAGAGCTCCTCTCTCTCTCCCACTAACCTGCCAGGCAGGCATCCCCTCACCCCTCCTTCCTTTGCCTGGAACACTCTCCTGCCAGATTTTCCTGTTTTCCTCTCTCCTTTCTTAACACCTACATTCAAATGTCACCAACTCAGAGCCCACCCTGTGTAGGATCTCTGTCCTCATCCTCAATTCCCTGCCACCCCACGCTGCTTTGGTCTTCACAACACTGATCACTTCTTAAGCCTCGCCAGCTTCAGGATGTCGGATGAGTTAGTAATCCCTTCCGCACCTTCCTTTCCTCACCTGCACAAAGGGAAGATCATATCAGTATCCATTGGAGAATTATTTTGAGGATTAAATGACTTAACTTATGCAAAATACTCAGAATATTGCTTGTCTCCTAGAGGATGATATTTGAGCGTTCATTATCACGTGTTCTTTGAGCTCCGATGATCTCTCCTTCTGCATAAGGACAGGGACCAAGCGGAATTCAGCGACGTGTCCTCTGCATCAAGCACTGTGCTTGGCACGTGGGAGACGCTCCGTATACAAACGTGGAAAGATAAAAGAAGACAAAGAGAAACAAATTCAGGCCCTGAGGTAGGGACGAGCTTGGACTGTTGGAGGGTAAAACGAGGAGGGTCCCAAGGCTTGAGGATAGTGAGCAGAGACGTGAGTGGGGAGCAGGTCACGCAGAGACACGCGTGTCCCCAAGGATGTGGGTGTTGAGCACATAATAGATGCAACACCCCGGGCTGCTCTGCAGCTCGAGAACAAAGGGTGTGGTTGCGACGTCCAAGAAGCTTTCACTCCAGACAGGGAAGAAAAATATCACATGAAATTAAAGAAAAGAAAAAACAGCTACATACGAAATACCAGTCATTTCCTCCCCTCTGTCACTTCCTTTTAGGAAGTCAGCTCCACTCGGAGTACAAAGAGCCTCCCTATTCTAGTTTATGCATTGTGACCTCATCTCCTGGTCACACGTGATTGGTTCAAAGGAAACACCTGACCAGGCCAATCAGATTTTCCCTCTGTGAAATTCTATCCATCAATGATACAAGCTTAGTTTGTAACAAAGAGCTGCAGAGAAATTAGGGGGAAAAAAAAAAAAAAGGAAAAAGGGGTAAAAACCGGAAAAAAAAAAAGGATAATAAAAATAGTAATAGCATAGACTCATTAAACACATACTGTGTCTCAGCACTTTAAATATTGATACATCCAAAGCAACCTGGGAAGGAGGTCTTGAAACATCCTTTTTTACAAACGAGGAAACTGGGGCAGAGTTTGGAAACGAGAACTCAGAGAAAGCATGAAAAGCGGGGTGTCATTTAGCCCAGAGACAGAGTGATTGATCAGCTGCGGATGGGCCGAGGCTTCCGTGGGATAAAATCACACCGGGCATCGACACGATGCTCCACTGTTTGGTGTGTCTGACTTTCCACCAGATGCGTTCACTCTCCTCAGCCCAGCCTGCAGGAAGTTTTGCTCCGGGACTCCAAATCCTCATCACAGTGACGGACTGCAGGTCGCAGGGCTCTGACATGAGAGCGGGGAGTGGCTCTCACCTTCTGCTCTCCTCCGGGTCTTCAGTAAGATCAAGTTGACCCCTTCGCACCCTCGTCTTCAGTCTTCACCCGGGAGACTTGCCCTCCCCACTCTCCATGGGTACCTGGCAGAATTTCTACGTGACAGCCCCTTCTGCACAACCCAGCCCAGCCATGCCAAACCTCACCGCATTCGCGAAGTCTCCCGTTTTCGCCTTGGAGGAACACAACATTTATTTCATTCGGTTTTTATCGTCACCACCTTGCTTCCCAGAAATCAATGTACTGTCATCCCGGCAAAATGTCTCGAACTTGTCACTTGCGTTAACTGTGACCCTAGAGCTCTGGAGTCTGAGAAATCTTGCTGCTGAAGGCATTTTCCTCTCACAGCACCGTAAAGTGGAAAGTGAAATGAATAGTTCGTTGCAAAATGGTCCATGTGAAGGGTGCTAGAGGTAGCAAATGATGACCGATGCTAGCTAAGATCCTTTGCCGTGAGAGAGGGGGGACGTCTTGGGGGGACCAAGTGGCTCCCACAAAGCCTCTCAGGACAAAGAAGGCCCGCCGGGCACTGCCTGGGGAGGGGTCTGCTTCTGAGGTCCCGGTGAGCAACGGCGATTGAGTCCTAGTGCTGCGTGAAATCCATCCTCCAAATGCTGGAGCGCCTCCTCCCGGCGAGGGCTGTTCTAGGCGTGCAGAGATGGATGAACAGCAGGGAGCAGCGCAAATGGAAAACCCTGCCTTCACGGAGTTTCTATTTTAGAGATATAATTTAGAAGACAGAAAAGAGCTAATTAAAAAAAAAAAGCTAATAAAGCAAAATACATTTCCATCACATGAACACAAATATTAAAAAACAAAAAAATAAAGCAAGAAGGAGGGTAGAAAGTTTGGGGGGTGGGATTAAAATTCTATATAAGCTACCTAGGAAATTCTTCCCGAGAAGGTGTCTGTTATGGACTAAAGGATGGTGCCCCCCCAGCAAAATATGTTGAAATCTAATCCCCGATGTGATGTATCTGGAGGTGGGGCCTTGGGAGGTAACTAGATAAGGGGGTTGGAGGCTTCTGATGGTGTTAGCGGGCTCGCTTCCCCCCACGCGAGGCTGCAATCAGAAGGCAGCCGTCTGCAACCTGCAAGAGGACCCTCCCCAGACCCCGACCATGCCGGGACCCAATCTCAGACTTCCAGCCTCCAGAACTGTGAGAAATAAATATTTGTTATTTGAGCCACTCATTCTATAGTAATTTGCGATAGCAGCCCAAGCTGACTAAGACAGTGACATTTGGACAGCTTGGTGTAGGAACACTGAGAAGCAGAATAAGAAACACGATGATGATGATGATGATGAAGACAATTACCATGATACTTCTGTGGTATTTGCTATGCACCAGGCTCTGCTGAACAGTTTATCCCATTGATTCTGTATTCGCAGGTAGATAAGCTAAGAAACAATGAATTAAGAACCTTGTTCGAGGTAAAGACAGGGGTTGACCACGCAGTCTGGCTCCAGCATCCATGTTCTGAAGCGCAAGGTCAGGCTTGCATCCCAGTCATACTGCCGGAGCACGGAAGCCATGGACGGTAACTGTCAAGAGACACGTCTGTGGGAAGCCTCTCGCTATTGTCATCTTTGTTCATGATTTAGCTCTCATTTTTTTTTCATTCGTTAATGCATTACTGAGCCACTGTCAAAGACACAAGCATGGGCTATGGAATGTCTTATTTTGTAAATAGTAGAGTGAGGCTCATTCATCTACCGGTTGATATTTAATATTTGAAGTGTATGTAATTACCACAGTAAAAAAAAGAAATAGGTAAAAAGATATGTGTTCTTTGCATATTTCTTTTAAAAATTGTTATTTCTTTCTTAGCTCTGCCACTTAAGCTGAAAATTATTAAATTCCTCATTTCATTATCAACTCTTAACATAACAACATAACAGGGTACTCCCAAGAGAAGACTTACCCTGAGCTCATCAACTAATAGTAAGAAACAATTACGGAAATTGCTGCTATTTTATAAAGGGGAAATTAGAAAAGGATTATTTTAAAAATGTCTTAGAATTCAGTTTTCTAAATTGCTCAGAGATTATGCTCAGGATGCAACCATAGAGAAGAAAAAATAAGAAAAAGGAAAAATAAATTGGAAAATGAAGGAAAAGAAATGTGATTTCAACAAACTGTATTGACTTTGCATTTAGGAAATGTGAGGAATTGCATAGGAAATGTGAATAATTTAAAAGCACATTTTTTCCATGATAAATTGTGAAGTTAGAGCAGCGATGTAAAGAGACAAAGGTTTGACTCTGTGGATGTACCTTCACTGCACACCGACCCCGCAGTCTGCAAGAATGCCACATAGACACAAGCAAGCAACCAGCCTGGAAGTTTCTGGGTGCCACTTTCCTTTTATAGAGAGATCTCTTCTTAGGGAAAAAGTGAGTAAGTTAAAAATGAAAAATGAACTCTTGTAGGTAACATCAAATACAAGCTGCCTGCCTTTAGGTTATTCAAAGGCAATATTTTTTGTTTTGTTCATTTGTTGCATTTTTTTATTTCAGCATATTACAGGGGTACAAATATTTAGGTTACGTATATTACCTTTGCCCCACCCCAGTGAGAGCTTCAAGGGTGTCCATCCCCCAGACGGTGGGCACCACACCCATTAGGTGGGAATATACCATCCCCTCCTCCCCCCTCCCACCTGCCCAACACCTGATGAATGTTATTACTATATGTTCATATAAGTGTTGATCACTTAATACCAATTTGGTGGTGAGTACATGCAGCGTAAAGCAACAAGCACTCATTTTCTCGGTTTCTGTGGGTCAGTAATCAGATGCAGGTGACTGATTGCCATTTCCACAGGGATAAGAGTGAGTCCAGATGTGGGACACCTTCAGATTTCTTCATCCACGCTCATGTATGCCTGCAGCGCTACAGAATGAGAATTGCACCCGTACTCTGCCCCATGCAGATGAATGTACAGTTTCCCATCCCTCACTTTCCTAAACTGCATCAAACACCTCTTGGGTTTGTAAGAGGTGAGTGAGTTCAGTGCAGAACAGACAAGAGCAGAGAGCCGATGCTGGGGCATCAAGGCTGAATAGTCTTTCCCTCTGGTGGGACGGCAAGGCTGGGGTCCAGGGCACCCGCGAAGACCTCATGTGAGCGTCTTCTGAACCCGCAGCAGAGTCCGTGTTCTCAGGTTAACAGGAGTGTCGGTTCCATTCCTTGGGCTTGGGGACGCACCAGCTTGTACCGAAACGTGTGTTCTTCTCCCCTCACGGATGTGAGTCTTAATGACTGAACATATCCCACGCCTGCTGTTAGAGACAGCCTAACGCCCTTCCAGTCCTCGCCCTGGAAGGAGGGGTCATACCTTCTCTGCTTTGCAGTTTGACAGGACATTCAAACTTGCAGCTTCCATCGGAGATAATTGGGTAAATGATCGCAGAAGAAAATATTAACCTAAAATGGGGCCAGAAAGCTAATGGAGAGAAATTCAGAGAGTCTTGCCTTTATTTTTAACTTTATAGGACTAGCAGAACATCTGTTATATTCTCCACAAAAACAGGCACTTTCCTATACTCTTGAGTAGCCCTGACTGTTTTAGCAGCAGCCTCTGAGGAAACGACAAACCCACCTAACTGAGAAATCCGAACTCCGGCTGCTCACAGGCACGTTACAGGGAATGGGGAGTGTCTGACATGTGACGGGAGCACGCGTGTTACAGTGACTGACAGAAAAGGCGGGCTCGCCGGGGTGCTCGAGTGGGGCTCATGTGATCTGTTACCGGTTTCTCTTTATTTTTTTTATTTGTAATATTTTTTGTTGATGAGCTTTTTTATCGTTTTGGGTGTTTTTGCATTTTTTTAATTTCAGAATATGACGGGGATACAAACGCTTTGGTTACCTATATTGCTTTTGCACCGCCCGAGTCAGAGCTACAAGCATGCCCAGCCCCCAGACATTACTCACCGTACCCGTTAGGTGTGAATTTAATTTACGTATTCCAGTTTCCACTCTTTCTGACTTCTAGAAACAGAATATGTTATCTGAGCCAATTATCTATGTGCGATTTCTTCTTCATCTCTCTCGAGCAAAGTTCTGATTTAATTTCAACCTGCGGTGATATGTAGCCATGTTCACGGGCCGGTTGGGCCCATCACATTTGAATGGATTTCATTAGTCGGATGCGAGACAGCTCAATCCCAGATGCTTCCTCTAAGTGCTATTGTGAACGTGGAGAGAAACGCTATCATTTGTACTTCGAATATTCAGCAAATTGCCTCCAAATGTCCCCTAGGTGCACCTAGGGATGCAGGAGCTGGCTGGCATTCCACCTTACAGCAAGTGACATTCTAACTTCAGTAATAAATTAGCTTGGGCATTTTAGATCTCTCTCACCACATCTGTGAAATATCCATCCATGTCGATCGATCAATATCCACACACAAATCTGGAGCAATTATAATTCACAAACCTAGATTTGGGACGTCTGGTTTACCATTTTCTCTCCCTCTATGTCAGCTCTTGCAGATGTTCCCATTTACCGTTGGTGGGCAGGATTATTTCACGCAGATGTGATATCTTGCTGTTGGAGTTAAACACGTTTGACTCAATCAATAGAGTTATTGCTCTGAGACCAAAATGCCTCTGACTCATAACCTTGCTTTTGCTGCCCATATTAAATGAGTGTGATATTAATTTCTAGCCCAGCACCGGCGGAACCCTCCCAGCAATATAAGAAGATGGGCTAATCAGGACGTCTGCTGAGCGCTCCCCCAACACAACTCTCATGTCACCAGTCACGCCACAGCCGCAGAGCAAATATTCCAGGCTTGTGTAAAGCCCTGTAACTAATACAATAAATGACAAGAGCCTCCCCTCCTTAGTAATTCTCAATTTAGGATGCATTTCTTCTCTAATATGTTTCCCCCAAAATTCTTTGTGTCGTGAATTCACTAAAGCAAAAACCTTTAAGAATCTGAAATTCACTAGAGTTATCCTCCACTTACAGTCCAGAAATAGCTGGCTCTAGTGATCACCGCACTGTCTGTTTAATCTGAACATAAATACAGGTATTTGCTGCAAGAGTCACTAACGGAAAACTGTAAAACTGTCAAAACAAACTTGGAAAACATGCCTGAGAATTGTGTTCATTCCCCTCCTCTTTTAGCACCGTCGCCGTTAGCACAACTCTGAGGAGGGTGCCGGTGGAGTGATTACCTTTCTTCTGGAAAGGAGTGGGGAAAATACCACCTCCTGCCTTATATTTTTTTTTTTCTAAAAACAAAACCCGCAACAGAGAAGGCATTTGTTCCTAGTAAATAATGATCCAATTACAGAAACAGAACTGTCCTGTCGTGGCTACTTTGCTGGGGTCACCTTACCCATTGGTGATGAAAACCAACTCCTGAAATAAAGAGAAAAGTTCAAATGTGGTAACCAGTCTTCCCATTTTATCACCCTTAATTCCTAGTGCTGCAGAAGGGCTACCTGCCTTGCACCTCTTGTCACCTTGGCGAGACATGCCAGGTTCCGGGAAGGAACCGTGGCTACTGAAGCCTGCGCTTCCTGGGAAAGAAGCCAACGGCCATAAATGGAACTAACAGAAAATAAGGAAATAAAGTGGTTGTTTCTTTTTCTCCTTTCCTTTCTTTTCCTTTCTTCTTCTCTTTTCTTTTCTTTTTAAACATTTTCTATTCTGTTCCATCTCTTCCAAGCTCCCGCTTAGCTTGCGGTCAGAGGCAGTTCCGAATGCAAACATAGTAAAATAGGTTTCCAGAGAGCAAACAAGTATTGAAAGGTCGGTCTTTATTCTCCACAGAAGTAAAAGGCACCACCAACATTGGCAATGAGAGCAGTGAGACACAGTAGCCATGATTGCTACAATTAACACAGTAATAGCAACTGTGTCTGGTTTGTACACTGTGCTATCCCCGTAGGGGATAGTGACTAGGATAAATGACGATCGTTCACTATTTTACGAACAAATGAATGGATGGATGGATGATGAAATATGGTTTTAGACATTGTTTTTGTCTCTTCCCTTGGTACATATATGTCTGTGCTGTATTTCCTGTTCGCGGCTCAGCCCCACCATCTTCTAAGGCTAGGATGTATTGAATAAATACACGTCTCAGATCCATTTTCCTGTAAGCCCAGCAGTTGGGGTTTGGAGGAGGGGAACTCAGGAGAGACTTGGTAGGCAGAAGGGAAGCAGAAGCCATCGACCTGGGGGCCACTCTGGGCAGGAGTGGTGGCTCTGTAGTCCTCCCCAGGAGCTGTCCCTTGTGTTCACGGCGGCTTATCCGATGGTCTCATGAGGACTTGATTCTCCGGTGCTGCAGGAGACGTTCTAAAAATCAGCGCTTTTGTCTTTGATCTGAAGCCTCTGTAACCTTCCCCCGTCAACTCAAACCACATTTGTGTAAGATCTAATTCCTATATTAAGTTTCCTATTCCTGTAAAACTCCTAGTGGCTCTGTTTTAGTGCCCAAATCCAGATTGCTGCAACGTGTCAAAAATTACATACGTATTATTTTGCTGTATAAGTTTTGTTTGATCAGTCACCTCCCTAAGAATTCTACCCATAGAATTCTTCCCTGGCATCTGCTTCTTGAAGTTAAATCTCGAGTAGTTTCTCGAAGGATAATTGGTGTTTGTGTTGATTAAGGGGACGAAAACCATGCTGGTGGTGCATGCCAGAGGATAATGACTGGGATTAACCATGAATAAGAGCTGGTGTACTGCTCTAAATGTGTTTAGCTGCAAGTAACTAATCAGGCATTCAGGAAACAGGTCCTTTAGGGATAAGGACATAGGGATACTTTGTATTCATTTATTAAGATAGTTGGAGGTAGAGTCAGTATTATTTCAAAAACTCAGAGATGTCATCAAGGTCCCATAATTTTTCCATCCCTCCAGCCCTCTGTCTTCAGCACATCAATTCACTCAGAATGTATGTGCCTCATGGTAAGAGGATAGCTGCCACAGCACCAGACATCAGCTCTTCACATTGTAGCTCTAAAGCTCTAAACAGGGAGAAAGGAGAGAGGATAAAGAAGGGACTTTTTGCATTGCATTTGCTTTCATCATGAAACAAAAAAAAATCCTATAAGAATACCCAGAGGACCTCTCTTTGTCTCTCAGTGGCCACACCTAGGATCCGTACCCTATCCCTAGACCAACCACTAGCCCAGGGGAATGAAACGGCATGATGGTCTTAGACCAATCACAACAGATCCCCCGGGGCCATGCTCCCTATCTCTGTAGGCATCTAGTGATGCCAGACACAAAATGAATCACGCACTTCTGGAGTTCCAGGCGGCAAGCCAGATGGTGTGCAGTGTGATGAAGCTGAAACTTCAATAACATCTAAGAGCACAATAATGCAGTGGTTATGTTCAGATACGTATTGGGATTTGCTGATTACATCAAGGAGAAAGTCCCAGTCTGTTGCTGCTGTGTCTGTAACATCAATCTGACACTTACTAACCTCGCTTTTTACTAAGAGGAAGCAGGACTCAGCCCCAAAGCCTTAAGCAGAGACCAGAATCGAAGCACAACACGTTGCCTGCGCTGCGATCATTTTATAATTGTCTTCCATTTACAGTAAGTGGTCTTCGTTTTCCATTTGTAGTGCAGCTGTCACGTCCTTTTAAAATGCACGTATAATAGTTAAATAAGCACGTCTGAAGACTATTTAAATTAAATAACAAATGTCATCCTGTATTGCAGTGTGGTAAATATTACATTATGGTAAATGCAGCAAAAGGCACCAATGTTGCACAAAATGCTGAAAACTGGTGAATGCCATCGTAAGGAGGAGCGAGAGTGAAAGCTTGGGAACGACACGAACGTCTAGAACTCCCTAGAACCTACATAAGGAATCTAAAAGCTGCATCCAGGCTAATTTCTCAGGGAAAAAAAATGGATGAACATCTTTGCACAGACTCTCTTCCTGCTGCTACCACCCTGCCAATCTGAAGAAAATCCTCAGCAAGATCCCCCGTTGTAATGAATTTGCTTGTTAATAGATATTTATTATTTCATCATTCTTTAAATGCCATGCTGGCATTTCTCATGACATTCTAATTGCTGATTGTTCCCACAATTACTTTTGTTTCACAAAATAAGCTGAGATATTCGAGGTCATGATTAACGATGTACTGATTTTTTTTTTTTACTTTAAATTTGCTACTAAAATGACAGAGGAACCCACATGTGCTTGGTATTATAAAAAACAATGTTGATTCTGTTCACTGTAATAGGACCGTGTTTGCCAAAGTGTGGGGATGAGCAGTGTGAATCCAGGTGGTCCCAGATGGGACATTAGAACACGGAATCACAAAGGGAGAAATTTTACTTCCTTTTCAGTTCTTTTTAAATCCCTCCCATTATAACAAGGAAAACGGTTTCATTTTGAAGACAGGAGGCTTTACCATCTCTAACATTTGCTAATAATGTTCATTTTTAACCCAGAGAGACCTGGTCTGAAGCCCCAAACCATCTGCAGGATTCAGATTCTAACTAAAACCACGTGGATGTGTTTGTAGCAGTTGCATTTTGTGTCACTCAATCAGAGCAATCCCAACCAATAGCATCATAGCAACAGGCTTTTAATCCCCCACGTAAGGCGGTACCAGGGTTTCTCAGCAGCTGGAAGATGTCGAGGGTGTCGGACTGTGTCTCTGCAATGCTGTTGGCCTTTCCCGAGCGGCTGTAAAATGGGCGAGTTCAAACATCAAACCTGGAGACATTATCCTCCGGATATGGAGCAAGGTGGGGAGGGTTTCCCCCTCCCTCACCCCAGGAAAGCTTTCTCCTGAAAGACTGGTTTTATCTATGTTTCTTCCCCAGTTCTGACTCCCCTTCTGTCTCGGGGGCCAGGACTGTGGTTTGTGCCCAACCTTGATCCAACCGCGGGCAAAGGTACTGTGGTCACCCTGGCTCACGCCAACTCTGAGCCATGCCTGGGTGGCCAGGGCGGCATTCAGGGCCCCGTTCCAGCAGGAACCCTGCTCTGACTGAGATAGGAAAGAACCTTGGAACCTGTCTTGCTCAGGTAGTATCTCCCGTTGCCACTAGGAACAAACCAAATCCATCCTGGAGAGCAGAGAAGTGCTTCTGTCCGGAAGCCTCTGGGTGCCGCGCTAGGGATCTGACGTCGCCGTTAGCATGACAAGTGCGGCCAAAGTTAAGCCAAGCAGTTCTCCAAGACAAGACAGGCTCGCTCCTGCATCAGCTCCAGGGGACACGATTTCTTGTTACCCTTTTACTGTTCCCGAACCTAAGATTTCATGGAAACGACGAGAACAAGTCCTTCTGGGACTGGTGAGTCGGAATATGACCAGCATTGATTAACAAAGAGAAATGTAAGTTCCCCCTTTATGGGGTCTCAGGGTCTCTTTTACAAGGAAAACGCCATTGGGGACTCAAGTTCAGCTAAATATCTTCAACGCCGACTAATTAAGAAAAACAAGACTATGTTTATTAAAGTTTAAATGATTACGTTTTGAAAAGAAATATGATATTTACTGTCAAATATAATAGCTACAGCAATTCAAGCCATGTTGACGAGTATTGGAAAACAAGCTTTTAACGATTAGATAATAATAATCTTCATTATCCTTTTGGGCCCCTATAAATGAGGACCTATTTTTATGTTCCTCTATGTGTTTATTTTCCTTTAAGATGTTGTAATATTCTTGCTCTTTACTCTTGTTTATACGGTTAATTTGATTTTCTTACCTAGAGATTAGTTAATGAACTTACAGTGTGACCCTCTTAATTAACCTGGATCTAACAGCGGGGGCAGCTGAAATGATCAGCTGACAGCACCCTGAGCAACAAACAGGTGACTTTAAGATGAACGCAGCCACTTCCGGGCTGTCGTTACCAAGCACTGACTGTGCCCCACACCTGAGCTGAGACCTTTGCCTACCCTCGCCCATTAGTCAGCACAACCCCATGACGTGGGAACTTCCACGACCCCCTCACAGACAGGAGTCCCCTTAAACAGGATGATCATACTGGGCACAAAGGCACAATGGTCCTCTTGCTCCAGCCTCCCTCTTCCCAGACCCATGGGTGTCGCCTTCCCCCCGAGGAGAGCTGTCCTGGGCACCAAGATCCCCCGCCCAGCATGGCCACGTCCACCCGTCTGAGGCCAGAGGCTGCAGCCCAGACTGACTTCTGTCCCTGCCATGAGGATTCTCAGCCAGGACTTGGAAGCCAATCCCTCCCCCAGCCTCATCAGACCTGAAAATCCTTCCAGAAGGAAAAGAGTCTAGTAAATTAATTCACAATAGAGATGATGATGCTAGAGCTTAGTAAGTGAGCTCTCGCTGGAGAAACCAGGATTCAAAACCTTTTTCTGGGGCAACGATGCTCTCCAGTGTGTGTCCACAGCTCCCCTTCTCTTCCTTCCTGGTTTACATGGCCTGCGTCCCATAATAGATGCTGGATATGGATTCACTTTCTCAGGTCGTTTGTAGATGACAGGTGACCCAATCTTGCCCAATGGGACATAAGATGCTGATGGAGGCTTATGTAAAGCATTCCCTACTCCACTCCAAAAATAGGGAACAGATAACACTTGCCATTTTTTTTTTTTTTGTCTCTGAATGTAGAGAGGTGCAGATGTGATGTGAGGAGTTCTGGCAGCCAGATTGTGACCATGAGGATATAAGGCTAAGAATCAACCAGTATGCAGTGGGTGTAGTAGAAAGACAGACAGAATCTGGCTCCTTAGAGACCTGGTAGACTGCTGGACCAAACCTGAAATCCCCCCAGCTTTAGGTTTCTTGGCATGCCAAATAACCTTTCTTCCTTAAAGATTTCTGGTTGAATATTCCACCATTATTATAAGGTAGCCTAAGAGGATTCACAAAGAAGCTGAGATTCAAAGTGTGAAATTCCAAAATGTTTGAGATGAGTGAAGAAGGTAATCAAGGATTAGAAACAACCTTCCCTGAGATCCTAAAAATGCAAAATGTGGAGCCCGCCTGTGTAAGTTAAGTATGAAATCGACCCTAGACAGCAGCCCTGTCTTTTTCAGTACAATTTCTGGATTATATTCCCTGCCCATGTGAGTCCTTGTGAGCACTGCTGTGGTTTCCCATGATACAAACTCATGGACATGGACGGACACTCTGATACTTTTACTCACCATTCAGGCTCTGGCCTGGTATATGGAGTGGACAGTGTCCATAGAGAAAGGTGAGCAGATGCAGACAAGGCCATGGGCGTATGGAAATGAAGGGGTGCAGGAGTCTGGCCGACTTCTCTCCGTCCTGGGTGACAGTTGCAATCACTGTACATCACCATCTGGAAAATATGCATAAGAAACCTCCTTCTGTCAACCCGGTAAATGGCCCTGTGAAAAACTCCAACCCTCCTAAGGCAACTGTTAAACAAACAAATACTTATTTTCCAGTTCAGAACTATCCATCCTTTCCAAACCCCTGGCTAACATCAAGCCCCCCAGACATACATGTTCCATGTTATTACCCCTACCCACATCGGAGTCTCCTACCGCACTGCAGTAATGCACCCAGCAGAATGCCATCTGTCTTGGTTTCTCTGGCTGATAAGAGCAGACATTGCATTAAACAAGGACTCCAGGACAGACTGAGAGGGTATAATCTGGGGAGATTAAATGCACCAGATTTCAGGCGCCTCCAGCGTTTACAGCGATGAGCAGTGTCGACATAGGTGGAAAATGACACATGGCCGACCCCAGGCCATTTCTCAGGTGAACAGCTGGTAGTCACTCCCACAATTTCCAGATGTGTGTGTTTCCTTCAATAACAGGGAGTTAAAAATAACACTCTCACTCCCTTTGAATGAGGAACGGCAGGGCCACTGCCACCAGGCGTTCTGCAGGAGGGAGCCTCCTCGGTTACTATAGAAAGGACCGAGAATAAAATAAATATAACCATGTGCTCATTATTCAAATGAAATTATAATGAATTCAGAACTTGTTCCGAAAACTTTCCAAGACGGCTCACGATCATGAGCTCTCGGGGCTCTTCTCCGCCAGTTTATGATGTCATGCTAAATGGCCTGCTTCTACGAGTGCTGATGAGATGGAAATTCATTAGTTCTGGATCATGGTTTGGCTCTGGTTTTAGGACCTGATGAAACATCTCAACTCCCCTTCTCCCCAGTCCAGGGTCTCTTTCCCTCCCTCCTCGTTGGGGCTGAAATTGATGGCTTTTTCAAAAGCTTTCAGAGCTGCATGGGAAGAGGGTGTTGGCTTTAGGGTGTATATTAATTTGCATACTTTACCCCTCAGCCCTTCCTCCAGCCAGTGTTTCATGGGTGACACGGAGAGTGAGGCTGAATGATCTGTTGCCCTTCTCTGCACAGCACGGCAGCCTCATTCTCCATGAGGGAAGGGCAGGGAGGGGTCCTTGCCTGGGGGTTAGGGGAGTGAGCAGCAGCTCTGGCAGGCTGGCCAAGTTACTCCCGCTTGCTCTTCCCACTCACAAGGTAAATAAATGCTAACTCCAAACTCCATGGGCCTTGAAGAAACCAAATGAGATGAGGTGTGTGAAGCACTTATAAAAATGCTAAATATTAATAGCTGTAAGATTTGAACCGACACCTCCAAGCTCCACCAAGTCCAGCTCCTGTAGCCCCTGGAGTGGTGGGAACACAGCGTGGGGGCCGATCTCTGCCGGGCGGCTCCTCCTCAGCTCCTGGGAGGGGCTGCATATACCCCGCTTGCTCCCCCGTGAGCACCCTGAATAACAGACACGTTCAGAAAAGGTTGAAATAAAAGCGAATTTTATATTTCTGTATCTGTTTGGGGAAACAAGGCCAGAGGCAAAGCTCTGAGCAGAGAAACATCAGAACAAGAACTACGCAGAAAGACACAGTTTCATGGAGGCCCACAGCCCAGGAGTAGCACCTGCTCTCCCCGGTGAGGTGTGTTAGCAAGGGACAGGACGATTGACGCCAAGCTGCTTGGGTTCACCTTCTGGCTTCACACCTTATGACTGAGGAATTGGGCAAAATATTTCAGATATCATGTCCCAGATCCCCGCCTGTAAAACGGTGCTAGTAAAATACGTATTGCCTAAGATTCTTGTGGTGATTAATAGGTTAACATAAACGAAATGCATAGAAAGAAGCACATGGTTAGCTCTTGGAAAAGTCTCAGCCTTTATCGTAAGGGCACTGGTTTCCTACTCCTGACCACACATCCCCTCCTCAAGGCAGCCCATCACCCCCCGCAGAGTGAGGCCGCCTGTCGCTCACAGCCCGGGGACCGCCTGATCAGTAAGCGGGACTCTCCTCTTTTGCCTTTCATAACCTGAGCAGCTGCCAAGCAGGGAGACGAGCAGAGTGGCCATTAGCAGCAAACTCTGTCTGCTCGGATACCGCCATCCCAATAAGCAGTGAGAAGACGTTATTCAACATAAACACTTTCCCATTTAATTCACTCTGTAGCTGCACAACAGGAGAGCATCTTTCTTCTGCCTTGAAAATCAGAGATCCGCCCCCAGGCAGCCATCCTTCCTCTCCTCATGCCCCCATGCTGGGGAATTCATGGCTCCCAGACACTCGCTGTCTTAAGCAGATAACGATCTCCAAAACTAAGGAAAACAAAACACTTAACTTTCGATGGCGTTTGGGGATTTTTTTTTTCTTTTATTTCTAATGTGTTTACAAGGCACCACTCTTTTATAGACTCTCTGATACACTCGTTGTGGAAATGCTGTCATAAAAGTGAACTGTGCTTGCTGTAAATTGTTTTATGGCAAAGTTAGAAACCACAAATTTAAAAATGGGCTTCCCGATCTGAGGGACCCACCCAAGTTTGGGGACCTGTCCTCTGGGAGCAGACGCCCTGCAGTAAACTCAGGTCACAGCAAAGGGGGGTGGGGTCTCTGTTCAGTTCTCTTGATAAAGGGAGCACGTGAGCCCAATACCTGAAGGGGCCACCTGGGAGCTGGTCCTACCCACACCTCATGCCCACACCTGACTCTCTGCAACCGTCTTTCTCTCTGTGTGTGATTCTCTCTATATGTTTTTTCACAGCAAACAAAACATATTTAAAGGGTGAGAATCAGCTAAATTCTGCTTCATAATTTAAATTTCAAGATTTTTCCATCAATGTCGTGCCCCACCCTCCACTAACAATGTAACCGTGTCTAAATGTCACTTTCTTTGCTTTGGAGCATAATATTCACCATCTGCAAAGTGGGACTGTGAACTCTTGACTCAAGTCCAGTATTTTCTCAAGGAAGATGCGCGGCATCATTTCTAATAACAGAGGAGAAGGGGGGGGCACGTTTCATCCTGGGACGTATTCAAGCCCCACCCCCTGCACCTCTCCTAAACACGCCACCAGAGCCCCAGATACACAGATGCAGTCAGACTGGGTCCGGCCAGGGCACAATAACCCAAAGTGCGGCCGAAACTTGAGGAAGGATTCAGAGTCCGGTCATGAAGTTTCTATTCCTGCTACTTGAAAAGGCAAAACAAGACAACCACAAAAAAGACCACAAAAAAGTTCTCCCTCTAAACATTCGTAGAAACGACAAGAATGTAGTAATTATTTTTCAAATAAGTCCTGCTCTGCCCCGCTTCTCTACGTTTTTGAGTGCTATGAATCTGTCTGGTTTCCTCTTGGAAATGGCTGAAAATAGTTATTGCTGAATAAATTAATAGATGAATGTTATGAAACAGAAAGGAAAATAAAAATATTGTGTGACCCAGAGCACAGACACGACAACCACCAGAGAAACAGCACAATAAGAAATCACACACACATGAAATATCATTTATTGTCTAAATGTCATGAAAGGAAACGTTAGCTATAACAACGTCATTCTGTGGTTGAGTAGAGAAACATTTCCTTCATCTAAAACTCCAGCTACAGGAAAAATTATGGACAATTCAATGCTCTCCAAGCCATATTATTACCAGGGAACCTTGCTAAAAAAAACTATCATTTCTAGGGCCCTGCCTCAGACCAACTAAATTAGACCATCTAGAGAATGAGGTCATGCAATTTCCATTAAAATTTTTTAAAAAGTATTTTCAGGTGGCTGCTATTCAGACATCCTAGTCTAGTTGACGGAACATGATTTTCTAAAACAGAAGACCTGTTTGGATTTTTGTTTCCATTGCTCACTCCCTGTATGACCAGAGCCAGGGAGTGCGCCCCTCGCAAACAATCAAATTTTAAAATTTGGAAAAAAAAAAAAAAAAAACGCTCCTTGCCAAAAAAGCAAAAGGGGGGAAAGCTTAACTGCAAAGAGCTATAGGCAAAGAGCTATTTAAAAAGTTCACTATTGTTATATGACTGGGGGAAATACACAAAAATACATAAAATTAAGAGGTAGCCCAATTGTTCCTTATCCCAGGCCATGGGACCTGTCTTTGTGCTCCAGGAAGGAGTGGGCAAAAGAAAGTGAAGAGAGAAGAAAACCGTCACGGAATAGGTGACTCTACTTAGGGGATCGTTTGTGTAGTTTGTTTAATTCCAGTTTGCACTTTTAATTTCATAGCTGTTGTGAGCAACACTCATTTTCACTTCCTTCCCGACAAATACGTCCAGTCGGCAGTTCCACGTCCTTTCCGGAGTCCCCTCGGGATTTATTCCTTCCCACCCCATCACTTCCAACCCTCTCCTTGACTTCTAGTTGGAGTGTTCCACTCTGGAACATTCTTTCTGGAGTTCAGACTTTCCATAACATGAGTCGTGGCTGCCCAATGCCCTCTTGTCTACTACTGCAGACCCCTTAGAATCATTAGTCACTGCTCAGGGCTGTTTCAACTTCCTGTTCCAGAGAGTTTTTTTTTTTTTTCTTTTTTTCACTCTACGTCAATAGTCTCCTCTAATATTTATGGTCCTCAAAGTCATGAGCACATCTCTTCCTGGCCACCACACTGCATCTAGAAATCCCAACCAGCAGAGCTGATGCAATAGGAAACCGTAGCGTAACTTCACCCTTCTTCATACCCAATCCTCCCTCATCTTCTCTCCCCAGTCCTGGGGGAGTCTTGCCTCACCCTTTCCGGCCAGCATTCTCATCCCGATGGGGAATTATTACAATCCCACACTGCCCACCATGAAACTCTGTCTCGCTGTCTCTTCTAGACACTAACCCCACCAATCTTCCCTCCAAACTGGCCCACCCTGTGTCCTACTCTGACAGGCCCTCATTTGATGACTGGCTAACTAATCAATCGCACAACCGTCGGCAGACACAGATTCATGTCTGAGAGAAAGGGGCCGTAGCAGCTTCGTATTTTACAAGTTCCCGCTTTGTGCTAGATCCCACGCTACGCTTTACGTAATAAGGGGAACTAATACTCATTCGCCATGTGCTATGTACCTATATCTAGCTTATTTGGTCTTTACCAAGGGTGGAATGAAGTAGGTGCCGTCATTACCATCCTGCTTGCACAGAAAGGAATCCAAGACCCACAGAGGTGGGCAACTTCCTAAAGATCACATCGCCAGGCAGCTACAGAGACAGGAGCCAAGCCCGGGCCGGCTTCCTCCCTTTGTTGACACCATTCCCTTTTCATAGCTTATTTGTGTTAATCTTCTCAATTTCCCTGGAGTGAATACCGTCCTCTTTCTGCGTGCTGAAACTGACACCCAAAGTGGTAAACGGTGAGAACCACCTGCCGTGGGGACAGCAGTTCCGGGTATGATCCCATCTGACTTCCAAACCCTCAGTCTTTATAATGTATCACAAGGTCCCTGCGAGGCCTCAAGACCCCTCACACAGTCACATGAAAACTTGACCTGGCCCAGTGACATCACCTGGGGTCACACACCTGGAGACGGTATTAGGCGGTACTTGGACACAGAATTAAATAACACGGCCTCTCCCAGTGGTAAAGGTACTCCCTTTCCTATTTTCTTTCAATCCATCTGATTATGATGACAAGGAAAAGGCCTTTCTTGGGTTCCAGGATTCCTTAGTGCCTCACTGATCCTTGCTAACCTCCCTCGTTTAATAGATACAGAAGCCCCCAGCCCTGGGTGGGCGCAGGCACTGGGTCTGCACGCACTATCTGTACATACAGTGCACAGGGAGAGTCCAATAACATGAGTTGGTTTCTTGGTTTTTAGTTTTTAGTTGATCTTTCATATATGGAAAAATCAGACTAGTTGTCTGTTTATAGTAGTGACAGACCATTTCATTTAAATAAATGGATTGAAATTGCAAAAAGACAACATATTAAGTATGCAACAATACAGGTGGGTGGTCCCAGTATGTAGCAATATCCTGAAAGTGAATTCGTGAACATTTAGAAACATGATATTCGTTGGTTTAGGACGGGAATCACGTCTTATTCTGTTTGTGTTTTTGGTGGTGACAATGCCATCCCTTTTATTCCTGTCTGCAAGTCCAGGGCGAATCAGTGCCCTAGTGTATAATAGGTGCTCAAAAAATGAGTCTAATTTATTGATTAACTAACTTGCACGCTGTAAACATCTTTGTACAGCAGCATTCTGGGAAAAAAATGCTCCTAGTGGCTTCTTTAACTTTGCATTGGAGCCATCTGTGGACACTTCCCTTCCCTCTCTGCTTCCTTAGTGGACTCAGTGACCACCCTCCCTCCTCGAGGACCTGCCAAGACGCATTACTTATTATTACGACCTCTGACACAGGACAGTCACTTTCTTTCACAAGAAGTCTTGTGCATAACTGACTACAGAGAGACATAAATGTGCAAAAAAAAAAAAAAATTTCAGGATGCCCCTTACAGAACTGGGATGGGCCAGCCAGTGAGAACACACACGTGCTGTGTTTGGGCTGGAAGTTAGGACATCTGGGCTTCTTGGGAGTGTTGTCAAGTCAGGGGCAGGGGCCAGGGACCGAGGCCCTGTGTCCCCCTCCTCACGCTGACCCCAGCCATTCAGGAGGCATTAGTCCACTCAATAGATATTTACTGAAAGATGCTTTAAGCTTTGCAAGGAGAGGATGTGGGGGTGGAGGCAAATTTGACTCAGCCCCGGATCGCACGGGGCTGACAGACTTGTCGGGGGAGAGAACTATTTGCATATGGATATAAAATTTCATACGTATTTAAATTAAAAGTTGAGCCGTGATGGTTTTCTTGCATTTCTTCTCTTCCTCGGAGGGCTGGGCTATCAAAATGCAACTATTTTTCAACATCACTATTACTAAATTGGTAATCTGTTAGACCAGTATGGCTTCATTCTCACTCTGCAAATTCTGGACTCGAAAGACCAAAATCAAGTTTCTGAGGGTGGGAATTCCCAAAGGTAAGCAACAAGTCACATGCCAAAAGTATGGGGTGGGGGATGAGAAGCTGCCCCCAGAGGGGAACTCCTGCTGCTGGAAGCCCTTCCTCGGTGTCCCCACAGACAGAGGACATAGGGATGGCTCTGGGGGCAACATGGTGGTCATGTTGGTACCACTTCATGCATGGTCTCAGTTACAACTGTGACAATGGGTATTAACTTATCTTTACAAAGCTGTTGTCAGCTCTGAATTAGAGGGACATTGAAAACGGTGAACTGTTGAAGACATATCAAGCCACATCCTCTTTGGAGCAGTGAATACAGGGGACAGAGTTGTTAACACAACGGCATTGAAAAATGGAAAACCAACTCTAGTATACCCCACCCTGGGGCACCATGAGCCGTGATGGAGGATGAGGTCACTGTCTGTGTAGACATGGAGAGATCTCTGGGAGGTATTAAGTGAAACAAGCCCATACTCAGGATGCTACATTTTGTATAAGACCGAGCACTTAGGGATACACGAATACATAGTTTCCTATTTGTTTTCGCTTGCATAATAAAACAAAGGGACTACATATAAATTAACAGAAAGGGTTTCCTTTCACATTAGAGGATATGGCATGGAAATAGATGGGATAATAAGATTTTTCTATAGCTATGTTTTGAGTTTATTTTGAATTAAAAAATTTAAATGAAGCCTTAAAAAAACAAAGACTTTTTTTAAATCTTTTCTTCCTTCAGGCAACAGATCATTCTTAAACACCGCAGTGTCAGGGCACAGAGAAAATTTACTTTCCTGGACTCCTTAAGATCAAACCAAATACAATGAGTCTCTTTCTGCCGCGAACGGATTGTGTTAACCTAATACCATCATTAAAAGTTTCTCTTCAAGGAGAAAATGTCTCTTCAGTTCAAGTAACAAGCATATTTTTCTGAGGTTCGTTATTAGGCTACTTCTCCTGAGGCAAAGTTGCTGAATAATTCCAAGTGCTATGAAAATCCATCAGCCTATAATCTCTGCTTTATCTTGTCTCCTTCCCCAGGCCCTGAAGATTATTTTGCCAGCGACACACACTGGTGCACCTTGTCTCAAGGGGAGCAGCTATTCTTTCTTCTGGCCGTGCAGGTTGGCTCTGGGCTTCCTGTCCTCACAGAAAAAAAATTACTACTTAAAGGCACACCGATAGTCTGAGCACAAATGAAAGGGCAGTTTAACCCGAGGGCCTGCAGCTGTTTATGGCAATATTATGTGTGTCAATGGAAAAGAAGCCAAACTCTGTAAAATAATTTGAAAGAGATTTACTCTGAGCCACATTTGAGGACCATGACACGGAGCCACACCCAAGAAGCCTTGAACAAGTGGACTCACTGTGACTGGGTCACAGTTTGGTTTTATACATTTCAGGGAGACAGGGGTTGCTGGTAAAGTCATAAATCAATACGCGGGAGGCTACATTGGTTTGGCCCGAAAAGGCAGGACATCTCGAAGGGGGGCTGCGGGGGGGCTTAAAGGTTATAGGTGGGTTTAAAGATTCTTTGACTTGTAATTGGTGAAAGACATGAAGCTTTGTCTAGAGGCTTGGAAGGTTTTAACCTAAGGAGCTGTTTATCAGAGAGAAGCCACCAGACAGATTTGTTGTGTACACTGAGGACCTGCAGGTGTGTCTTGCATGTGCTTAGGCCTGTTAATGGGCTACAAAGGATGTCTCCAAGGGAGGTTGGCATGATGAGGCAAGTCTGACCTCCCTCCTCGTGGCAGGCAATTTGGTTTTAGGACATCCCCTTGGCTAAGAGCGGGTCCATTCAGTCAGCCGGTTGGGGGGAGCCTTAAGATTTTATTTTAGTTCACATGTGTTCTAACCAAGAACTAAAAGGTTGGGTTACCATGCTCTTCCCAGCAGCTGATAGAACCTTAAGGGGTCTTGGTCAGGCTGGGGCTCATTTTTCCAACAAGAACCAGCACATCTTAGAATTAGGATGCCAATAAAGAGAAAGGCAAAGGAGACCCCGCCACGCTGTCCACCAAATCCCTCCCCCTCCGCAGTGCACAGCAGAGCCGGGAAGCTGCTGCCCAGACAGGGCTTATGTCACCCAGGCCCCTGCATCTAGGCTTGGACAGGGGGGAGCAGGTCTTTCAGTGGCACCAGGGAGAAAACGGTCAATGCCACTTTGCGGCCAAGGGTTACAAAAAGTGTTCTGCCTCTCCCCTCTCCCACACTCTCCTCCTCCTTTCCTCCAGCTGTGTACAGACACTGCTGAGATTCCAGGGAGGTGGCCCAGCTGGGGGTGAGTAAAACCATATTTATATTTGAATGGAGTTACCTAACCTCTATGGCCTTTTGCATGTTATTATTTTTCTCAACTTATCTACTCAGACGTTCATGATTGCAAACCTTATGTGCATCACATTTATTCTTACACTATATTTAAAGATGCATAAAAGGTTACCCTGTGTTTGCCCAAAGTTACTTTATTCCAACCATAGAGAGAATCCTTTTTTAAAAAAATTTGAAAACTGTCAGGCTTTGGGATAGATTCAAGTACTTTGGTAGGCAAAGTGCTCAGAGATGCACTGAAACATGCGTGTAATTATATTTATCCCCTTGAATCGTAATTTTGCAAAATGGAAATGAGAGTCTACCATTTTCATTATGATCTTTTGATTCGGCACTTGGAAGAGATCCCGGCAAAGGTTAGCTGTTTAATGTTTACACAGCGAAGCCCTCTTTTGAAAATCACATCATCTTCATGACCAAATAAAGTATTTCAGGAAAATGTCATTTGTGTGTCTAGGTGGGGAGGAGAAGGAGGGAGCAAGTATCGCTTCACGTGCAAAAGACACAAAATCAACGATCAACTGAGCAAAAAATCACAAAACTCTAGCCAGGCATGGTGGCTGACACCTGTAATCCCAGCGCTTTGGGAGGCTGGGGCAGGAGAATTGCTTGAGGCCGGGAGTTGGTGACCAGCCTGGGCCTTCTGCCCTCAGTTCCTTCTGCCTAGAACAGTATCTTTCTTTCCTCTTTTCCTCAATTTCCACACAGTTAAATGTCTTTACCCCTTTTTTCTCAGCCCAAATGTCTGCTGCTCAGAGATGTCCACATCCACCGGGTCTGATCTCTGCTATCACACATCCCTCTAGTTCTTCTCAGTACTGCTGTCCACCCGCCATCTTTCTCCTTTCCCCTGGCTGGAGGCCCCTTGAGGACCTGGACCACTTGTTCATGGAAATCAGTATGTCAGTCATACCTCAGTACAGTGGTTTAAAAATTACTTGGAGATTCACTGTCTCCTCGGAATATTATCAGAGGCTACCTTAGAAAGAACATAACCCCTCCCCTTAGAAAAAGGTGTTAAATGGTGGACGGGAAAATGCAACCATTAATGATGCAATATAAAAGCATACGTGCGTGTTTTTCCACTTTTGCACTTACACAAGTTTCCAGGAAACAGGATATAGCCAAATAAAACCTAGTCCAGTCGTTCAAACATCAAAAGTCTGTTGGCGAGAGCTCCAGGGCATCCACCAACCTTCCATATCCTCACTAGCACACCCCCCGACCGCCCCGTCTCTGTCTGCGCTGTTATTTAAAAAGGAAGAAGACAAATGACCAGCCACGTAAATCATGTGCTGTTGAAAAGGTCACACTAACAGAGCTGGTAACTGCCTTTTACAGCATGTTTGAAGGATTTAAAACCTCATTACTGTGTCCAGGATTGTAAAGAGAAAATGGTAACAGGAGTTTCAATAAGAATTGAAAACAGCATAGCTGGCTATTTTCTCATTACACGGAGAGACTGTGAAGCTGACACAAAGCTGAGCCCAGATGCCACTGTTTCAGGTGCTGCAGAGAGACTGTGGACACCCCATTAGTGAGACCGCCACCACCTCCCCAGAGCCCTGCACTGGGGGGATTCAGCGGTAACCAGGCTGGACCAGATGCTGGGACCCAGACCTTGATCTTGCCAGCTGCCTTCGTGCTCACCCACAAGTGAGAGAAGTTTTGTGTTAGTGGAAACACTGAAATAAAATGTATCACAGAAGCTCTGACCCTTACCTTCCTCTCCTGCCCAGATTTTCATTGTCTATTTTGTAGACTTTCCTCTTCCTACAGCCCATGATGATACTCTCAGCACTACTTCGTTTGAAGAGATTTCTGATTCAAGTTCACCCCCAAGGAATTCACTTCCACCCAGCTTCCTGATTCAACACAATTTAATTCCAGTGTCTCACCCCCAGGGGCAGAACCAGCTTTAGAAAACCGAAGGCTCTGTTCACGTAAAGGAATTGAAAACCTTCGGAGAAGATCTCACGCTCAACATCGTTCGCCGTTAGAAAGACTTCTTAGAATCCCTTGCCCTAAAAACGTTTTATTCTGCACAGCCTGAGAAATTAACCTCCCATGACAAAACTTAAGAGTCCCTTAATTCAAAAGTTCTGATATGGGAAAATCTGGATTTGCATGAGGGAAAAAAAAGTTACCATGATTTTTATCTACAACATCTGTAACAGCATTCAATTTTCAAAAATATCAATTATCTGTGATTTTTTTTTTCAGGACCATTACCTAGGAATATCTTATGCAATACTGCTAGGATAGATAAACAGAAACAAAAGAAAAAAAAATTCCTTGAGAGTCCAGGCAGATGACATGAGTCAGGGGAGCAGGTGAGGTGTAAACAGTGGGGACGTTGCCAACTGCGACAAGTGGCTGACCCGACGGCAGCCAGACCCGCAGCTGCTGCTCAGAGGTACTTGAATGTTGCCATGTGGAAATGCTGACACTGTGTTTGTGAATTTTCAAATTTTTCAAGAAAAACAACAAATTGAGAATCTCCTAATTTTTTATTTCAGCATATTATGGGGGTACAGATGTTTAGGTTACGTATGTTGCCCTTGCCCCCCCCCAAAGTCCGAGTTTCAAATATGTCCGTCCTTCGGGTGGTGCACATTGCACTCTTAGTGTATGCATATACCCGTCCCCTCCTCCCTCCTCCCCCCTCTGCCCAACATCCAATAGATGTTATTCTTATATGTGCACTTAGGTGTTGATCAGTTAATACCAATTTGATGGTGAGTACATGTGGTGCTTGTTTTTTCCACTCTTGTGATAACTTCACTTAGTAGAATGGGCTCCAGCTCTATCCAGGATAATACAAGAGGTGCTCTATCGCCATTGTTTCTTAAAGCTGAATAGTACTCCATGGTATATATATACCACATTTTATTAATCCACTCATGTATTGATGAACATTTGGGTTGTTTCCACATTTTTGCAATTGTGGATTGTGCTGCTATAAACATTCGGGTGCAGGTGTCTTTTTTACAGAATGTTTTTTTTTTCCTTTTTCCTTTCCCAGTAATGGGATTGCTGGATCAAATGGTAGTTCTACTTGTATCTCTGTGAGATATCTCCATACTGCTTTCCACAGAGGTCGCACTAGTTTGCAGTCCCGTTAGCAGTGTATGAGCGTTCCTATCTCTCCGCATCCATGCCAGCATTTATTGTTTTGGGACTTTTTGATAATTTTCTGAATTTCTTTATATCTTCTTCTTCATACTGAAACAATTTCCTCTCTGATCTTCTGCAGAGAAACAGCTTGAGTTTGAAACTTAGAAGCATCACTAACCAACTGGGAGATCTTAGGCCGAGGTCCTTAATCTCTCAGAAATTAAAATCATCTCATCAGAGAAGGAGCGATCGCAGTTCTTAATGATGACACAGCATTTGCCTGGACCCTTCTCGCTGCAGCTGTGTTAGGGCGGGGCAGGGTTAAGGGAACCAATGTCAACATGAAATTTTTGCTGCCTGCTGTGTGGTGAGCGTTCACAGTCTTTTGTCTCTGGCCCTGGAGTCTCCTGTCTTTGGCTGGTTTTCATAAAACTGTGGAAGGATAAATTGTTATATTATCAGTAGAGTAAGATCTTAAGTCAGTTCTTGATTTTGACAATGGGGTGGAAAGAGACTGGTCAGAAGATGTTCGCAGAGGCAGCTTTTGCAGGGCCTTTTTGGCCACAGTGTATGTGAAGCACGAACTTGCAGTGACTCCAGAGTTTCTTTTCTGCTGGGTCTTTAACATTTCAACTAAATTGTCTCATAAATTTTTTTTGATCTCTCATTTAAGTGTTCCAATAAATTTTTCTTCCTTAGATAAGGAAACATTTCTAGATTTCTTTCTCTTCTCTAATCCATGTTCTTCCAAAAAGTTTCATTTATTTTCAAGAATTTTTTGAAAATTCCCTCTCAATTAAAATCTTTCAGTGGTCTTCTAGCAATGATATTAATAGGTAACAACCCAAGCTCCTTGGCTTGACTGAAGTAGCCATCAAAATTAAGCCAATATATGTCCTTCCAATCTCACATCTTCACCCATTTCTTATTATTTTTTTTTCTTCATTATCTACCTGGTTAACTCTTATACCAAGCTCAAGACCAAGATCGACCTTTCCCCAGGTCACCAAAATCGAGCTTAGGAACAACTTGCGGCTGTTTACTTTTTGTGCTGTACTCATTGTCCTGTACTTATTATGTTGGATTTATTTTGCTGAGTTTACTTTTATTCCACACCTAAATTCTCAAAGAAGATCAAAGTATTTTAGACCAAGGTCTATATTTTCAGCCATACCAGATTCAGTGGATAAGTTTGGGAACAATGTAATCTTTAGCCTGTTCCTCTGAACCAAAAGCCTTTGCAGAAGGCATTTCTCTTGTTGTTGTTGTTGTTGTTTAAGCTACAGGGCAATTCTCCTGTTTTCTTCTGGTCATAAACCACTGTAAGCAGGAATGGGCACATGACCCAAGAAGGACCAAGAAGCCAATAAGGCCCCTCTGTACACCCCCAACCCCATAATCCCCATAGCAATTGGCCTGGGGGCTGGGCTCGTAACTCAGGCTGAGCCAGAGCTCGTCCTTAGGAAGTTTTGAACTGAAATTGATAGGAAAAAAATATTTTCTTCTCTTATTACAAGGCTGTACAAATAGGAAGCTAGGTCTGTACTTGGCTTTGATCCCTGCCTAATGGAGAAGTTGCTCTGGAGAAATAAAACTCATTATTTCAAAAAAAAACAAAAACAGAAACATCTTTTGACATAGATCATTTTCTTGCAACTCTCACCACGAAGGCTCTGATCTTTTGCAATTTTCTTTGAGAGTGAATAAATTCCTTTTTGCTCATTTCATTTGGGAGGGGAGTTCGATTGACTTTGCCACTTATCACCAGGAAACTGGATTAATTTGCTTTTACTTCTAATTATGAAGGCCATACCCTAAGGCTGAATACTCAGCTTTCCCCACTGAGGCGAATAAATGTTGAAAGGAATAAATGTTGACACCACACAGCATCTATACTACAAAGGGGGAAGATTTGCTTCAAGTGAATTGATTTTTATTTGCACATTGCCTACACTGGAGCAAATGTCAAATGCATCTCCTTCATCCTTTTATTTTGTTCTTATCCTTGTAATCGTTACAACCTCGTCTTTATAGTTAAATCTTGGAACTGCAGGGCCCATTAGACCTGACTTTCTGATATAACTGTATTAAGGATTCATGTTTTATTCAGACTGGAAATGTAGGCCTATTGATTTAACTTTAAATAGCACATTATTTGATTGGAGTAGATGTTTGCATTTCTGCAATTTGCAGGCTTTGTGTGTCTAACAGGCCTCGGTCACTCAAGTCTTACAGTGTGGTACAAATCACTGGGTTTTTCAGTGAACAATTCAGAACACAAATAGACTCTCATTGATCCAACCTGAAAGGATGTCTTCTTTAACAGGGAAAGGCCTCCATTTGGTTTTTGTCTAGTTGCTTCATTACAATAAAATGTACCTGCTCTATAAGGAGACTAACTCTATAAAGAGAATAATTCTAAGGCATTGGTGTGGTCCAACACATAAGTGTTTGTTCTTCTCCAATATTTTCCAGGGAACCAAATTCTCCTTCTAGAGCTTTCATTGACTAGAACATGCATGTGCACCACAATCCTCCAGCCTTCACTGTAAAAGTTTTGTTCTGCCAAGTTGTTGGGTTCCTCCCACCATCTACACACTACAAAGAGCCCTCCCGATAACTCCAATTAAAAATCTTTGAGATCCATTAAGTCTTTCTTAAATTTTGTAGGATATCTCTTGGCTGGCAGTACACACCCAATAGAACACATACCCTGGAGCACAGTTACTTCAAACTCAAGACCTATTTCTATTAACCATCTCTGAGCCTTCATTGCCTTGTCCATAACATTGAGATGATATTATTTGTTATAAAGGGCCAGCATTACCTTTACGTAAAATATCCAACCTACAAGATATTCTAGGAGAGTGGAAGGTATTCAACACCTGGAAGGTATTCAATAAATTTGGGTCTCCATTCTCTCCTGTTCTGATTTAAGGGAAGGGGGAAGGGCAATCTGAAAAGAAAAGGGGAGGGAAGATTGGGACTATGAAAAAGACACCTGCACTCGAATGTTCATAGCAGCACATTTCACAATTTCAAAGATGTGGAAACAACCCAAGTGTCCATCAATACATGAGTGGATTAATAAACTGTGGTATATGTATACCATGGAGTACTATTCAGCTTTAAGAAACAATGGTGATATAGCACCTCTTATATACTCCTGGAAAGCGCTGGAACACATTCTACTAAGCGAGGTATCCCAAGAATGGACTTTAAGTAATTCTTAATAAGCAAATTCAACAAATTTTCATTTGGATTTAGTGCACTTCTGAATATGCAATATGGTCCTAGTGCTTCGCTACAGGAGGCAGAGAAGTGCTGGGTGTGCTACTGCTCTGTGATCCCAGGTTGGCAATAGGATATTGCACAATTGTAATGGTCTAACTTGGCAATTACTTGATAGCGTGTATTCATATACCGTGAGATGAATCCTCCTTAAAGTTCTAAAGGTGTTCAGGGGTGTCACAAGAATTTATCTGTGTGAGTTACTTGGGCCAGATACTACCACAACTTTTTGGCAGAAGAGTAAACTGAAGCCAGGGGTGCTAAGTGGTTCGATGACGACATGAAGCATCAAAGTAGCAAAGTGGGAGGTGAAACGTCATCTCCTGACACCACGATCTGTTGTTTGTTCCCCACCATGCCTTTACAAATAAAATACATCCATATAAAAACAACATGTAACCATAAGCATGGTTCTTGACATCTGTTAATGGCTTAACAGTTGTCAGACCCTGTAATAGGTCTTTTTAATCTACTACCTCATTTTAGCTATCTTGTCTACCCAGTCAAAAATCTCTGTTACAGACCCAACAAAGTAGAGCACAGTCCCTTCTGCCTCAGTCGTAGCTAGGGTAAAAGAACGGGAAAACGTAGCCAGGAAATGTGCAGATTTTCTTAGCGTTATTATCACCACCCCAGCAGGCTTTCAGCGAATACGGGAAAAGCACAGACCCCGCAAGTGGGTTTTCACACCTAGAACAAACTTGGAAACTAGATAGCCAGTATGTGTTTGCACAAATGTACTCAAAAGAAAACAAATCAAGATTATAACTCGCCTATTCATTGAATGATAGACTCAAAAGATGTTAGACAATATTTGATTTGTCATTTTGTTCTTGGTGACATATTTTCTGGGAAATTATAAAGTGGAAAATCCTTGGTTAGTAAGAGTGGCGTTTGGCAAGCCGGAACATAGAAAGCTGATTTTATTGGGCATTACTTTGGGATCAATGCTTTAATTTGAAAAATAAAATAAAATCCTATGAGACTTGGAAAACTTGGCTTGAGAAAAGGTCCATAACATAAAGACACTTTGTTACTTAACTATTTATTTATCTGGGAGAGGTGGTCTTTGAGAAAGTTAACACAACCCATCAGGAAGAGAAATTAAAATACACAAGCACGTTGGAATGTGTGTTATTTTCTTATCATCGCAGCTTAGTCCGTAAGTGGTAGCGCCATTTCAACGGCAAATTAAATTCAAACAGCGGTTTAGAAGATGCAATTAGAAAAGAATGCATAAAGATATGAGCATAAATTATCATTTCCTGCTAGCTGCCTGTCCACTTGACAATAGAACTGGAAGCGAGAATTTCTTTCTTGTTTAATGAGTGGGCTGAGCATTCCCCCTGCTTTATAACCCTGTCGTGTTCTCAGCTCCGCTATGATTTACATTTCCTCCAGCTTCTAAAGCCAGAAATACCTTCTGAGCACCCACATTATCTAAGTGATATACATCCATAAAAAGCCATTACAACACTAAATTCCTATCCTGTTTTGGGAGCAACAACATGGCTTAATCGGAAACCTTCTCTCCCATGGTTGCCTCTGTTGGTGCAGAGCAAGAACCGCAGGCTCTTCTTTGAGGTATTTAACATTTCTTTGTACGTTTCTTAGTTCCTAATAGAAGCAGATTTATATTCACTCATTTGCAGTATTTTAGAAAAACATTTAGAAAAAAGAAAGGACACAGTTTCGTCTGTGATAATATCTTTAAATTCAGATCTTGCTTAAAAGGAGTCATTTTGTGTACAATTTAAGAGCAGAAACATAAAGGAAAGGATTCCTGAAATAAACAACCTCTCTGTTCAGTGGAAAGTTGGAGCGCTCCGTATCTATGGTGGGTAAGAAAACGTGTTCTGGAGTTCAAACCCCACCTCTGCCCCTCAGCATTGGGGTTACCTGGGAAAAATCACTGAACTTCTCCATACATCATTTCCCCATCTTTGTACCTCACGGTGTTGCCGTGAGAATTAAACAAGCTAAACTACGAAGCACTGAGAATAGTGCCTGGTACTTCAGCGCATGTGAAACGCCCTGTCAGCGTACACCGTCACTGCTGCCGTGTACAAAGGTAACAGTACAGTTCGGGTGTTTGTCCTCCCCCGACCTCACGTGGAAGTTCGACCCCAGTGTTGGAGGTGGGGCCTAATGGGAGGTGTTCGGGACATGGCGGTGGATCCTTCATGAACAGATTAATGCCCCCGCGCAGAGGGTGGGGGTGAGTGGACTTTAATTCTATTAGTTCCACGTGAGAGCCGGTTATTAAAAAGAGCCTGGCACCTGCCCCCTCTTACTTCCTCTCCGGACATAGGATTTCTCACCTTCCTCCGTGAGTGGAGGCAGCCCGAGGCCCTCGCCAGGCGCAGGGGCTGGAGCCAGGCTTCCCGTGCAGCCTGCAGATCCCTGAATCGCAGAAACCTTTTCTCCTTATAAATGACCCAGCCTCAGATATTCCTTTCTCGCGGCACAAAACAGATGAAGACAGGGCATCTCTGTGTCTCGCTGTGCAGGGCAAATCACAAACCATTCCCCAGTGTGTGATGACGGAGCCGAGATTAGAACTGAAATCAACCTAGTTCTGAAACCTTGTCCTCTTCCTGTACTAGGGGTATCATTTTCTGGGATAAATGTGCTTCGTGGACGGGAAACACTGAACTCTTTAGAGTCAGGAACCTCATCTGTGCCTGGTGCTGATTCAGATTCCAATGTCCTGTATTTGAATTAATGTGATGAAATGATGAGGTTTGCAGGAGAGGTGAGTAAGTTCTGCGTATGGAGGAATATAAATAATTGGTGGCCAGAGGTCCCATTGAGTGTGGGCTGGATTTAGCGACTAGCTTGTCATGAACAGAATGTGTCAGAGGTGACAGTGTCTTTGAGATTAGGAGATAAAAGTCATTGTCTCTCTCTCTCTCTCTCTCCTCTCTTTTCAATCCCTCGCATCGAGGAAGCCAGCTTCCACGTCATAGGAACATTTAAGTGACGCTGTGAAGAGGCCAACTGGGTGAAGAACTGGGTCCGCCTGGTAACGTCCAGCATGGATGCAGCTGTGTGACTGAGCCACTTTGGATGTGGATCTCCTAGCCCCAGGTGAGACTCGCAGTGACTGTAGCTTTTGTGAACACCTAACTGCAACCTCATGACACACCCCGAGCCTGAAGCATGCATTCAGCCAATGCCAGGTTCCTGACCCACAGAAATTCTATTTTAATATGTGCTTCTTTTTCTAAGTTGCTGAGCTGTGGGGTGATTTGTTATGCAGCAGTACATAACTGATACAATTAGACAATCCATAGGTATTAGTATTTGGTGGCATAAAGCGTTCCTCAAATAGTTTGCGAATGTTTCTGGAGATTTGCCAGGGTACCTCCACCGCGGGAGGCTTTCTGTCAATACACGTTGATGGATTGTGTTCTTCCTAAAGGAGTCCAGGGAGTCGTTATGAGAACTTACTGGATAACTGTCATTCTTTGCCTGTCCTGACCACTTGCCCTTATTTGCCATTTTCATGGGTTTCCAAAGGATGAAGTCGTTCAGGTTGAAATCTCCCTCCCAGCTCACATATGAACACACAACTTGGGTCTAGCCAACTGGCATATGTCACATCATGCCCCCAGTGTTGCTGGCTCAGAAATGGGCACCAGACCCACATCTGTTCAATCAAGGGATTCTAAGTGACATGGCTGGGAATGGACACTGTCTTCCTGCTGGACTAGACACGATATAGGAGCTGGAATGATACAAACCCTGAACCTGTTGCAGCTCAGCACACGGGGAGAGCCTGGCTGGGAATGAACACTCCACGACTGACATCACTGTTGAGAAGTGGAGAGAAGCCAAGCGCGCAGGAGGCCTGCCATACAACCTCACAATAAACATTAAAAGCCCTTTGCAGGCACGTGATCCAGCTCATTTCCTTTCCGGCGTAAGAAGATTTGATTTGCAATTTCACCATTTGCAACCGAAAAAGTTTAACGAATGTAGGGATGTGTGCTAGACCTGCCAGGTCCCACCACCCGCCACACCTGTCCACGTCTTCTCTACCCAACTCGTCAATGAATGACACCTTGAACTCATTTAAGGTAGCTCAAAGTATCCTCTTTGGGGTATCCCCTTGAGAAAACCTCTTACCCCATCTATAAATCCAACCCTTTAGGAAATTGTGGTCAGTGCTCTTTTTTCTGGTTGCTTTGCGTTCACCCAGGCTGTGCAGATGCTGTTGCAAAGCCCCAGTGTTTTCCTCTGTTTAGGAGCCGGTTTGCTGCACATTTCTGAGCAAGTAGCAGGACAACTTTAAATTTCCATGTGACGGCTCATCCATCAGAAGACACACCAGGAACATCGCCGTGAGGGCTCACAAGTCAGGTTCATAAACACAGTGCTTCTCTGGGGCAAGGACAACTTAAGCATATTAACACTTTTTATTAGGTCTTTAGCATTTCGTTATTGCCTGGTCCAGCTGAAGCCCGAGGCCTGGGCATTTAATTATTGCAGGGATAAGTTAGCAGGGCACTCTCTCTGTGCCAGCATGAGTTTATTTGTATTTCTTTTTCAAGAATGAGAACAGTTAAGTACCTGTTAATGATGCGTGACATGCTTCTGGGGGCCTGGAACCCACAATTTATGGACAAACGATATCATAAAAACATAAGCCCATCATTTCATCAGAAAAAGAGGCGTGAAAAGATCACCACTCTGGAAATTTTTTTTTCATCCTTCCAGTGAAGACCTTCAAAGAAACTTGGCAATGAGAAGAAAACACGCCTTTCAGGTGGTGGGGCTAAGAGCGATGGCACGTTACAGATGTCAGAAAAGCTTGTTGCGCCCTCCCATGGGGGAGCAGCAGGAACGGTGCTTCGCTTCTGCTCACAAGACCCCCCTTCCCGTCGTGCCAGGCACAACCTCAGAGGATGACGAGGCAGTAATGTGCGGGTGGAGGGCAGGCTGGGACCCGCAGGTGGGTGGGAATCCCAGTTCTAACGCCCGCGAGCAGTGTAACCTTGAGGAAGTTACTCACCTTCCTGATGCCTCTGATTTCCTCATGTATAAAATGTGGGTACTAGTGTGAGGCAGAAATATAATAGGTCAGTACTGCTAATGCACCTTAATAGTGCTTGGCCAATAATAAGCTGGCTATTAAGATCCATTATCGACACGGTAAACTACTAAGTGTTAGGTCCGGAGCCGAGAGGGAGACCCACGAAGCCTCAGGTGTAGCAAAAATGCTGTGTATTTGAGCATCTGGGTGCAGATGGGTGGAGGCTGAAAAGAGCATCCATACTTAGGAAGGGGAGAGCGGTGGGTTTTAGAGGAGGTTTGGATGGAAGTTTTGGGGAGAGTGAATTTTTTCTGAATGGTAACCGATTCCTGCCGGTGTCACCGCAACCGTCTGTGGTCAGAGTTAAATTTACAACCTCTGGACTCTCCAGACTCCTGCGGCTACTGTTTCACCGGTCTTATGATCACTGTCTAAATTTTCCATTAACCGCGTTCCACCCTATACGTATTTTCTGGGTTCCCAGCCTGAGCCAGCCTAACACTAAGATCCGTTATCACCATGCACGTTCCATTTCTGTAGCTGCCTAAGTTCTGCGAGCCCACCCTGCACACAGTCTATATGCAGTGAATATTTGTGGGAAAAATGTATTCCACACCAACAAAAGAAAACTTAGATCTAAGTACCCAGATTCCAGTCTCCACCCAGTGAAAACCCATTTGACTGGGGTAGGTTCCAACTTTCTTTGATCCCCTCCAATGAAAGGGAACACACAGGAGATGTTCCAGAAAACAGTAAGCACAGGACAACTCAGGTAGCCAGTTATTCCACTATTGGACCCACCTTCCTTCCTTCCTTCTTCTGACTACATCCACTGTATACCTACAGTGTTCCAGGCTCTCTGCTAAACAATGGCAAATCCACTGTTTAATAAAACATAGTCCTAGAACCCATGAAGCTTCCAATAAATTATATATTAAAACATATAAATTATATATCAAACATATACATACCTGCAAATGCATATGATAGGCCAAGCATTGTGTAGTCTTTCAACAGATGTACTACTTCATTTTCCGCCGGGGAGATTGCAGTACACACAACAGTTCAATTGTATATAATGAAAATAAAAGAAAGTGAAAAGATGAAACCTATCTAGGAGTCCTTCCATACTCCCTTTAAACTAGACTGTGACCTGTAAGGACCCAGAGAATTTAGCAACCGTCAAACACGAGTAAAAAAGAAAATTAATTTTTGAGTTTTGAGTTTCCAAGAGCCCAAGTCCTTGTGATTTAAGTCTAATGTAAGGAATTTCAGGGGGTCATTTTTATGACTGAAAAGTTTTGCTTTATGCACTCGGGTCTAGAACGAATCTCTGTATCAGGTACGATCTCACGAGGCCATTAGCATCTCCAAGAGTCACCTGTCTGGACTTTCCTCCTTCCTTCACTGAACCAGTCCTCAGCGAACGTGCTCGGCCCTGGTGGTGCAGACACACCGGAGAACAAGACAGATGCGGTCGTTGCTCTGATGTAGTTTGTGCCAAAACGCTCAGCGACGGCCACAAGTCCCTCGTGAGCCCCAAAGCTGCTGCCGCCTTTGTCCTCTGAGGCTGGGTGGAGGATGCCGGCTGAGACTCAGGTTCCTATCAGTCTGTCAGAGGCACGACTAACTGCTTGGTTCTGGGCCCAAAGGGGCAGGCGAGGGATTCCTTCTCTCGTGGGGAAAGAGGGAGAACGAGAACGGGAGATGCGGCAGCAACTGGAGAGAGAGGCAAAGACATGGAGAGACCAGCAGCGGGACAGGAGGAGAAGAGACCACGTGAGGGTCCGCACGAGGCTAAGGGAGGAAGAAACACCACAGAGAGGCCGAAGTGGAAGGGACGGAGTGCAGAGGAGAGGTAAAGAAGACTAGCTTAAGCAGAGACGGCGAGCTGGGGATGGTCGCTCAGACAGAGAGAGAGCGCGTGGTTAGAAACGGGAGGGAGGCAAACAGAGACAGGCGTCGGAAAGAGGGAGAGGGAAGCGGAGAACGTGCGAGATGAAATGGAGACGGAAACAGTGCGGACAGGTGGAAACACACACAGGAGCACCTCACACAGAGACAGGCGGCAGCCACAGCCTGGCAGAGATGCTCCGAGGCAGCCAGAAGGAGACGCACAGCAGAAGGAAAGAAAGACAGGAACGGAAGGCACAAGAAAACACGTCACATGCAAGTTTACACTTCGGTGTGGGTCATCCGTGTTCTCTGTCCCGTGTTCTCAGCGACGCGGTGTGGCCTTCACACAGCCAGCTCCGCGACGACGGAAGCGCCCATCCTTCCTGCGCCCGAATCCATCAGCGCGTCGGTGCCTTTCCGCCTCCTCTCAGGTGAGCCTCCGTCACGGCGTTCCTTTGTCGTCTGAGGAAATCTTACCCAGCTTGGACGAAATTAAAATTTAACGAAACGTCAGGTTGCCCCAGGACGAACGAGCACATGGCAGCTGCTTAATTAGAACTTAAACGTGATGAGACGGCCCTGCAGAGAGAAAAACGTGAGACTGTTAAACATCAAGCCTGAAATAAGGACTTCATCTGAACATAACGGACGCTCCCGCGCAGCAGAAACCGTCAGCCGGCCGGCGCCACGCAGGTTCCACGGGCTGGAGTCTCGGGTGGAGGTCTCCGGCCCTCGCGCAGTTCTCGTCTCTGCCCCGTGGCTCTTCTGGGGGCTTCTTCAAGGAGAAGAACAGATCTAAATTAATTTTGTGCATCCACGTACAGTATAGACCTGAGACGGAGTGGGCACGTCAAAACAAAACCGAACACGAAATAGCAGAGTGGACTGTGATCTCCCATAGCCTCGACTGCCTGATGTCGTATTAAGTACAGATGACTTGGAAAAGGGCAAAACTTGCTACCCTTCTTTAATCCTGGGCCTGCCACGGCGACCCACGACTCAAGATCCAAGATGCGTCTTAAAGGAGAATGTTCACTTAGACTTATGAAATGTCCTACAGTTAACATAAAACAAAAAAGAAAAAAGCAATGTTTTTCAGGGAAGATTCACAGAGAACTCAGACCCTTCCATCCCTCCGAATCAACTGGGTTTCTTTCTTTTAGATAAGAAAATAACAAGCAGCAGAATTTTTTGAAAAAATATCTTTCTATATATAAATTAAATATAGTTCCATATTATAAATAATGTATCTATTTCTTTCACAATGGATTCACCAAAAACACGCATGTGGTGTCAGGAGGAACCTGAGAGAATCCAAGTCCCAAAGAAATCCGAGAACATTCTCCCAAAGCCTCATTTAAAAGATAAAAATTACGAGACCAATTGTGACTAGCATTTTCCCACTTGATAAATTATTCACCAACTTTTCCTTCAAATAGGAAAGCAAAGGAATACTAATCTACTAAGACGGCTGAATGTACACATCAGATGCTTTGCCAAATTATTATAATCCAAAGCAATCTTGCTGTGACGTGTTTTTCCAACATGTGTACGTAATATTTCAGGACAGGAACTCATATTAATGGAACCGTTTGCTACAAAGCTGTTTCCGTTCTTCCTGTATCACATCGAATCCAACTCCACCGTTTCGTAACTAAGTCTTAGAGCTGCACTGCACAACGGACCTTTCTGCAGTGACGAGAATGTTCTGTGATCTCTATTGATCAAGGCAGAGGCTGCGTCTGTTGAGCCCTTGACCTAAGGCCAGTGCAACTGAACAATGGGATTTTGAAATTATTGAAACTTAAATAACCACACGTGGCCAGTGGCTGTCGTCCCAGACATTCCAGTCTTACATGGGTAGATTTGTTTCCCAAGACTACTTGAAACAGCATTGGAAATAAACAGTCCCTGACATTGACTTCCTTATAAAAATACACACAGAAAAATTGTGCCACTTACATTATTGGAAGAAAGAAACAATTTTAACAATTTCCTTCTTAATAGGAGGAGAGCATTTCTTTTTGCTTATTGCTTTGTGGGTTTTTGTTTGTTTGTTTGTTTTTACAAAGGTCTCTTGAAATGCAGAATGATGGAATGTCCAATGTAGATGACTCTTTTCCTGTTAACGAGAATCATAGTGTTCATCAACCTACAAACGCTTAGAAATCCTAAAGATTCCACCATTGCTTCCAAAGCATCTACTTTGGAATAGGAGGCTTGTCTGCTTTCATAAGAGATGTGGACCGTTTGGCCGGGGACTGTGACCCACAGCTGTACTCCTAGCATTTTGGGAGGCCAAGGCTAGAGGATCGCTTGAGGCCAGGAGTTCAATATCAGCCTGAGCAAGAGCAAGATCCCACCTCTTACCAAAAAAAAAAGAAAAAGAAAAATTAGTTGGGTGTGGTGGTGCACTCCTGTAGTCCCAGCTACTCGGGAGGCTGAGGCAGGAGGATCGCTCGAGCCCAGGAGTTTGAGGTTGCTGTGAGCTATGATGATGCCACTGCACTCCAGCCTGGGTGACAGAATGAGATCCTGTCTCAAAAAAAAAAGAAAGAAATATATATGTATATAATCATTAATTTAGCAGTTTCCAAGAAGTCACACTTTCCTCTCCAATGTGGCCAATGACATGCTCTTCTCTAAGCAACGCCACCCTATGGAACTACAGGGGTACTACAGGAATTGACAGCTTGAGATGCCTTTTTTTATTTTCATGCTCAAGTGGTCACTTCCTAAAAGCGTATCAGGCTGGGTGGACGGCAGCTGTGTGGGCCTCACCTGGAGAAGGGAAGTGAGGAGAGTTACAGTCACACAGGATTAAGGTGCCTGGAGCGTTTGGGGATATCTGTCAAGTGTGCTGCTCACAGACACAAACCCCTATAAATTCCGTCTGAAAGAAGAACCCCAGGCAAGCAATTTTAGTTATTGGATTTGAGCTGATCCTCTTACTGGACTGGAAAAACCACCCCTGCCTCCCTCGATACTCCAATTTTAGGACGTGCGTTTGCTACCGGAGCAGGCGAAGCAAAGAGGCCTCGAAACCAAACTTAGTGGTTGAGATTGTGCAATTATCAGGGATGGTCGACACCCACAATTGAGCTAATGGTCATGGTGGAATTTGGAAATGACTTTCACAGTAGCCCAGAACTGGCTGAATGTTGGAGCATCTTAAAACACCGTAAACAGAGGCAGAGTAGCTTAACTCAGCAGGCAAGATCCTGATTAGGTAGCTGTGGGCACACAGGACTCCATTTCCTGGGGTCCTGAGAAAATTGCTCTCCCAGCCCCTCTTACTTACATTCTTCTGATTGGAGCTGACACCCCCCCACCCCCGTTTAGAGGTGCTGCCTGGTGCAGGCCTGCCGCCCATCAGCACCCGGCGCTCCTCTGCCCCTTGCAACGGGTCATGCATTGGCATACGCCCCAGGCCCATCCTGTCGGAGTGGGTGTTCTTTTACTTGTGAGCAAAAACATCCTACCTCACGCACAGGCTCTTTCCAGACAACATCTCTCTGGCATAGCTGCTACTCTCTTCATTCCACAGGTGATGGTGCAGATGTCACAGAAGCTGATTGTCTTCTTCAAGATCATAACAAAACACAGTGGCAGAAACAGCATTCAAACTAAAGTCTGGAGGCTCCAAATTACATTCAGCGGTTCATCCCAGGAACTAACCGTAGTAGAATTAGCAGTTATCTGTGATTTTGTCACCAGTAGAAATTATAGATATTTTCATATCCTATTATAGTCACGGCAGATGTTTTTACATGTCACTTATATTCGCTATTCTGAAATTATAGTTGCTATTAGACGTGCAACTAGATCTTGTTGCTGATACAGTAATAAAGAAGTGATGTTATTCCTGTTTCACAGACCGCGATAAATATATCTCAGTATAATTCATCTCCTTTGTAATGCTACGTTTTTACTTTATACGTGCAAAAGCAACAATGTGAGGAGGTTCTACAGCGTCATCGGGCTGCCAGAGGCTCCAAAGGACACTGCAGTACTACTCTGCAAGCTGTAGGACAAGGACTAAGTTTGTTTTGTTTACTACTTTATCCCTTGTGCCTAGAACCGTGTTCGGCATATCATAAACATGCAAAAAGAATTTGTCAAAACAATTCGCCTAATGAATTTTGTTAATAAAGAAACGGAAGCTCAAAGGATTTGGATGCCATTGCAGGGATCCCACAGCTGGGAAGAGGAGGAAACAGGATGTGGACACATGCCTGTCCGGCCCCACGCTGCACACTCCTCCACCCCAAATCCTGCCTCTCAGGGGACATGGGGGTCCCCATTTCATCAGACGTAAAGCCTTTGCAGAACGAACTCTAGACAACCGATAAAGACACAGCAGCTGCTCCGCTGGATGAGTGGGTCGTGTCTCTGCTGTGCTTTTCATTGTTACGGTTTCTGTCTGATTTCGTCTTGAGGTCTCTTTGTTGAGAATGTCCGTAAGCCCAAGGTGGCCACCCCTTAGGAAATCCCTGACGGCAGGAAAGTCAGCGTAGGGTGTGTCCGTCAGGGGAGATGCAACAAGGAGATAAAGCAAAATGCACGCGAGAGAAGACATATGTTACCGACAGATCCCAGAGAGGTCAGGGGTGCCAAGGGGACGTCTGGACGTGACAGGGAGCTCAAGCAGCAGGTGGCAGCAGGAGAGAGGACCGCTGGGACTGCGCCTTTATCACTGTCCGCAGGCATCATCCCGAAGGCTTTCCTGCGGGGACTGTGACTGGCTAGTTTACGGAAAATGTGCAGGAAGTCGGGAACTTCTTTCTGTAACTCTGGTGTTGACTATTAGATTTTATCATGGTCAGCAGCTGCGAGATGTGTTGGTTTTGAGTCAGTGAGATGAGGACCGAGCCGGCTGTATCGCAAACAACCACACCTGGGGAGGGGAAGTTTTAAGGAGGCCAAAGATGACAGGTAAGGATAGGTTTCAAATGACTTATGTCGGCCCTAAAGGTGGGTATCGAGGAAGCAACTGTAATAAACAAATTACGGAAGTCTGGAAGCTGCAGTCTGCACACACCTGGGCTCAGACTTCCCCCACTTTCCCTCTTTCTTGTTGCAGTCGTGAGCAACACAAGGAGAGACGTCAGTGGGGTTTCTCCAGGTCACAGTCTTCACCAACACTAGGTCTTGGACTCCTGCCCTCCCATCCCCGGCTCTTCCCAGCACACTGTGAAGCTGGCAGCACCTTCAGATGGTTTGGCCAGGTCTCACCACGCAAAGTGAGGACTGAGTTCCAGCAGACTGACCCAGCAGAATAACCTCTGGTGTGGTTTGGAGGATTCCCACGTGCCGGGTGCTGTGCAGTGCCGACTACGCCCATTTGCTTGCTGAATACTGACAATGACACTAACAGGTGGGGCGTCGACAGGACAGATGAGAGTTGCTGCTGTAACAAAAAATCCCAGCGTATCAAGAGCTTCACAGAGCAAAGGCGTATTCCTCGCTCACTGATGTGCCCATCACAGCTTAGCTAAAGCCTCTGGCACACACGGTCCGAACGCCAGGAACCAGGTGCTGGGACAGCCTCTATATGAGCAGTGGATGTTCACGTGGAAATAACACTCTGGAGTTTCTTGCCATGGTGATAACATGTTCCAGCCCAGAAGCGATATGGTTGACTTCTGGTCACAGTTCAATGGCCAGTTACATTGGCTCCACCCAACAGGGCCAGTGTCCCTGAAAAGATGGAAATATTGGCGAACAGCATTAATGACCATCACAGGGAGTTGCTATTATTAGCTCTATTTTAGGATGGGGAAACCAAGCCCCCCTCAGAGAGCTAAGACGACTTGCCCAGAGTCGCCCAGCGAGAAGCATGGGAGCCAGGCTCGGATCTGGGCAGCCAGACTCCAGGGACTGGCCACGCAGCTGCTGGGCACTTTCTACTCAGGCCAGAAGCTGGGCTTCCCCAAGCAGTCGATGTGCTCGGTGACAGAGGTCCGGAAAGCCTTCCAACCCAGGTCTCACCTTCACAAAGCACATCATCAACTTTATTGTGTGCATTTTATCTCTGAAGCATGGTGTGTACACACAGCTACGGAGACAGCCCAACAGAGCTGAAACAAGAACGTGGTCACCACACAGAGATGCCTTTGGATGTCATCGCCAGGAACAAGCTGCATGTTTGCCGAAGTGAGAATCTAAAATATTTAAAAGCAGAGATGGAGTCAGGTGTAAACAAACAGTATAGACAGACTGGTTCAGAGGAGTGAAATATCAGCCTAGCACTTTTTGAAATCATATATTTTATGGAAACTAACAGTCATTTTTAGCAAGAACAGCTGTTTTGTGTCTGCATTAAAAGAGTCAATGTGTTAAATGTAAATATATAAATGATACCACAATTTTTGGTAGCTCTGCTGTGAGTTTCTTATTTTTTTTAATATTTCTGAAGATTTGAAAAAATGTAAAAATGGCTCAAGCCTTTTGGCTGCACTGCAAGGCACCAGTTTCCCCGGAAGGCTGCAACTCCAGAGAGAACCCCCTTCCCTCTGCCCAGTGACTCCTCACCACGAAACACCCCAAACTGGGATTCCTGCGGCCTGAGAGAGGGACACTTCAAACCACCCTCAGACGATTTAACAAAGCCGATTTCATTGGGATGGGTCAGAAATAGAAACTCATTATTTCACGGAGGGACGCAATAGCCCCTAGACAAGCTGTCTTAGAGAAGATTGGGTTTTTCTTCTGAAATCCATGCCTTTCGGTTTTAATATAGAAAAATGGAAGCAGAACTTCAAATGCTTCTTTAGAACAATTTGTAAGATGACAGAGATGGATGCTAGATGCCATTCCCAGAAATTGAGCCGGGTGAGAACTCAGGCGCTCTGTCTGCTCCTAAGGGACCACATGGTTTTAGGGAAGTCTTTTCTCCCCTGTGGGAGCTTTTTCTACACTAAATTATGGGCAGAACAGCAATTGCCACTAGGGATTAGCCACCCATGTATTCAAGCAAAGTCTCCAACTGCTCCAGATCCCAGCTGGGCGGGGAGGGTGCAGTTGGCACATAGCCTTCCCACTGGGTGTCCCCTGGGGTCCACCTCTGCCGTCAAGAGCCCCCTCACCTGAGGTCACGCCTTCCCAGGGCAGAGGTCCCAGTGCCCCAGTGAGGCAGGATCAAAAGGCCCATTTTGAGGTCTATATGAGAAGAAAAAAACAGCAAGTCTACAGGAAGAGATTAAGTCGGCGAGGTTAATAAAAAATAATTAAGAGACAGAGTCGTGTCTTGGATGAGAAGTGAAAAATGAAGTTTGAAGAAGGATCAAGTTATCAGCTCTATTGAATATTGCTGATCGTTTGGTTAAGAAGATGGTTGTTTGTTCTCTACCCACCTCACCGGTGAGAATCGAAGAAGAACATGCACAACAAAGCACTCGGTAAACCATAAACCACTGTCATAATGCACAGTGACATCATTGACTGGGTGCCTATCCTGTTTTACCTGAGATCAAAAGCCTCCTGTTAAACTCTGCCCTTGTGATAAAATATTACAGGCTGAAACACAGCAACAAAGCTCCCTGGGAAGAATGTAGACAAATGACAGAATGAGAAATCTCTGAGAAGAACGTAAGCAGTTGGCCATTTCAGGTACAGAACGATGGGGAGAATTAATGCCACTCTCAGGCAGCCAGCCGTTGCCTATGGAGAGGGCCGAACATTCAGGGCGATGTGGAGAGGAAGGCGTTCTTCAAGGAGCACGCACAGTGTCGTTAGCATCACACTGGAATCTCCTGACTCCATCTGTGCTGAGGCCAGGCGAGCCCCACACGCACAGAGCCTGGTGGTTCCCGTGGCACAGACAGCAGGGTTTAACAACATTTCTGCACAGATGTTTCCAAAATTGGGCCACGCTTTGTTCCCTGAGTATTGAGAGGCAGTGAGACCACAGTGGCATATTCAGTATTAAAAGTTGCAACAGGAAAAGTTTCGCTCAAGGGCTTTTGAGTATCTGGCGCCATAAACTAAAGCTTGCAATTCCATAGGTAGAGTTCTTGCTGCATTATTAAGGGACCCATTTATCTAGACCATCCAGAAACAGAGACAGCTGTACCCCATGGAAAGAAGAGCGGACCTCAATCCCGGAGGCCTGTGCTTTGATACCAGCCCACCACCCGGCAGAAGCATCAGGGGACTTGTCAATTTCTCCCTTCTGTGCCACTTTGGGCAAGATACCTGGTGTCCACGAGCCTCAGTTTCCTATCTGTAACATGTGGAGCGCAGCACCTGTGTCACAGGTAATTGGATGACGAAAAGATAAAACTACATAAAATAATAAATGATAGGTATGATGATGTTGTTATTGCTGTCATTGTACATTTACAGTTTATTTCATCTCAAACCTGATTTCTGTCTTGCCACTTATGAGCTATGCGAATTGTCACCTGTAAAATACAGGCAGAATTGCCTGTGTGCCATACCTTGGGGAAGTGATACACAAATTAAACAAACTAAAGTGTTTACAGGTGATTATTAGGCTGTAAAGTAATGCAGAACTGTAGTAGAACTGTGTACTAGCATTTATTGAGCCCTTATTTGGTGACATTTACTATGCCCAGCATTTTGCATAGATTACCTCATTTTATCTTCAAAATGGCGCTAAGAGTTAAGAACTATTAATAAATCCATGTTACAAATGAGGAAACACAGGCATGACGTTAAGAAACATGTCCAAAATCACACAGCTAAGAAATGGCAGAGCAAATATTCAAACCCAGAGAGTCTAACTCCAGTGCCCAAGCTCCCAACCACTCACTTAGCTACTGTTAGACACAAAATATTAACCCTGATCAGGGTAATGGCAAAAGGTGACTCCTTGCTTATAAACTAATCCATCACAGACTTTGCAAATCAACATTTGTATATATTTACTGATTGATCAAGAGATGAAGAAGAGAAACCAAAATTTAAAGCTAAGCCCTTATGAATAAGAAGATGCTGAGACCATATCTTAGAAATATCAATAGATATCAATGGTGAACATGGGCTCAGTCTACACGCAACATTGGATCATGTGTACATAAGCAAGTCACACATTTGTTTCCCTAAGGATCAGGTTAACCCGCATGAAACAGAGGCTTAAACAAGACAGAAATGCGTTCCTCCCTCATACTAAGAGATCCCGGAGGAGGCAATGCGAAGCTGACGTGTCATCTCCCTGGGCCCTTTGATCTTTTTGCTCTGCCACTCTGTCATACAGCTTCCATCGTCAAGGTCATGTCACGGTCCAAGGCAGATGTCAGTGCTCCAATCCTCTCGTCTTAGTTAAAAGCAGCAGAAAGAAGAAAGAGAGGGAAAAAAGAGTCCTTGTCTCCAAGCTGAGGCATCTCCCTTAATGTGCTCATTAGAGAAGCTCAGCACACCACGTCCACTTACGTCTCACTATCCATGGCTTGGTCACATGGCTTGCTCAGCTGCAAGAGGGGCAGGGAACGTAGACCTTTAGCTGGACTCATCGCTGACCCATATGAAATTCTGTTACGAAAGAGGAAAGGAAAAACAGGCATTGCACAGGTAACCAGAAGTCTGCCACATCCTTTAAAAATGCACAGAGTATGGTACAGTCTTGCATGCTGGCATTTCTCACCCTGAATTGGAGCACCATTTTTTATCTGCCTGCTCCCCAACTACACTGGAGATTGTCGAGAGCATGGGCCATGTCTCACTCCAGCTTATTTTCCCGAATGCCCACCACGGTGTCTGCCTTGTAGGAGGCAGGTTACCCACAATCACTGAGACCCTACTCTCCTCTCACAATGGTTATAGCATTCTCAAGAAGAAGAGGTCCCGAGAGGTGAAGCTTTAGTCAATGACTTCACCACTTCCCCTTGAGGAGCAGGAATTTTAGAAGACAAAGGCCACCACTCCCCCGCTCCCCCAGTAGCCCAGCAGGTCACAAACCATACCAAATGTAAGAGTTCTGAGACCCAAAGGAGACACAAGATGCTCTCAACATATGACTGCTTCCAAACAAATACAGACTGTCCACCATATGCCAATAATTCATCCAGAGTCTGTGAATAGAGAATTATAAAGTCACCCCTCAAACACAGACGTTTTCTAAGAAAGAGCTGGAACTCAAGAGCTGTGGGTTCGCCGGTCGTCAGTTCACCCTCTGCCCAGCTGGTGATTATAACAACATTCTCCCTGAACTAGGGGGGAAACGAGCAAGTGAGATGACCTGTGATCCCCCAACCAGGCATCTCCAGAAAGTTGAGCTTGACGGGATGATCTCCAAGGTTCCTGTCAAAATCAGATACAATCCGTGGTGTTATAACAACAGAAGCACAACTGAGACAGAGGCAAAAACTCCAATGCCAGCCAGGGAAAGGCAGGTTAACTAGTCGGTCAGGGCTGGCTGAGAAGATGCTGCTATGGAGATCTTGGAAGAGAAATGCCAAGAGCTGAATGTCTGGGTTTGATTTCCAGCTCAGTCACATCCTTGGAAAAGTCACTTAAACTCTCCGTGCCTCAGGGTCCCCATCTTTAAAATTCTTGGTCCCTGCCTCGTGGGGTTGTTGCGAACCATGGTAAATGTCCAAAGTGTCATTGTTGGCATCACGGTCACTGTGAAGGGAGAGCACACACCTGCTCTACGGGAGGCATCTTCCCAGCCCCAGCTGGCTGCAGCCAGAGTTGCCAGATGTTCAAATAGGTCAAGTCAGAAATCTCAATGTCAAGTAAAATTCCTAAACTTAAATCTTGAAAATAAGTTTACAAGATGTAAATACGTTGGATGGGCCAAATAAAACACACCTGTAAGATACATCCGCCCGAGAGTCTAAACTGCCCGTGCCACAGGGGCGAGGCCGGCACTAACCCCGTGCTTGGCCCGGCGGCAACGACACCGGCACCTTCTCCCGTGTCCCGTGTTCACCGAACACCAGGCGCTCTGAGGTGCCATTCTGAGTCGGGCAGCAGCATCCCCGTCTGCAGATGGGAATACTGAGGCTTGGGGAGATCGAGAGACTTGCCCAGCGCTCACAGTCTGTAAGTGGCAAAGCGGGGATTTGAAACTCGGTTTCCCCGAACCCAGATGCAATGTTCTTAACTGCTGTTCTACAGCCTCTCATCTGCTCGTCATCTCTCCTGCTCAGGGGCAGACACGGCCAGAGCGGCAACTGGACCAGATGCCTCCACCTAGTTCTAAGCAGCGTCGGCTTCCTCACCTGCCTCCCTCTGCCTTTGGCGCAAGGAAACCGCCAGTGACAGATGACAGCTTGCAGCAGCTTCCGCTGGCAACGTGCCTGCTAAGTATTAAGTAGAAGCTGTTGTTTCCCCTGCAGACATTTCTGTTTGGGTTTGTATACATTCACGTACCACGTTACAGAAATCACATTTAATTAAGCAGAGTGAGCCGACTCAACGCATACTGAGTGCCTGTGACGTCCCCTTTCCCATCCCCACCTGCCTTCCTGCTGCAACTGCCCAGGAAGGCACCGGCCAGGGCAGAGAAGCAAAGCATTTGGTCCATTTTTCCCACTGATTTCTGGTTACAAACCTGAATAAATACTTACTGAAAGCCACCACGTGCAGATTAACCAGCGGCCATGGTGTGCTGTGGCCTTAGAAGGAGTTGGAGCAGGTTTTCTCCTCCTCGGTGCTATTGACCTTGGGCGCCAGGTGAGTCACTGGTGGCAGCTGTCCTCTGCATCGCGGGATATTCACTCACGGGGTATCACGAGTGACAGGGATCGCCAGCTTTCTCCAAGAAAAATCAGAGCTCATAGTACCTTAGAAGCACTAGGAATCACCAGGTATTATTTCAATGCCACTAGAACAAAGAAAGAGATTAAATGCAAGTCCCAAAGGAAATGTACGTGCGCGCGCACACACACACACGTATTCCTACAAACACACACACACGTTCAGGAGAGAGAACACAAGTGAGCTCTTTAAAAGCCATAGGTCACAGTCCGTGTCCTGAGCAGCCCCCAAGTGCAAGGACCCTGGGCTTATGCAGACAACTAAGCCGTGCTTGAGGATTTAGTGAGGGAGTTACAATTAGCTCCCAAGCGCCATGGCACACGCAATGCCATTTGATTCAAAATCAAATCAGAATTCTTACAATGTTCAGTTAACCTGGGGTCTTTCCAGCACTTCCCATCTGGGCAGAAATCCGATGGAAAGGATTTTCTGGCTCTTGTAAACACAAGGTGTGTAAATATCCCTAATCGAGGGGCTCTCCTTCGGAAGAAATTAAACACTCCATCTCCAATTAATGAAAATCCAATAATTCGGTCGTATCTCCTACTCAGCTCACTGTGTTAATTACAAAAGCCTCAAACTCCTTCTTATGGGATGAGGTTTCTCACTCTGGGCACCGATGACCTTCGAGACCAGATAATTCTTTTTTGTAAGGGGAGCTGCAGTTTTCCTGACCTCTACTCACTAGGTACCGGGAACAGCCCAGTGTGACAATCACAAATGTTTCCCGACATTGCCCAATGTGCCCATGGCGACAAAATGCCCCCAGTTGGAAACCCTGGTCTAGGACAATTATTCTGAAGTCATTAGACCTAACCACAGAGTAGAAATAATTATATGGACGTAACTTCTCTCACTTCTCGTTTGCTGGTTATGTCCACTCAAGCCCTCTTGAAATATCGCATGCAGGATTGTGCCATGTCCTCACCTGCCACGGTTTGATTAGGAAAGATTCACTTGTTCCACCCGAGCAATTGTGAGCGAGATGCACGTCTGCGGTGATGGCAAATAACGATACAAAGTGCCGTGTTTCCTTTTGTCCCTTCAGACTTGCTCCTGGGTCCAGTTATGAGACATAGAAAACAGCAACTCTGGGTGGAGAAAGGCCTGCGTGTTCGTGACCTGAGCGGCTGTGTCTCAGGGTCCCGGGAGAGGGAGGGAGCCCACGCGGCGTGTGGAGGTGCGTGCACTCATTTACAGAGCACGCAGAGATTTTCTTCCGGGACGGCCACAGCAGCGCATTTTCAGGCATGACAAGGACTCCAGGTAATGACACGATGAAGACCACTCACTAATAGTCCCAAAACAAAAGGTGACGTCCCTTCTGGTGGCTGAGCTGGCCGGACTCTGCCCACGCTGCACTAATGAGGGGCCGTGGGCTATGTGACGGCAACTGGGAGACGGACCTTTGCCACTGTGGGCGGCCCCCAGCGTCCCACCCCTCGGTGCCACAGGGAGGGTCAGAGTGCACTGGGGCAGCAGCCTGCTTGGTCTCAGGCCCAGTATCCCAGCAAAGAGTCAATCTCCGCTTCAGCTCTGAACACACGAGGTCGGAGCCCTCGGAGCCGGTGTCCAAGAACTCTGCCGCGACCCACAGCAGAAGCACGGCCTCTCTCTCTGCTCTAGGCCAACTGGCTCACCCTAACAAGGGCGATTAGAGTCTGGAGAACACACTCTTTGAATGCAGAATCAGAATGTGTGTTGTATTAGGTGCCACCTTATTAAAAGGACCAGAATATTTGAAGGTAGGACGGTCCCAGAAAGTCCAAGCCAGCATGCCTATGAGGAAGCAAAGCGCTAAAGACGCCCAGTAGCTCATGCCAGTCCCACGTGTGCATGCGCTTTGGACAGACACACACCACGTGTCTGACAGTGAGCGGCTGCTGTGTGCCAGGCTCTGTTCTTGGCACTGCAGACACAGTGGTGAGCCCGGCAATAGCAGTTCCCGCTCCCCTGGGCCTTGCATTTAGTGGAGGAGCAAAGCAACAAGCAAACAAGAATTTAAAGAGATAACTAACAGATGGTGAATGCGCTGGTTGTGAAGTCCTCCTCCAGACAGTCACAGATGGCAGCCGTCTTAGCCACGACAGGAGTGCACTTCCCAGGCCCCTAGGGGCGGGTGAAGCCCTATGCGTAGTTCTCTGGGTAGTGATACCCCAGGCATCACCAGATATTTACAGTTATCCAGTCCAGATTAATCTATGATTTCCAGGTTCAAACGAAAGGGAGAAAGAGAGAAAAGAAAGAAAGAAAGAAGAAAGAAAGAAAAAGAAAAAGAAAGAAAGAAGAAAGAAAAAAAGAGGGAGAGGGAGGGAGGGAAAAGAAAAGAAAAGAAAAAAGAAAAGAAAAGAAAGAAAAAGAAATCTCCCCAAAGAAGCCCGGAATATCCTGACTTTGAATTCCCTCCTAGACCATTCCATTTTATCGGTGCCACAGAGTCATCACCAAGACTTTTCTCAATTGCAGGATGAGATAACTTTGATGTTGTATCTCTTTGGGTAGCCAGCCCTTCTGTGCCCATCCCACACTCTTGTCAATGTTGGTTCCCATGTGGGTGGACAAATAAAAATAAAACATACAGGAGCTAAATAACTTACTGTCAACCTTAACATATTTATTTGCCTTTGCTCATGCAGAATATTGAGGAATCTCAACCCAAAAATGATCTGGGGAGGGAGAGGTACAGGTGAAAGTCTCCACATGCTAACAGTGTATTTGGAGGAGTTTAAAGCCAACGACAGCATCCACCTTCCCAGGACCTCGGCTAACAAGCCTGTGGTGCTCTAATGCCTTCTCAGCAAGAATGAACTCAGAGCATCGGGACTGTGCCTCAAAGCCAAGGAGCCCCTGCAGGCCTGGGACTTCAGCAGCGGTGAGTGACCTCCCAAGACTCCTCTCTCCCCTAAGGAAATCAAGTCTCAGCACATAGGATCCATCTGATCTCATCTGAACCCGGAACGGTACCATCTGAGCTCCTCCACCCCAGAATCAGCCAGGCTGGTTTTAAAATCACAGGGTAGAAAGATATCACATGCAGATGGCCTAATCTCAGTCACTTCTCTGTTGAAAAGTCATACCGTTTATCCCCGATACATGCTAAGAACCACGTTCAAAACGTGATTAACACCACCAGCCAAGAATCGCTATTAGCTTAACAGACTGATTAGCAAGGCAGGAGAGCGGCGGACTACACGCCGAGCAAATGGGATCTGTTAAATGGCACTAGCTGGTCTATCTTCACTATGGTTTTAGTGCAGTGGTTTGTTACACGTATACCTAATAATGCTACAGAGTGAAACGTCAAGTCTCAGCTCTTAACAGCCTCATTGAAATTAAATTTGTATTTATCGTCCTTCTAATTATTTTCCGAGCCATCTGACCAGGACACTTCTTTATGCTGTGGTGGAACAGTTGTCTCCCTAACCACAGGGTTAATTAACATACACGGGTTCTTGAGAAGTCGAAATTACCGAGGCAGGGAAACTAGCGGTAGACTTTCAGCTAAAGCCATTATTTTCTTTACAAGGTCACATTGTGAAAATAGTTTAGAAATTGCAAACTAGCCATTTAGACCATGTTTTTAATTACGAGCACAGCCTCCAATGGACAGCGCCGCAGACAGACCCGCCTTCCAAGGCATCTGTCCAGATTCATGTAAAAGCTCCCCCTGCGATCATCATGCGTGATTCTCAAGGGCCTCCCTGTTTAGACTCATTCCCGCTCAGCAAACAGTCCCTGGGCACCTGGAGACAAATGTTCTCCGCCTGAATCCAGGTACTGGGAATGAATCTGCTCTTCCCTAGTTTTTCTATTTTTAAACCCCGGCCGGGCGCATCAGTTACCGCGGGGTGCAGGTGTTGGCATCCGGGCCTTGGCAATCACGAAGAAAGCCGCTATAAGCATCCGTGTGCAGGGTTTCGTGTGGGCACAGGTTTTCAACCTCTTTGAGTGCCTGGGCATTTTAGTCCATGACCTATAATTATCTTTATCCGTAAGCCACTGCGAGTTGGGTTTTCTGTCACTTGTAATCGCAGGAGTCCTGACGTGCACGCAGTTGCTTCCCAGGTTACATGCAAGTGAGTCAGAAACTGCCTGCGGGGCCTCCAGCAAGTCACCCACCCGCGTTCAGCCTCGGCCGCATCCTCTTGAAGAAGGGTGAAGGATGTCTTTGCTCAGCGTATTACAGAATTGGTAAAATCAGAGACCAGGCAGAACAGAGCAACGCGCGATGGTCTTGGCAGGCTGGATCGCACAGGCTGTGCCTGGCGGGGGCGTTAGACACGCCCCCCACTTCTGCACCACTCTGCTCCTCTCAGGTTGCGCAGGGAGGAGACTCCGTCCCCCGCACAGCCCCAGGCACCGCTGGAGGGTCTGCACATTGGAACTGAGGCCTTTCATGCTGCTCAGTGATGCTTAATGGTGACGAGACTTCACCAGGAGACAGAGATCAATACGCCAGCCAGCCTCAAATTGCGGGTAGACTGGGGACACGGGGACAGAGGATTCCGAGTTCAGCCCTTTCTCACCAACAGTGAAAGCTTCCGTTCCCTTCAGTGGAGCAAATATTTTTGGAGAGTCTATATGTGTCAGCACTATTCTAGGCATTGAAAATAGGGAAGTGATGAAAACCAGATAAAAATAAAAAGACTACTATTATAAAGCTTATATTCTAGTTAGGGGCAGGGGAAAAACAAATACTAAACAGGAGAAATGAACGAAATATGCACTGCTGGTGAGAAAATAAACAAAACTTGGAAATAGGGAGCGTTAGAGGGGTGCAATGGTAAACAGGGGACTGGCCTCACCTGGGAGGTGACCCTGGAGTGGAAGTGAGGGAAGGAGCCATGCAGGTATCTGAGGAAGAGCAGTCCAGGCAGAGGGAGTGGCAGGTGCAAAGGGCCTGGGGCCGAAGTGTGCCTGGAATACGTAAGGAACAGCAAGTTGGCCCGGAAGTCCGTAGTGGAGTCCGATGCAGCAGGTGGGAGGGTTGAAGGTAACCGATGAGGTCAGATACAATGGGGTGTGGAGAGCGAGGGCAGATAAGCCTTTTAGGACTGTAGGGACCATTTGTAGGACATTGGACCTTTGAGTGAGAAGAGAGTCATTGAAGCATTTAACGAAATCAATCCGGTTGATGTATTGAGAATAGACTGTCGTGGGCAAAGGCAGACGTTGAAGACCAGAGATGAGGACACTTCGGGCATCCAGGTCAGAGATGACCAGGACTTGGGCCAGCGGTAGCAGTGGAGGGGGAGAGAGAATCAGGTCTTGGGTTAGCGCTGGCAGGATTCATTGATGGGCTGCATGGTGGGATGAGAAAGGATTCTAAGGAGACTCCGAAGTACTCATCTGAGCCACCAGCGTGACCACTAGGAGATCTGTCTGAAGGTACTTTCAAAGCTCCTACGTTCAGCCTAATTCCACCAGAATTTAAGATTCGGTTCTGATATGCCGAGTCGAGGAGCACCTCTTTTTTTCATCACTGGACCCCCCGCACTTGCCCTGGCATACACTGGGTGATCAGATCAGCATGACTTGTGCAACTTAATTTATTTTTTCAAACATGACAAAATTGAAGACTGTGCCAGCACCAACTAAAGCCTCTGGCAGAATATCTAAATCTGGTTTCTCATGAGACAACGGCGACTCTTCCCGTGCCCCCACCCTAAGTGAACACTGCAAGGGAGGTTCCCAGCATGATTATTATTATTGGAGTAAGTGCAGTGATGCCAAAGCCTTCTTTGCTTCCTGATGAGGATGAGCCCACGCAGGGGAGTGCACAGGGCTGGGACCCCAGAGCAGGAAGCCCACCGCGCTCCCCTGCACACACCACCTGTAGCCTTCCAAGCCCAATGGAGAGCCACATATTCTGACATCCTGCATATATCCACGACTCTGAAAATGCAGAAACTCTGTTCTTCTGAGTTATGCTCGTAAAAAATCTGGATTATCTGCTGCTGAGGGTGAGGGGAGTTGGGGGTTCATTGAATTCTAGAGTTCGCCAGACTACTGTAAAAAAATGGGTGCAAAGACACCCAGACCCAGGGCCCCATCCAGCAGCTAGCACCGGCTCTGAAGGAAGCCCCTCGCCTTTCTGGAGGCAGCAGTTCAGCGAGAACCCGAGTGTGTTTGCCGAATGAGTGGACCAACAGCCAATCAAAGGAGCAGGCTTGCGTCCATCCGGCATGCCCCGGCACTGGCAAAGACACCGAGAGGCGTGATCTTGCCTGATCCACAGGCAGCGTCAGAATACAGACCTGGGCCACCTGCGACGCTCATTATGTTTCAGAGAATCATAATTCAGCTTTCATCTTATTTTGTCTTACTTGCTGCTGTGTCGTGGGTGTCTGTCTCTGTGTCTGGCCCTCAGAGGATGGATCCATCACTAGTTGAATGAAAGAATGAATGAATAATACGTTCCATATCCCAGGTACTTTATAGACATTATCGCTAATCTTCACAATAAAAGCCTGCAGCAGGTTGTCCAAATTTCTCACTTTTATAGAGGAAAATGAAGCTCAGAGAAATTAATTAAATTAGTCAAGATCTCACAGTTATTAAGGTTCCATAAATGTCAGTTGGGTCTAGGTAATTGATAGTATTTCATGGTTTTACATATCCTCATCAATTTTCTGCCCACTTGTTCTATAGGTTACTGAGAGAGGAGAACTGATGTCTCCAAGTACGTTTGTCGACTTGTACATTTTTCCTTTCAATTCTATCCATTTTTTCTTCCTGTATTTTGAAGCTCTGTTGGTAGATGCACCTACTTATTCCTGTTATATGTCGATGAAATGACACTTTTATACCAATGTATTGACCTTCTATATCCCTGATAATTTTCCTTGTTCTAACATCTACTCTGTCTGCTATTAATATAACTCAACTTTCTTTTGACTATGTGATTGCAAGTTATGTTTTCTGCCCATCCTTTTACCACGAGCCCCCCCATGTCATTATTTTAAAGTGGTTTCTTACAGACAATGTATAATTAGCTCTTTTTTGAATCCAGACTATAATCTCTTATCTTTTGATTGGAGAGTTAAGATCATTTAGATTTTATGTGAGCATTGATAAGGTTGTGTTTATCATTTTATTATTTGTTTTGTTTGCCTCCTTTTTGTGTTTGTTTTATAATAAAAGCTACTTAAGAAAATCAACACAAATATTCTCTCTCAAGTGTCTGGAAAGGCGGAAGCTGAGTGATCCTGCTGGCTGTGACTGGGCCACTTTGTACTGTTTCTCATCCTCCTCCTGGGACACCAGACCAATCTCTCCTTGTTCTCGTCAAGCAGACAGAAGTTCACGGAAACGAGTGAAAACATGCAAGTCTTCTTAAAGCCTAGGGCTCTGAATGGGCAAAACAACACTTCTACTTCATTTTGTTGAGCAAAGCAAGAAGCAGAACTGAACCCAAATTCGAGGAGCCTGGATACAAACCTCCCCTTTTGTGGGAGGAGATGATTAGTCAAATGATAAATGAACCAAAAAATCAGCCTACCTCTGTGGCCAGATAACCAAATGCAGACAGATGACCAGACATTGAGCTGATGCCCAACAACGCCTGCAAAATACAGAGGAAAGTTTGATTTAAAAAGCTAAGTTACACTGAGCACTCAGCTCAGTCTGGGCCACAGTAAACAATTAACACTTGGTCAGTGTTGTTTCTATCATTACATTAAGAACTATTTAGAGTCATTAAAGGTAACCTGTTCCCACCCAACAGTTTTATACTAAGAAGAAAGATGGCAGGTGTGCCACCTGTAGCCTTCTCGGCGATGGTGAGAATTATTGATTTCTTTTTCTTTCACGCCAGGTAAATGGTTAGAAGGAAATGTCTCCAGAGCTGTGACAGCTAATGTGGTAGCCTTGTTCCAGGTATGGCCATTTAAATTTAAATTAATTAAAGCAAAATAAAATAGTGCAGTTCCTTGTTTTTGTCAGTCACATTTCAGTAGCTCACTTGTCACGTGTGGCTAGTGGCTATGGTATTGGACAGCACAGATATAGAACACTCACTTTATTGCAGAAAGTTCTAGCGGACAGCACTCTGAAGCATTCTGGTATCATCGGGGCATCTGTCAAGTTTCTTTCAACGTTACTGCTGTATTCCTATGGGGATAAAGGTTGTAAAATTCAGCGATGGTTTCCAAGTTGGCACGCTGCCATCAGTTGCTCA
>NW_012154285.1:1631380-1643921 GCF_000956105.1 Propithecus coquereli
CCATCACGAAAAAAAAGCATCACCCTCCAATGAGGATGGGTCAAAATGGTACCAGAGAGAACACCCTTTATATATATATATTAATACATAAAGGACAGTTCTCATTGGGATACTTAAAAATCAATCTCTGAAAGTTGGCATTTATGAAACTTTTCTGTGAGGATAACACTGATAAGAAAAAAACAGTCGTGATTCAGCGGTTTGTTGTGCTACTCCTGGCTCCACACTTCTAACGGTGGACCACTAACAGCGACTCACACCAACAATCGCCGAAGGGCGTTGGGGACAAGAGTGGGGAAGAGCCGGCAGAATGCAGCAGCACATCAGAAACCCACTGGAAAGGGAACTGGGTAAATTTGGGATAAACCAACGAAGCAGGTTTGCTATGACCCATTCAGTTGCTTCCCTAGTCTGAGGGGTCCCTGCCTTGCAGAAAATGATGACGAGCTCTGAGCACATAAAAATCAGAAATGTCTTCTGAAGCAATAAAAAGAATAATAATAACAATAATAAAACGAAAGACAACAAAGTGTGAAAAGCATCAACAGTTTGTACACAACAGGATAAAGAAAGGTTGAAATTCAATGATGTTAAATCTCATCAGAAATTAAATGCATGCAAATAATGAAAGATTAGTTTCGCTTATGCTTCATCTACATAATTATACCTGTTCCAGTATCTTAGTTTTACCAACTGGGTTTTTTTTTTTTTTTTGCATAGTGTTTAAATATTTAATTGCACAAAGAGCAATGGATCTCAAATTAATCAGCGCTGTGAACCTATCCTCTGCTCAATTGCTCAGAATATTTTCTGGATTAATTAATGTATGCAAATAGAAACTCCTGGAAGATTAGTTCCAGATATCCAAACATGGTAGCACCCCCAGTGAGAATTTGGCTGTGCTCTTAAATATGACTTCAGTTGTGATGAAGGTGGAAGGAAGTGTGTGGTCTCTTTAAGAAATCTGTATAAGGGCTTTGCTATTCTTCTATGCTATAAAGAAGCACAGATTTATTTCTATGGTGGACCACTGAGCTTTTCACTCAGTTTCTATTCCAATTTTTAGGTCAAGGCAGAGTCTATAGGGTGGTTTCTGGCCGGATAAGAAGATGCAATTTATTTTCTCTAGAAATTGGTTCATGAGGACACAGATATAAATCATTCAGGGAACAACGCCCTGTCCATGGTATCTGGTGGCAGGATGTTGTCATATGACAAATCCATTAGGTGGCATTCATTCCATTTGGTCCAGTGTCACCTGTCAAGACACTGTCAGCATTGCTTGTTGTTTTTTTTTTCCCTCAATCTCTTCTTTGGCAACATTATTGAATGGCCTGTACCTTCATCATTCACAATTCTTCACAGTGAGAGTTTATCAAAATATTTAAAATGAAGAATATTTTTTGTATTTTTAACAAATATAAAAGTCTTTCTTTATAACATTTTTTAATGTTATAAAGAAAGAAATGAGGATTTTTTTTCTTAGAACAGTTTTAGATTGAGACAGAAAATGAGCAGGAATTGCAGAGAGTCCCCATATCCTCCAACGGTTACAACACTTTTCAGAAAACACAAGCACAGCAGGGAGATATTGTGGGTTTGGCAGCAGACCGCCTCAAATAAAGCAAATATTGTAATAAAGTCAGTCACAGGGTTTTTTTGGTTTCCCAGTGCATATAAAAGTTATGTTTATATTACAAAGCAGTCTACTATTAAGGGTGCAATAGCACTATGTTTAAAAAGCAATGTACATACCTGAATTTAAAAATACTCTATTGCTAAGAAAAATGCTAACGATCATCTGAGCTTTGAGTAATCTCTTTTTTTTTCTTTCCTGGTGGAAGGTCTTGCCTCAAGGTTGGTGGCTGCCGAATAATCAGGGTGATAACAGCTAAAGATTGGGGTGGCTGAGACAATTTTTAAAAATAATACAAAAATGAAGTTTGCCACATCGATTGACTCTTCCTTTCACAAAAGATTTCTCTGTAACACGTGATGCTGTTGATAGCATTTCATCCGCTGCAGAACTTCTTTCAAAATTGGAGTCAATCATCTCAAACCCTACCACTGCTCTATCACCTAAGTTTATGTAATATCCTCAATTATTTGTTTTATTTCAACGATGTTCGCAGCATCTTCACCAGGAGTAGATTCCATCTCAAGAAACCACTTTCTTCGCTCATCCATAAGAAGCAACTCCTCATCCGTTCAAGTTTGATCATGAGATTGAAGCGATTCAGTCCCATCTGTGGGCTCCACTTCTGATTCTAGTTCTCTCGCTGTTGCCACCACATCTGCAGCGACTTCCTCCACTGAAGTCTCGAACCCCTCAAAGTCGTCCATGCCGGTCAGAATCAACTTCTTCCAAACTCCTGTTAATGTTGCTATTTTTGACCTCCTCCCATGAATCACGCTTAATCCTTTCCAGAAGGATTTCAATTTGCTTTCAATTTACATCAGAGGAATCACTACCTATGGCAGCTGTAACCTTACAGACGTTATTTCTTAGATAGTAAGTCTTGAAAGTCAAGATGACTCCTTGATCCATGGGCTGCAGAATGGGTGTTGTGTTAGCAGCATGAAAACAGCATTAATCTCCTTCCACATCTCCATCAGAGCTCTTGAGTGACCAGGTACGTGGTCCGTGAGCAGTAATATTTTGAAAGCAATCTTTTTTTCTAAGCGGTAAGTCTTAACAATGGGCTTAAAATATTCAGTAAGCCATGCTATTAACAGATGTGCTGTCATCCAGGCTTTACTGTTCCACTTACAGAGCACAGGAAGAGTAGATTTAGCATAATTCTTAAGGGTCCGAGGATTTTTGGAACAGTAAATGAGCATTGACTTCAACTTAAAGTCAGCAACTGCATTAGCCCCTAACAAGAAAATCCGCCTGTCCTTTGAAGCTTTGAAGCCAGGCGTTGACTTTTCCTCTCTAGCTATGGAAGTTTGAGATGACATCTTCTTTCAAAATGAGGCTGTTTCTTCTACCTTGAAGATCTGTTGTTTAGTGTAGCCAACGTCATCAATGATCTCAGCTAGATCTTCCGGATAACCTGCTGCAGCTTCTCCATCAGCACTCGCTGCCTCACCTTGCACTTTTATGTTACGGAGACGGCTTCTTTCTTTAACCCTCATGAACCAACCTCTGCTAGCTTCAAACTTTTCTTCTGCGGTGTCATCACCTCTCTCAGCCTTCATGGAATTGAAGAGAGTTAGGGCCTTGCTCTGGATTAGGCTTTGGCTTAAGGGAACGGTGCGGCTGGTTTGATCTTCTACCCAGACCAGTAAAACTTTCTCCACATCAGCACTAAGGTTGCTGCACTTTCTTATCATTTGTGTGTTCGCTGAAGTAGCACTTTTACTTTCCTTCGAGAACTTGTCCTTTAAATTCACACTTGAATAACTGTTTGGCACAAGAGGCCTAGTTTTCAGCCTGTCTCAGCTTTTGACCTGACTTCCTTGCTAAGCTTCATCATCTCTAGCTTTTGATTTAAGGTGAGAAACATGCAACCTTTCCTTCCACTTAAACCCTTAGAGGCCACCGTAGGGTTATCAATTGGGCTACTTCCAATATTGTTGTTTCTCAGAAAGTAGGGAGGCCCTAGGAGAGGGAGAGAGAAGGGGAACAGCTGGTCAGCGGAGCAGCCAGAACATGCACAACATTTATTGATTAAGTTCGACATTTTATACGGGTGTGGATCATGGAGCCCAGAAAAAATTACAATAGTAACATGAAAGATCAGTGATCACAGATCACCACAGCGGACATAATAGTAATGAGAAAGTTTGAAATATTTGAATGACCCAAATGTGACACAGAGACATGAGCTGAGCACCTGCTGTTGGAAAAATGGCACCAATAGACTTGCTTGGCGCAGGGTTACCACAAACCTTTAATTTGTAGGAAACACGATATATCTGCAAAGCACAATAAACAAGTTACGCTTTACTTTTGGGCACTTCATGCATTAAATTGCATTAAGACTTTATTCCACCTAAGGTTGACAAAATGCAGAAATTGCAACTTCTGTGCCATGTTTCACCGGATTATATTCCTGTTTGTGTGGTTTGCAGTCAAACACATTCATCCTCTTCGTTGGCATTTCGCATCTCACTTGATAGCACAATCGGATGATGACCAGTGAAAAGAAGCAATTGTTTATTCGTATTTTGGAATGGGTGTTACAGGGATATTACCCAGGCTTAAAATGTAATTCAAAAGGGAAAAAAATGTACTCTTATAGCCAAAGTGGGTGCAAATTAGAAATAGGAGGAAGGAGAAGAAAGGATGAAGGATATTGAAATGCATGAGTTTCTCCTATTTATATAACTCTGGTTACATAATGGTTTGGTTTTTTTTTCTCATGTAGCCTTTTATCCCTTCTAAAGAGAAAGAAGAGTTCATTCCCACAAATCCAAGTGTTGACTAGGATATGCATTATTCATCCATTTTAAAAACATTACAAGTTGATCAGTCATATAGTCACACAAAATACATTTCTTATGTAGAGACCAGAAATATCACCACTATGTACCCAGACCGCGTCTGAGGGTGTAGGGCCAGAAGATGCCATTCCACGTCCCCTAGCACAATATCAGTACCTGGGAGACTACGGTGCCTGGAGCAGCCCACTCCAGCTCCTGTTCCCATCGGCACCTGCTGCCTGCCTAGAACCCCTGCCCACTCTCCGCCCAAGCCCTTCATGGGCAGCTGATCGCACCCCTGGTTCCGGGGCTGGCAACAGTGATTGATTTGCAGGGGATGGAGGGTACATGACCCTGGTTACACCAAACAGCCAGTGCTGACCAGCCCTGGGGCTCGTGCTGGCGTCTCTGGGGAGAGCAGCTTTCTCCCCAAGTGACCAAGTCAGCAGATGGACACTGGGAGCTGCCCACAGGGCCATCGTGCCTCCAGGAGGGCAGAGCCTGCCTGAGAAAAAGCCAACCCAGAAAAAGACAGGGGGGCAGGCTGCTAAGGATGTTGCCTGAGCACCTGGCCCAGCGTTTCTGGTACCAGTGCACCCCTGAGCTTCTCCATCTGCATGAGGAACTTAATTTTGTTAGTAAAAATTGGTTTTTATTAGTATAATGCATAATGCCATCAACTGTACAAAACGCATCAGATAAGCATCCCAGCAAACAAGAGGAAGTCTTCCACTGTAAACCACAGATTCCCCTTTACAAAGCTAGGAAGGAAACCAATCAATCTCTAATCCCCATCAGATACCACCTTTGCAGAGTGTGGCAGATGCTGCTGGCTATCCAACCAGCAGGCATTCTCTCACCCTTGTGCCAGCTACTCACCTCCAGGGAAGAGGCTTGGGATTCATTGCTAACCAATGGGATCGTGGGGGAAGACTGTTATAGGGAAAGATTTTATTGCATGTTTAAAGCAGCATCCATGAGGACAATGTCCTCTCTTGTTGATAGAGCTGGGTGTGACACCCGGAGGAGCTGCACCCATTTTGAGACCATGAGGCAATCAGCCTACTATCTGTGGTTGAGGGGAAAAACAGAAAGCCTCTGAGGGACGCTGTTGTGCCGCTGAATTTTCCAGCCACGGAATTACCTGACAGTGACTTTTTATTATAAGAGAAAACAATAGCCTATTTTCAGCCACTATAAATCAGGCATTCTATCACTCGCCTCCAAAAGCAAGCTAAAGGCATGAGAGGTTTCCCTGTGTATTTGCCACTTGAGCTCTGAAAGTGTTCACCAGCAGATAGAGATTTCCAGAAGTACTGCAGGTTAAATGAGGTTACAGACTCAAAGCCGTTTCTGTAATGGATACTGGCCTGGACATGGAGCTTGAAGTCGGGGGCATCAGATTGCTTGAGCACTTTTTCCCTTTCCAGTAAACCTTCAAAAGGAGACAGACATTCTGGGTGAGGTTTGCTCTGGTCTCCCACGAATGTAGCATCCCTGGGGAACAGTGCAGGAAAGGGGCGGTCTAGACCATCGTACAATGCCTACGCACCCTCCCATTCACTCGTTCTACCGTCATTCACACAACAAACATTTATTAAGCACCTGCTTTGTTTTTAACACTGTGAACTTGAAGGAGATCGTGGTCTAGAGAAGATGAAAAGACAACACATTGTAATAAAATATATTGTGATAAATCCCAGACCCCACACTGAATGCACTATAAGTTGATAGTGATTCTAAAGGTCGGGGGCACTGTCCAGGGTAGCACCTTGACCAGACCACCTTAGCCATCCCCAGGTGTGTGCTCTGGGGAGAGTAGAGACAAAACAAGTCTGTAGATGGCTTTTATAGCAGAGTAACAACTTGTTCTGCCTGTTGGATGCTTTGTTGCAAAATTACTATCAATTATTTTTTTCTGCTTCTCAGTGAGATCAACCCCATAGACTCGAAGAATGATTTTCAAGACAGAAGAGACGCCAGCCAGCAACGCGAGGCCCACCTGGCTTAATATTCTGAAGTCCCAAGATACGTTCAGTCTCTGTAAAGAGCTGGTACCCAGGTGTTACATCTGCAAAATGACTACATTTAAGCACAAAGGGCCAATTACCCTGTAGCCAGAGCTACCCTAGTTTTGCACAGAAAAATGTATATCTTGTGTTTGCCTCTTAAATCATTTCAGTTTTTTCCCTTTTCTGTCCTTAACTCTGCACTGAAAAATATAATAATAACAATGATTTTTTTTAAAAAAAAATCTTTAAATAGACTCAAAAACAGTCACCTCCGTTCTTGCATCTGGTGTGTGCTGCTAAATCACTGCCCACTTCTAATGAACACACAGTTACATAGGAGATATTTTAATTTATGCACTGGTCTCACCAAAAGTGAGTCTATCATTTTCTCTGTCTCTATCAATATTAGTATGAATATTAGTATGTCTCTATCAAATTAGCTGAATTTCCTTCAGCTACAGCAAGGAAAACCTTCTAATGGCACGCTATGGAGTGTAGTATATACTTCTTCAAAGCAGTAGGAAGCCACTAGCTGTTCCTTCCTCCCTGACATTAGTTGCATAACTAACTGGCATCCGTACACTTGAATCCTGATATTTTGATTTCTTTATGTCAGTTCATTTTCTTGAATAAAAAAAGCAAAGAATGGTGCTTCCCTCTTTTATGAGTAGCTATAATTAACTCCAAAAATATCTGTCCTTTATCCATACATAGAAGTTGTTATAGTCACCGTGGGAGTCACTCATTGGTAAAACACACACTGGCACTGCATTCTAAGAGCCACTAATAAGGCAAGGCTTGGGTGTCACTTCTCCATGGAAAGTTCATTCCCACCTTTGAGCGGCTGCTGTATTTTCAAGCAACCTCAACCACTGTGATCTGGGTCAGTTTCAGGATCTGAGATGTAGTTCCTTACAGAAATCAAGAACGAGCTGGATTTTTCACACACACATACACTCACAGGTTACCTTTCGTTGTATCTCAGTCCAAATATTAATAGTGCATTTTGTGCTAACTGCAGTGAAATTTCTGACACAGTATCTATTATATGAGGAATTTACATACAAATGGCAAAATAAACAAAATCTTGCTTCTGCTCTGTGGTCTGCAGTTCTTAGGATCAGCAAATGTTATTAGGGGCTTTATTAACCTGCTCAGTGATGAAAACATCCTATCTGATCTTATGGATTTTAGCCGTGCAATCCAGCCCTGGTGAAAAATGGAATCTAGCTCCTCATGGCTTCTTTTTTTTTTTTTTTTTTCTACAGCGTGAAGCCACTGAAATTGAGTTATTGAATTTATGCTGTACGAAACACTGCTAATAGCCACCCAACCTCATTTCATATCCAGTCACAAATATTCTGCTTTTCCCCTCCGTTCCAGCACATAATTATGACTGGCCAGTGAGCACCAAGAGCTACAAGGTGACCAGCTAACGTTTCAAAATATTGCTGAGCAGCAGTAATTTAAGACCAGAAAAAAAGGGAAGGGGCGGGGATCCTTGTGGTAGAAGCTGCGTTAAACTGCCTTCGATGAATAGCCAAGAAAACCTCTTTAGTGAGCTGATCTTCCACCTCTCCCCCACTTTCAGGTTAAACCCTGGCAAGGAACATCTCACGGAACTGACAAATTGCAGGGCTGTCGAGTTACTATTACCTTTAAGAGCAGCTGTCTTCTCTTTCTAGACAGGGCAAAAAAAATCCGCAGGTCTCAATCACGAGAGTGGAGCTGAGGTGTGCTCCTTAAAAACCCCCAAGGGAATTAAGGTACTGTGGAATTTCCTTGTGCCTTAGTGGAATTTAAGTTTTAAAAGTTATTTCAGATTCCAAGGAGGAAGACATTCCAGAGGAGCAGATTTCAGGAAGTTAGAGAATGTCAATGATGCCCTTCCCTTTGAGCTAACCGTTTCTCCCACGCCAGTCCTGAAGGACAATCCCTAAATGAGGGAGGGAATGCAAAGTTCCGGGTGGGGTCCTGTGTATCACACACCTGCCCAGCAGAGGCACCGATACGTCAGTCCCTTCAACAACTCAAATATATCCTCTTGAAATCTCCACACTGGTGACGAATGATTATGAAAAACAGGAATCATACAGGCAGGACCAGGATTAGAGGTTCTCACTTAGAGAACCTTAGATTTGATACAATTTATCAAATCCTATTTTGTTACTTTCTTTCATTAGGTACCTCAGCACCCAGTTAATTATTAGATACAAAAGCTGAAGGTGTATCCATCTTACAAATATTTACCAAGTGTCTATTGCACGTTAAGCACCATTCTTAGCCCTGGCTAAATAAAGTTGAAAAATTCAGACACAGTCCCCGCCGGCATGCAGCTGGCATTCTAGAGAGAGTCACAGATACTACATAAATAAGCAAATAAGATTATTTTATGGGGTAATGAATGGCAAGAAGAAAACAAATCTGGAGAATGGGGGAGGAAGTGTGACCGCCATAGGGTCTCTGGGATGGACAGGGGAGGCTCTTTAGAAGGCGGTGGGTGAGGTTTGGGCTCAGAACTCACTGATGAGGAGAAGCCACCTATGCAAAGATCCGAGGAAGCAACCTTCCAGGCAAGGAGAAGAAAAACAGCAAAATGTCTTGAGGCGGGGACAAGCATGACGATTCAAGGAACCCACAGAAGGTCCACGTGACCACAACAAGCCAGCAAAGGCACAGAATGTTTGCTGTAAGAGGAAGTCAGAAAGGTTAGCAATGTTTTACAGACGTTCGTGAGTTGGTGAGCATTGGGTTTGGATTTTTCTCATGTTCTGCCATGACTTGTGCGTTCACAGCCAACTCTTTCTCAGATTTGCAGAGAGAAAAAAACAAGTGCCTTTCCTCTCTACACCCGACCAAAATTTCAAATATTAAAACCATTATTAAATCCGATCCTTTGGATATATACCCAGAAGAGGGATTGCTGGATCTTATGGTAGTTCTGTTTTTACTTTTTTGAGGAACCTCTGTACTGTTTTCCAACATGGCCGTGCTAATTTACCCTCCCACCAACCGCGCACGAGGGTTACCTTTCCTCCACACGCTTGCCGGTACTTGCCATCTCTCATCTCTTAGACCATAGAGATAATAAGGATATGAGGTGATGGATGCGTTAATTAGCCTGATTTCATCATCCTACAATGGATACACGTGTCAGAACCTCACATTGGACCCCATAAATATATGCAACTATTTGTCAATTTAAAAATTTGTAAAAGTTAAAAAAAAAATTTAGATCCTAAGCAATTTGAAATTACTTAGTAAAAGTTTTCTTTCTTCTAGAGAAGTGACTCCTAACATTGAGCCAAGTGTAGGCAGAAAGCTTTAGCTAAACCCAGTGGAGCACAAATACCGTATAGAAGTTTTGATTTCCATTTGGGAAAGCTTCAGTATACCTAATAAGCATGTACAGAATGCAAGTACATTGCCATAGTGAGAACACAAATCCCTGCTAAAGACCCTGGAGGTTGGTGCAAGACTTTTAATACAGTATTTCAAATTTAATTCAATTCAACAAATATTTAATGAGCTCTAACAAGCTGCCAGCCCTGTACTGGAGCTGGAGAAACAACCAGTCAGCAACTGTCTACAAAAGGTGCATAATCGAAGTGACAGACACAAACTCGGATAATGCTTTGAATAAAATATAAAGAAAACAAAGAAGAAGGTGCAAATTATTTGCAAAGAGCTTTGCAGATTTAGACTATGTGGCTCAGAAAACATGCAATCTTACATAATTAAAATATCTAATTTCATAATTACGGATTACAAATTGTAACGATATGTAATACATTATCTCCCTTTCTAATTAAGTGATCATTGAAGTCTTCTGTCTAAATGACAATAAACTGTAGTTAACCTAAAACATGACAGAAGTAGTTTGTCTTTTTATAAAAATGGAATTATAGAACTAAAGTGTAACTCCATGTATAGAAGAAATCCAATGAAACTGTCACCAAACGATATCCCTCCAGTTAGGATAAAAAGATCACAAAATGCACTTCGTACGCATTATTAGCATAGTCCTTTTGAATTTCTGTAAACTTGCTTACTGCACAACTCGGTGCTAGTAACTCTAAAACTTTAAAAGGTGGAAGAGGCAAATTAAACCAGCTACCTATAAATGAATTAAGTGCAAAACTGCAAAAAGGGAGCAGGTCCACTAGGCAGACAACTGCTTTTTTTTTTTTAAGTGCAAATCTCTAAAGTGAGTGAAAAAGGGTTTCCTGGAAATCCACATGGAAAACTGACAAATTCTTTCAGGCCTTCAGGAAACAGGCTTGCCTTGACCTCGGAATCCTGGAATTCAGAACTTCACTTCTGCTTTTACACGGGGCAGGTTACTTTCAGCGTTTATAAAACAAGAGGACAAAATCTGAATTAGACTTTGGTCTCTCTCCAGGCTGCTGCTTCTCATCTACGTCCCAGCCAGATGTCTTGAAAGAAGTCGATTGTGTCTTCATTCATCACATTTTGTGCACCAGAGACTGCCGATTGCCTATCCGGTATCATTCCACTTCTCCTTCTAACTCAGAGAACCCTGATTTTGTTGGGACAGGAAATATATCCAGCTTTAAAAATGACATCATCCAGGCCCCGCTCCCTGCTTGGGCTAGGATTAGGCAAATATCACAGGCCAGTGAGGGATGGAAACACGTGCTGCATGTGGAATGCGGGAAAGGACCTAAAAGAGATGCAGACTCAGCTGATACGCGCCTGTGTGGCCCCTTCTTTTCCTACTTTCTCTTGCTTGGATGATACAATGACTGTCGCTTCTGCTAACCCCTCCTAGGCCTTTTAGATCTCAACTCAAGTATCAACTCCACAGGTAGATCTTCCCTGACCCCACGAAGTTGTAGGACATGCCAGAAGCTTACAACCAGCCCTGGTGGGAGTATTTACACCACAAGACATTGGCAAACGCTACCAACCAGGGCTTTTTTCCCCAGCTGTTAATCATTTACCAAGGCCTCCCGTCCAAGATCAGATGACCTGCTAAATGCTCGGCAGACTTAAATTTTCTTTTTTAATATCTGTCTTTATGCTCAGAAATGAGTTTATGCACAGGGGAAGATCCTATGTTTGATATGTGACATAGTTTGGGTATATGTCCGCCCCCCAGATCTCATGTTGAAATCTGATCCCCAATGTTGGAGGTGGGGCCTGCTGGGAGGCGTTTGGGTCGTGGGCGCAGATCTCTCATGAGTGGCTCGGTGCCCTCCCCTTGGTAATGAGTGAGTTCTCGCTCTATTAGTTCACTCCAGAGCTGGTCGTTTAAAAGAGGCTGCACCTTTTCCTCCTTCTCTTGCCATGAGACACACCTGCTCCCCTTCACCTTCTGCCTTGAGTGGGAGCTGCCCGAAGCCCTCATCAGAAGGAGATGCTGGTGCTGCGCTTCTCGTACAGCCACAGAGCCGTGAGCCAAATAACCGTCTTCTCTTTATACATCACCCAGCCTCAGGTGCTTTATAGCAATGCAAAACTGCCTAACACAACATGCTCTATTCCCAGCATTCAGAAATGTTAGTGCCTGAAACAGTAAGTGCTCTACAGCATTCAAGGAAACAAGGGCAGGAGAGAGAAAAAGAGTTTCCACAAAGCTGAAAAATGAAAAGTAAGATAAGTAGGTAACAAACTCTGCGAAAATGGATTTTAAAGTACATGTCCCAAGTATGAAATATTTATAACCACAAGGATTAAAATCCAGAATATATAAAGGACTCTTGCTAATCAATATGAAAAAAGAAAGTAATCCCTAAAGAAAAATGGACCAAGGACATCTACAGAAAAGGAAACCCAAAAGTCTAACATGAATATGCAATGCGCTTCTAACCCATTAGCTGTCAGAGATGTGCTCCTGGATATACGCTACAGAAATTCATACTGGTATCCACAAGGTAGTAAAATATCACATAATTTGGGGCAGCATGAAGTTGGGGATAATCTATAATTCCATTTGGTGGGAAACCCCTATGGAGATCAGCTATCAGAAGTAATGATTGGGCCGGGCGCAGTGGCTCACGCCTGTAATCCTAGCTCTCTGGGAGGCCAAGGCGGGCGGATTGTTTGAGCTCAGGAGTTCAAAACCAACCTGAGCAAGA
>NW_012154285.1:1644321-1661831 GCF_000956105.1 Propithecus coquereli
TTATAAATCAATGACATTCATGAAAATTGCAAATACATGCACAAAAATCAATATACATTTTGCAAAAAACACCCACATACACATGCATACAAAGACACTTTAAATGCCTTACCTACGGGAAAACGGGAATGGAGAATGGGAATAAAATGAATCAATCAATCAATCAAGAGATGAGTGTTGCATGGCGTTAACTAATTATAATAATGTGCCATTGACTGAGGTGTGCGATTAACTCAGCCCTCTGCATCCGAGGTCCAAAAACACACACGCCCCAAGTGGGGGTCAGAGCTCGGAGAGAAGTTATGCTGTCGGCCTCCCCAGGCCAGGGTGACCTTTCGGGCCTTGGGGCTCTTTCCGTCACCTGTGGGAGAGGGATAGAAACACACTTGCTCTGTTAGCAGCAGGATCCTAATACAAAGGAGAGAGGTCAGGCCAGAGGGTGAACTCAGTTACCTCAAATTTCCACCCCAACACTAGCCATTATCTGTACATTTTGATTAGCTTTTGGGGTAGGCCTTATCTTCCAAAGATGTTTATGACCTAATCCCTGGAGCCTGTGAATATGTTACATTGCACGGCACAAGGAACTTTGCAGATAGACTTAAGATTAGGGACTTTAAAATAAGGAGATTATCCTCGATTATCCTGGTGGGCTCATTATAATCGCAGGAGCCCTTAAAAGTTGAAGAAAAAAGCAAAAAGAGTCAGACAGGGAGAGGTGAAGACACAGGAAGAGGCAGAAGAGAGTTGAAGGATGAGACTTGAAGCTGTTGTTGGCTGATAAAATGAAGGAACTGTGAGGCAAGGAACAGGGGCCTCTTCTAGAAGCCAGGAACGGCCCTCACAGTGACCTCAGCCTACAAGCACAAAAAAACCACTTGAAAATTGATTCTCCCCTAGAGCCACCAGAAAGTAACACAGCCCTGCCGTCACCTTGATTTTAGCCTGGTGAAATTCATATTAGATTTCCAACCTATAAAACTGAGAGATAATAAATTTGTGTAGTTTTAACAGTTTCCACGTTTGTGGAAATCTGTTATGGTGGGAATAGAAAGTTAATCCAGATTTAGTCAGGAAATAATGTTTTGCCCGGATGACAGAATTTGTCAATCTTTTGGGAGACTCATGAAATGATAAGCTCAAATTTGTAAAAAGACCAGCAGGGGTTGCAGCAGATGTCCTCATCTATTAGAGGCAACTTGATTGGCAGGCCAGGAGCATTAATAGCAGACAGTGCGCTGTCTTCAACCTCATCTCAGTGCACTGCGGCAGATGTGCCTGTCTACCTCGGAGATGTACCCAGGCACAGGCATACATGCGATTAACCATTACATTAAAGATTTCTCCCGTGAGTCCAGGCTGCATGGCACACTGTCCCTGAAAACCATCCAGCTCTGAGCCAAACCCGGCAAGCACAAGTACAGTGAGGAATTTTGGTCCAAAATGCATTCCCAGAATAACAGGCAAAAGGAAGGGCAGTGATGAACTCCAGCAAGTAAAGTGTCTGGAGACAATGTCAGGGACATCTCATTACCTAATATCTGCTACCCCTCCCCGGTGTGTGGAAATCCCCCCCTCCATTTTCATCCTGAGACACCACCCTGACTTGAGACAGCCCGTGTGGTCTGGTGGTGTCCAATTGCTCCAGGGGTGGGCACAGGACCAGGCAGAGCCAATCAGAATACTCCATCCTCTATGTGTTATAATAATTGGCCCAGAGATGAGCTTCTGACTCAAATCGAGCCAATGAGAGGCAGTCCTGGGATCTTTGCTGCAACCTCAGTGCTTGGCACAGCAGCTAGCACATAGGAGGTATAAAAAATATTTAATAAATATATGAACAGTGATGTGTACTGTTATTCATTTGCAAGCAAACCAGACTTTGCAAATATGTGTTTGTTTTGTCAATAGCTTAATTAGTGGCTTCCATCAATTTTGTACAGTTTTGACTCATAGAACCATAGGAACATCTCATACTTCCTAAAAATAAATAAATGATTTTTAAAAACCGGGACATAAGGGAACCCAAAACAGAATATAAGCAGTATCAATGAGCCTAACTACATCACAAATGAATAACATAACCACACTAAAGGAAACGAGAAAGAAAAGAACTGCCCTAAGTAACTTTAGAAACTGTATTTCGACTGCATCTGGCAAGTCAAAAGACAATTAGCAATTCAGAAACAGGCTACACTAGGATTAAACAAGTAAATATATAAGAGAACATGACAGCCAGTTTTCTCATTGTCAGAAAAAGAAGTTACAAATAAGGGAAAGAGGAAAGCTAGAATGAACACTGGTAATATATAGAATTGGAGGTACCAATACAAATCATGTTTTTAATAGATACAGAGATAAATTAGATAGATAGATGGATATATATGTGTGTGCATAGGTTAGAATAATATGCACAGTTCCTAGATTTCTGTACTGAGGGGGCTTAAGAACGATGATACCCCAGTAGCAATATGCACACCTGTGAGATAGAAGTGTAGTGTTATCCAACATTCTCCAAAATCCTGTAAGAATATTCTCTATTTGAAGTAAGTGAACATACTGACAACCAGATTTGGGCATAAAACACTCAAAGTGTATCTTCTAAGTAAACATTTAAATTATCTGTGAGTTTCACATATAGAAAAGGAAAAGCAAAGGAAATGCAAATCTTAAATATGTTTTCTTTAATTATGGATGGGTTTATTATCTGTACATATGTACCTCCCAAATACCGATCTACAAGAAATTTAAGGCGGCATCCTCTGTCTTCACGATTGTGGCAGATTCCTCTGGGAATTCTGGGAGGTTTACACTCCAGTCCCACTATATCTCAAGCAAAATGTAAGACAAATTTTCTCTGAAAGCTTTTATGGAAAGTCATAAACATCAGCTGGCAGGTCCTCATTTTGTCCTAGAACCAGCTTGCCACAAAATGTGATATCAGAATTTAGGAACATTTTATGAAGCCACGGGGGTGTGTTTGGAGAAATGCCTCACGCACTGGCAAGCCATCACTCCTCTGCTTCGTCTCCTAAGTCAGCACACTAGCATCGGCCTTCTCCCCATCGCAAGGTGACACGACTGCTGTCCATGCATGGGGAGTGCAGCTGCATTTGGCTTGGTGTTTCCTGGGATGGCTTTCACCACTCTGCTGCACGGGGCTTGTCCTTACAGGGGAGCGTGGGAAAGTCTCTGAAGCCCAGCTACAAAGGACCTCTCGACGCTGTCCTCATTACGAGCCACAGAAAGAACTAAGTTCAGAGTCTCCAAGAGAGAGCAAGAGCCCATAGTGTGCACCAGACAGAAAGAAGCTTCCGGAGAGTGTCTCCTGACTTGGTAGGCCAACAGAATCTGGCTCGGGTAAAGTCCCAAAGAGCTTCACAGGAAAACCTCACGGCCCTCTGAAATCTAGCAATTCACCAGGGCACCAGGAGTCCTGGCAGGGACCCCACGACCCAAAAGGCTTGAACGGACAAAACTGCTGTGTGAAAAACCTTTGCTTGGAACACATGAATCCTCCCTGGAAAGTGTCACAGCCAGGATGGGCACGACCTCCCCAAGTGCACAGGCAGCACAGTGTGGACCCTCCAGCAATGTCCAGCCTTAAAATTGACCCGTCTCATTAATACCCACATGCCCCTGCAGAGCTCGTTACCAGCCATGTGGCTCCTGGCCACCAAGCTGAGAGTGAGGACCCGCGGTGTTTCTGCACCTGAGCATTTCTCTTACTCATGCAGGACAATCTAGGAAAATAAAGATTATTTTAATGGCCTCAGTAGTTGTATGGTTGTGAATGAGTGTATGTTAAGAATGGAACAGTATGACCTCTATATTACTTTTCTATGCTGCTGCAACAAAACAAATTTAGTGGCTTAAAACAACACGAATTTATTATCGAACAAAGCTGGAGGTCAGAAACCCAAAGTCAAGACGTCAGCAGGGCCAGACTTCCAGCAGCTCTTGGAGACAATCCACTCCCCTGCCTTTCCCCACTTCTAGAAGCAACCTACCTGCATGTCTTGGCTCAGGGTCTCCTTCCATCCTCAGAGCTATCAAGCCCATCACTCCAACCTCTGCGTCGGTAACCACATCTCCTTATCTGATACTGACCGTGCCACCTCTCTCTCTTTCACTTATAAGGATCCTTCCCAGATAATCTCCCCATCTCAAGATTTCAAACTTAGCCACATTCGCAAAGCCCCTGGTGTTATGTTGGTTTTAACATGCTCACAGGTTCCGAGATCGGGACACAGACATCTTTGGGGGACCGTTACTCTGCCTACCATAGACCTCAAGTGCCTTAAACATCCCCCTTTTCGATCGTGTTTATTTTATTATATGGTTTGGCAAACTCTTTTTTCACCTCAGTACAAATAAAAACTTGAGACTGATGATGTCTACCTAAATTAATTTCCCCAGACTGGTGCAAATGCCCCAGTAGAGAGTATCCAGTACGGAGCTGTGAAACAGTAAACTAAAGACAGAGTCCTGCCCTCAAAGAATTATAATTTAGTTGGGAAGATATATATATAGGTTAAATATAACTATTGAACGATAAAACAGAGTACAGAATTCACGGTTATACTTGCTTGATAGAAGTCCTGCCAGAGTCCAGACAAACGTGATCAATATGTGTTGGGAATTGCCTAAATTTGATCAGACTCTAATAATTAAAATTTCATTGTAATAACAGTATTAATAATAAAGAATTACTGAATGCTTATTATGTGCAAGGTGTTGTGAATTAACTCATTTAATAGTTACAGTTATCATCCCTACTTTATAAATGAGGAAACTGAGGCACAGAGAGTTTAGGTAGTTTGTCCTCGGTCACAGAGCTAATAAGCGGTGTGGAGTTGGGATTTGTACCCCGCAGGCTAGCTCCAGAGTCCATATTTCAACCACTATTCTCTGCTGCCTCCTTTAACCTTCTAGAGGTGGTGTTTACTCCCATTTGGCCGAGTCGCGGCTGGAATCCTAAACTCCATCTAACACCTCCTTTGTGCCCTCACAGCAGCCACTTACGGATTTTAGCTTATCCAGGTGTTGCTTCTGACCTCTGATGAGAAAAGTCTGTGGAATAAACTCAATGAAGAGGTCTCAGGGAAGAAAAACACAAAAAACCCATCAGCACACTAACCTCGAGCATCCAGGCTATGATCTCCCCAGACAGAGGATCAATTCTCAACAAGAAAGACTTATTGGGGCTATCAATGGTTAAGTACCCAGTCCCCCATTCCCTATATGTGATGGAGCCCTGGCTGCCTCAGGCTGGGCCATGAAAATGAACAGGACATAGCCCCTGACCACAGGAGGCCCTTGGGCTGGTCAAGACAGATCCAATCGGGAACTAATTACACACCTTGAGACAAACCATCAATGACAGAGGTCCAGATCGAGAGGGGAGATCGGTAAGAGAGCAAGAACTTCCCTGAGAAGGCACAGCTTGAGTGCAGCCACAGAGGGCCAGAGGAGTCAATTAGGAGTGTGTGGGTGGCAAGATACGTTTTTTCTTTCTAACTTTTTATTTTGAGATAATTATATATTTGCAGGAAGTCGCACCAACAGTATAGAGAGGTCCCTGTGTGCCCTTCTCCCTGCTTCTCCATGTGGTTACATCTTACGTAGCTACGGCATAGTATCAAAATGAGAAAACTGGTATTGGCACAATGTGTATGCATAGCTGCATGCCATTTTGTCATGTGTAGAGTCTGTTATCCAGCTGTCATTTCAAGACATTGTATATACAGGAATAATACTATATGTGACATTTTGGGAGTGGCTTTTGTCCACTCAAATAATGCCCTTGAGATCCATCTGAATTGCTGTGTGATCAGTAGTCCATTCGTTTTTTATTGCTGAGTAATATTCCATGGGGTTTAACCATTCACCTACTGAAGGACACTGGAGTTGTTTTCAGTTTGGGGCCATTACAAATAAAGCTGGTATGAGCATTCCTATATAGTTTTTTGGTGTGCATATAAGTCTTCCTTTCTCTGTAACAAACACCCAGGAGTACAATTGCTGATCTTCATGGTAAGCATGTTTAAATTTTTAAGAAACTGTCAAACTCTTTTCGAGAGTGGCCATACCATTTTACATTCCCAGCAACAATGTACAAGAGATCCAGTTTTTCCACATTCTCACCAGCACTTGGTATTGTTGCAATTTTTTTTAGCTATTCTAATTGGTCTTCATTTGAATTTCCCTAATGGCTAGCAATGTTGAACATATTTTCATATACTAATTTGCCATTTGTATTATTCAGTGAAATATCTTTTATCTTTTTCTCATTTTCTAATCATATCGGCCTTTTACTGTTGATTATTTTCTGTCAGATATGTAGTTTGACAATATTGTATCCCAGTGTATCATTTCTCTTTCCATCTTCTCAACAGGGTCTTATGTACAGCAAACATTTTTAAATTTGATGAAGTCCAATGTATCTTTATTTTTTTATGAATCATGTTTTCAGCGTCATGCTTAAGAACTGTTCACCAAGTCTTAGGTCCCAAGGATTTTCTGCATTTCCTTCTAAAAGTTGTATTGTTTTACATTTTACTCTTAAATCAGTGATCTATCCTGATGTTTAAGGTCAAGATTAATATTTTTTCCCCTTTGGATGTTCAACAGCTCCAGCGCAATATGTTGGAAAACACTGCTTTAAAAGAAAAAAATCACTGCTTGTAAATTAAAACATGGTATACCTCTGCTGAATAATTTTCATCTGGACAGTTCTCTATTAGTATGTCACTGCTATCCTGCTCTATTAATTGAGATTTTCCCAGCTCTTGCTAAAACTTCATCTCAAAATACAAAGAGTATGTGTTATTCTCAGCTTTTTTTTAACCCAAAATGGGATGTAGAAATACCTTTTCCTTAGACTTTCTGATTGCATACATCTACCATTCTGCTAGTATTCTCATTTCTGCAAAAGAAAATTACATTCCTCTCTTCTGCTCTTCTGTACTAATAACAAGGTCTGTATGCCCAAGTAAACGTAGTCTCTTTTTATTGATTTAATTGTTGGCCCACCCCTTCCTTTCAGTACACAAGGTATAATGTGTATGTATACTTGCACGTAATTTGGCCTTCAACATTAGTCAAAGGCTCCCTAAAGTTAGAAACTTTTTTTTGCTTATTCTTGAGTATACCTCTCTCCAGTCCTGAGCAGAATTTTCATGCTCCAACCACTGGCTGACCACGGGGCAAGCGCCTCAGGATGAACAAATCAATGATAAACTGCTGGTAAGAGTCAAGAGGGCACTGACCACCTCTTGTTTGACTGGCCTGTGCAGTTGCTCTGATAACAATGTTGCCTCCAACTACAATTCGCTGATCTGAGAACTTTCCTGGGCCTCACGAAAGCCAAGGGCGCCTCTCCCCCGCAAGCTGCACATGGTTTCCAGGTTCTCCTTTCCTAGCTGCACGGCATTTCCCATTCTGACATCATGGACAGCACAGCGGTAATGTGGTTGTATGCAGAATAAAGCCTTCAAGACTCTCTTCTGACCGGTACACCCACATCTTAAAGCAACCGCTGTGAGGAAAACGAACCATCTGGACAGGAGCTCCAATTCCTTGACACACAGTCTCCGGCAGCTCTTCACACCTATCTTTGAAAAGCAGAAATTTTTCTGTGGTGCCGTTAAAAAGTCCCTTTCCACAATGTAGAGTATAATCTGCACTTCAGACCAGCTCAGGCAGATTGTGTCTCTCATCCTAAGGACCTTCGGCTTCCTATTACAAAATAAACTTACACATTTGCCCTAAAAAGCTTAAAGCTGACATTAATCTCAGAGATACTTTTATAACAAAGTGGGGAGGGGAACCCAAAAGGATAGCTAGCATTTATTATTAGCAGCTAGTTAGTTCTGAATATAAATAATGACTCAACTCTAGATTGTGAATTTTTAGTTCCTCATAAAATCCTGGTTCCTTTTAATGAAAAAGAAGTCTCTGCTCTGAAGATGTGACAGATCACAGGTAGACAGGTTCATAGTCACAAAACTGTTTGGTATTCTGAGGGATCTCCTTGGTCTTTCATCACTAAATGTGGCAGGGAAGGAAGGAAAAGGATGAAGAAATTATTATGAATGGGTTCCTTGGAAGGTGAGTTAGGTCAACAAGCAGCTTACAAATGAAGTAGAGAAACCGACCACATTTCATTAGACATATCATATTTTTCTGTGATTAGCCAGGAAATAACTCTCCAAAGTTGTTGAGTCTTATAGAACTAGATATCTGCATGAATCATAATCTGCATGTGTTTAAAATGTACTGGAATGGCTTTTTACTTCCTCCTCTCACAGAGTTTGCTTTTTGTGAGCAGCCACGACCCCAGGCCCACACACCACCCCTTTCGAACCCACACTTCCTCCTCATCCGTGAGTAAATCTGCCTGAGAACTCAAGTCTCTGCTCACTGAGGCCTCTTAGCCCTAGAACCAAAGAGCTGGGACCCATTAAAGTCCCAGTAGCATAAGGTTTAGGGCAAAGGCAGCTGGGCTTGGTCACCCAGAAATTAATTCCAGCATCCCCATGTAACCCACAGGGAATGGGAACTTGCACGGAGTAGGAAACTTTTTACTAATGCAAGAAGCTGACAGACCAAGAACTCAGGAGTTGCCTCAACTTTCCACACAACTCTGCAGTAGAACTAGAGAGAACTCACCTGGAAGTCGCTGCCTTCTCACAAGCTGTGGCATTGAGAGGAGGCCATTGCGGGTCAGGTAGCCTTTCTGTCTCGCCATCTTAGATCCAGGACTTTGGGCTTCCCAGAAGCCCACCCCCTAACTTCATTAGCATCTCATTGGACAGATTCGTGTCACATGACCACACAAAGCCTTCTGGGAAATGTAGTTCTTAAAGCTGGGTACACTACACAGCAAACAAAACCTGAATTCTGTGAGAAGAGGGGACAGTGGTCAGAGGTCAATCAACCGTTAGAGTCAGCCTAGTTAATAAAGAGCTCTACAAGGAGGTAAATACAAAAATAATTTTTTAAAAAGTGGTTCCCCCTTAAGAGCAAGGGTCAAAATAGGGAGCAAAAGGAAGAACAACTGCGTTTTTCATGGTGTACCTCTCTGGAGTATTGATGTTTGATTACAAATCACACATAGCCCCATAGCTGAGGGAAGTTAGCAGTGTTTCCACTCAAGTGCATTTCCTTACTCTGCTTCCAGGTGACAATTGCATTTTGCATGTTCCTTCCAATCCTGCGGCTAGTTCCTCTCACCTGCACGCAGCTGGCTTTAAATCCACTCTCTCAAAGATATATCGTTTTTGTCTGTGCAGGCTCCTTGAATAAGAACACATATTTGCATAGAGAGTTGGAGAGAAACTTAGGGTAGTTCGGAAGAAAAAATATTTCTCAAAATAAGGAAAATTTGAAGCATTGAATGTTGGCCAGTTGTGGAGTGACTCTCTAAGTGGCAGATCTTAGAAGATTTATTTTTCACCTGACCTTGACAACTTAGTTTTTATAACAAGATGTGTATGGAGGGACCTGTTCGACAGTGGTTAAACTACTCAGACACTACAATCTCCAGTTTGTGTAAACAGCTTTTTTAAGCCCATTCTCCTCATATCATGTGAGGCTCAATTCCTAAAGTCTGCAAGTATGGAGTCAGAATTATTCCTAAAAAGTATCTTAAATCACCCCTAAAAGATAGAACAATCCACCACCGAATAACTCCAGCAAAGCCATTTTTTCCTCCAGTGTTGTGGCAGATTACTGTTTCCTTTCTAAATGAACTCAAGTTTAGGCACCTTTAAAAAAATGAAAAACATAAACCTACATACAAATGCACATATGCATGCATGCACTCACACGGACATGCACTCACACATGCATACATGAACACACACAGTTGCACACACATACTGCGTCCTGTTTCTAAAGGCTAGACCGATGGGGGAAGAATTTCAGAGAAAATAAACTCAACTGAGGACAGAGATTCACAGGTGTTCACTCTAGGCACACCCATATTTTCAAATGAAACCAGAGAGAGATACCCTTACCACCACGACCACACACCCTGCTTACCTGGAGCATTTGAGAGGACCAGGCACTATTTTTGTTTTTTGTGTTTTTTTTTTTTTAGTGTTTGGGGGAAAAGCACACTATTTTAAAACAATAGAGGCAAAATTTGTACAGAATCGAGTCTATTGAGCTGTCAGGGAACCTGCAGTCTCAAAGAGGGTGGATTTCTCTGAAATTTCAGGCTGTGTTTAATGACTTCTGAAAAGCAAATGCAGCGTTTCAACATCAGTTGGCAGCATGTCTCTGCCAATGTGTTCCAGCCAGCAGGAGGATGAAAGAAAAGAAAAAATGATTCCCACCGAGGTAGATTTGGCTGCCGATGACCAGCAGGCCCAAGGAGCTGGAGTCAACCCTGAGCCCGGCAGCAAGAGGCAGCAGGAGGCGAGGATGTGTGCTCCGCTAATGGTGAGAGTAACCCACCGGGGCCTGCAGACCCCTCACCCTATGCGAGCAGCAAGAAAGACATTCCAGCTTTTTCTCCTCCTAGACCCCACACCCCAGGACCCCCGTAGGTGCTGCCACCTTCCTGGCAGAGCTGGGAGCTTAGGTCTCACTCCTTGCCTGCCCCAGGGCCACTGCACCTGTGCCCTGTGGGAAAGGCTCCTGGCGCCAGCTTTTCCCAGGACTCGGAGACCAGCTCCCCCTGTCCATCTTGCCTGGGCTGCACTGCCGCCCTGATCTCACCTGCACATAATCAAAATGGCAATGGTCATTATGCCAGCAGGTCTCCCCGTGAACGCCCCTGGTGCGGTGCTGTGCTGAGTGCCTGCCATGCCCATTAAACTCCCTCCTCCTCAAGAGCCTGTACATCCCATGTGGAGAGTGGATGAGACTCCTGGGAAGCGCAGGTAGGTTGAGGAGATTGACACACCGCCCCGGACACCTGCGCCTCTGAGCCACAATTCCTACCTGCAGCCTCCAGATCACGTCGGACTGAATTTGGCACGTGCGGGGGAGTCACAGATTTCTGCCAAGGTGGGGTCTGCGGTCAGCTGCGTTGTGAGCGCACGTTCCTCCGCGGGTAAAGAGCCATTCTGGGACCCTGTGTGGGAGGGAAGAGGCGCAGAGAGCCACTCTCCGCCTTGGTACCCCAGTCCCCAGTTTGACAAAGTGAAGGTAGGAATGGGGAGGGGGACGGGATGCGACTCTATGCTTTGGAGACAGGAGGTGCACATAACCGGACCCCACTTCTTGGATCCTAAGTGCCACACGATGCGTCTCAGTTTAGAGTAGGGGACAATAAACATTTTGTCTCAGCCACTCTCCCTCCTCGCTTCTGGAAGAGCATCTAATCCGAGTCCAGGTACTGCAGTGGTGCCAGGCAGGGGAGCTGAAGGTTTTGGAATGGCCAAATTTGCTCCAGTCTCCTACCTGGCTGCCAGCAGGGTCCGCCCTTCCAGGGGAGGGGCGGCTCCGCGCCGAGGAGGCTTTCCTGGCGTCACCGGCGTCCTCTCCGGATCTCTGCAACAAACCCCAAGTTCAAGTTCCCTCCGCCCCAGCGTCCCGCCGAGAAGACGCCCACTCTTGCCTTACCTTTGCCGGGCAGCGCGCCCAGGACCAGGCTCTGCGCCCCTCTCCGCCCGGGGCCGCGCCCCTGGGGCACATGCTGTGTCCCCGCGGCTCAAGCCTGCCGGCTGCCCCACACCCGCAGGCGACACCTGGCAGCCGGGTCGGCCGCGTCTCCCAAGGTTGCGACCTGCCGCTGGCCGCAGCGACTCGGGCTCCGGAGGCTGCTGACGCTGCCAGTAGGACAACTTTTCTCCAGTGCCCGCGGCCTCCTGCCTCGCCCGGCCCCAAACCGCGCCCAGCGCACCTGTGCCCGCTCCCCGCCCCACCCCAGGCGCAGGTGGAGAAGGTGCGCCCGCGCGCAAGGACGGCAGCGCCAGGCGGAAACCCTCTCCGCCCAGAGAGCAAAGCTGGACTCGAGCAGGGCGGCCCCTGCGGGACCCTCGGGGATGCCCTCCTGGGACCCCAAAACTCTACTCTGTGGGCCTCCTGCCTTCGCTCCTGTGGCGCGGCCCTGCAGACCCGGATCCCTGCGGGGGAGACTGGAGGGCGCACTCTGGTTGGCATCTGAGAATGTCTGGAATTAGATGGAACAGGGTATAGAATACGTGTCGTGTGTGTATGTGTGTGAGAGAGAGAGAGAGAGAGAGCGCGCGCACAACAAATCCAAATCTGTAAGGCCACATCAGCAATTGAGAATTCTTAAAAACAAATAAAATAAAGGGTTCTTCAAGAAAGGGCCTGGAGAGTAGAGATGGAAGAAAAAGAAATTCTACTTGACTGCAGGAGGTGGAATGCAGCAGAGAAACGTTTCCAACCAAAAAGGTTAACTGTAAAATATTCTTACAGTTCCAGAAGATAGCAGAGAATTATTTTTTTAATAAATTATCCTAATCCCCCAGTTCTCCACTGTTTGACTACTACTGACAAGATCAAGAAAAGACAGGTCTTAAAATAGCCGTGGGTTGCCTGCGCTTTCATAAAGTGTAAGGGACGATGATTTTCGCAGCCCAAAGGGCTGGAAAATTTTTCTCTTTAAGTCGAGTACAGTATTTCTAGCCTCGAAAGATCAGCGAGAAATATGACCCATTATTCCTGGCTGAGGGATCCGGGCCGCCTGGCCCTCCCTCCTTTTTGTTCTGTTTCTTCCATGTAACCTACAGGGTATCTTTCCTACCCACACCAGACATAGAAGAGGAAATAAGGATTCACAAAAAAAAAATAATACATAAATTTGAGACAGAAAATTCCAGACACCTGCTGGGGGAGGGACTTTTTTGATCTCAAAGACTGGAAAATCGGAGGTCTGGAGGGACATGGGGTTGGAAGGAAGAGGAGAGGCTGAGTAGAAGGGAAAGACATGAGGGGCTGGGGAGGCCTCCGTGGGTGGGAGAAACAGCCCTAACTCAGCTGCAGCCTATAAGCAACGCAGTGCTGAACTTGCCTTGAATGGGCTCCCCTCTGTCCCCCTCTGCAGTCCTGCTGTCTGTCAGTGGCTCCCCACCCAGGAATCTCAGACAGAGAAAAGCACCAGAACAGACCAGTGAAGAGTTTAGATATTTTTGGAGATTTGGGGATGTGAAGAGACAACTTCACCTTCTGGCCAAGGTGGAAAGTCTACAGGAAATGGGGAAGAGATGGCCTCACCTCCACTGTTACCTCTACATTCCTGGGATAGATTTCATCCACTCGAAAGCAATGATGATGTCGCTTGCTGTGGTTTTTCTCACATGGCTGTTTTGAAGATCAAATTCGAAAGGATACATGAAAGCTCACAGAAAAGTTGTAAGCACTGTTCAAATATAAGAGCTCTGCTAAGAAAATGTTATTTTCAAAAACTCCATGCAGGTATGTGACAGAGAGATTCTGAGAAGATCATGCTAACTTTAGTGAACATAGGAGATGTTCTCCTAATTGCAAGCAACCATTAATTGATCTTAAGATTTGTTTACTCAAATACGTCAAGCACCTTTCATAAAATCATAGTTTTTATAATAGCAAACCTTCTGATTATATAATACAGAAAGATTCAGCTTGTAATTACTTGCAGCCCAGGTTAAGGTAATTCTTACTGGATGAGAATTTTAATTAGTGAAAACAATTCAAGATGTGTGTCACTATTTTAGGATAGTGATAATCCTGCGCTATCAGACATGGTGTTTCTGGAAGGTCCGGTGGTGCAAAAGAGCTGGTGGGAAGTGGGGCAGATGGATTAGCATTCTTAAAACCAGTAATGATGTTAAATGCAACCAGAATGGCAGGGTAACTTTCCAGCATGACTGCAACTTTATTCCTCACTCTCCAGAAAGAAAATACAATGCACAAAAAACACATTTGCAAATTCTTAAATTTTTCAGTTGACATGACAGGTGTTAAATACTTTCTTTCATATGATGCTAAGACCTTGGCCACTTTGTTATGTATTGCTTCTTAAGTTACCCCCAAAGTCTTATCTCATTCCATCATTATATCAACTCAAAGTCCAAAATCTCATCTGGCTAAGTCAGATGAGGATATGTGGTTCCCCAGATATAGTTCCTTAAATACAGCTGTTATATTTGTGTACAAGTTATAGACTTTTGAAACTAAAGATACATTACCTGCTCTCTGCCCCATGCACCCAACATACGAAACTTAAAGAAGCATAGAATAATCACCGTAGACATTCCTGTTTAAAGGAAGGAAAATTAGATTTTTAGATGAGTCACTGTTCCATAACAACTCTGACCTACAACCGGGTATCTACTGGAAGTTTCTTGATTAGGGCCCAAGGCCCACGAATAACTCTACATAGCTCTCAGCTCCACCTTCTGAGTGGAGAAATTATGAAAGAAGACATCTATTCACAGCTGAATTGTTTTCTCATCTTGATTTCTACCTGTAGAATTTTGGGAATACAAATGCTGTAATTTCATTTTATGTTGTCTCTATTTCTTCAATATCAAGATGGCAGCATTTCTGCTAATACAATTCTCTCAAACTCTGTGTGGACCTCCTGTGAATCACATTGGTGTTCACTCCATTAAGTACATTAAATAAGAGCCACATCATGAACATCTTTTATATAAGAGATAATCTCACGGTCTCATAGAGTCCCTGTTGTTTGATAGGCAAAAAGTCTAAATCTTCCTAAAAGCCCTTTTATGTGACTGAATCATTCTCTAATGCACCACCTTTGAACTTGCTAACATCTGAATAAACGTTCTCACAATTGAACCCTCAGTTTCATTTTAAGCTAACATTTTCCTGGTAGTGCTCTGTATTTTCCCTCTTTGCTTGGGAACTATGTCTTCATTTTAGCACTGTTTGCAATCAGAAGAGCCTGAGAATTTTAAAAATTCTTGAATTCTTGCTTTTTCTCTCTCTCTCTCCCTCTCAATGGCTCTTCCCTCATTTTTGTTTCTTTCCTCACACATTGTACAATAAACAGCACCTTTGCTAAGTTTCTTTCACTACATAATAAAAATCCTCCTGTTCTACTTTCTTTTTTTTTTTTTTGAGACAAAGTCTCACTCTTTTGCCCGGGCTAGAGTGCCATGGCATCAGCCTAGCTCACAGCAACCTCAAACTCCTGGGCTCAAGCAATCCTCCTGCCTCAGTCTCCCCAGTAGCTGGGACTACAGGCATGCGCCACGCCCGGCTAATTTTTTCTGTTTTTAGTAGAGATGGGGTCACGCTCTTGTTCAGGCTGGTTTCGAACTCCTGAGCTCAAACAACCCGCCTGCCTCGGCCTCCCAGAGTGTTGGGATTACAGGCGTGAGCCACCGCGCCTGGCCCTCTACTCTCTAATGTCATGTTTCTCACTTACTTCTGAACTCTCAGAGCCCAGAAACAGACGTCTCCCACAGTCTATGCAAGGCCACCTAAGCTTTCTCTAACGCACTCATCAAAACCCTCCCAAGCTCTACCCACTAATTTTGGTTCCAAGCAGCTCTCATATTCTTGGGCTTTTTTTATGATAGCACCTCACGTCCAGGTACTAAAATATTGAGTTTTTTATTGTTTCATTAAAAATACCTCAAATAATGGCTTAAAAAAACCATTTGTTATTGCATTATCTCTGTGGGACAGCTTAATTGGTTGTCTGTGGTTTGAGATCTTCCACAGGGCTGCAATTGAGTTGTTTCTCAGGGCTGCAGCCATCCCGAGATTCGATGGGAGAGGAGCTGCTCTCTCACTCACTTGCTCTGAGAAAAAAAACACACTGCCATGTGCTAAGCTGCCCAGCGAAGAATCTCATGTTGAAAGAAAATGATGTTTCTGGCCAGCAACCAGCGAGGACTTGCCAACAGCCACACACAACTAAAGCTGGGCTGGAAATAGAGTTTGGAATCGTACTTGTAGGAAGACACATTGGTTTGGGCACTGGAAGGAAGTTGGGCTGCCTGAGATTATATAACAAATGAAAATCAAACAAAAGGACACTTGGAATGAAAAAAAAACACAAGCAAGGGAGTGTCTGGGGTCTTCATGCAAATGTCCCAGAGATGCTATGAGCCAAGCCTGTCCTCCCGCAGGGGCTGGGGGCTGTGCTGATCAGAGACTGGGGCTAGTCCCATAGTGTAGAAGCCCATGGGGTATAAAAGAAGCTTTTCCTAAGATATTATCAGTTAGGGTTTCCGGAGGAAACAAATGCACGCTTGAACTGGTAGTTTGAAGACAGTTAAATAAAGGGATTCTTTAAAAGGCAGGAGAAGTATTTAATAGGCTCCAATAAATATAGCAGACCAGGGGCTAGTGAGAGTGGAGCGATTATGCATCTCCTGTGCCACAGGGGGAAAGCAAGGGAGTGGTTTATAGAACCAGGAAAGGGCAGCTATGTGGATGGAGCCATTGGACAGAAGCCGTGCCCTTTAGTAGGGGAACACAGAGTCTCTCTAGCGACTTGAAAGGAGGGAACTGGGAAAATCAGTACCCAGCCTCAATCTTCCCACTTGCCAATCTCCTGGAGATTTCTCTCTTGGGCCAAACCAAACAGGGAGCCAGAAGGCAAGGAAGCTCATAATGCGTTCCATGCCTGTCAGGCTCTCTGGGCACGAGCAGGATGCAGAAGGTGGAGAATTGGTCTTGACAGCAAATGGAAGATCTCCAGCACTCCCTGTGGACGGTAGACACCACCTCCCTCAGCCGGAAGATCAAGGTTCACGTCAGCTGTGACGGGTCATGTGATGTTACGCACCCTTCACAGGATGTGATCAGAAAGGCACTTCCTCTCCGTGGTCTTCCTCCCAAAAATGCACAACCCGAATCCAATTATGAAAATGAATCAGAAAAAAACAATCAAGGGGCATTCTACAAAATGCATAACCATTGTTCCTCAAAACCTTGTTATTAAGAACAAGGAAAGTCTGAGAAACTGTCACAGCTAAGAGGAGAAATATATGGGAACTCTCCACAATATTTTTTGAAATTTTTAGGTAAATCTAATTTTTTTCCTAAAATAAAGCAATGTATATATTTTTAAATACATGTCATTTACGTATTTTCTACAGGATAGTAGATTTCCAATGATGGTGCTTAATTAAGATTCAGGTGTTTCTCAGCTTTGCATTACAACTTTCAGCCATGTCCCTCCCTGGTTCAGATACTGGATTAATTTTCCAAGCTTCCTACTGTTTCTCAGAATTGTTTTCTTCTATTCCTAAAGGAAAATGAACACTTTGTCTTCATCTGGCACAAGTGACTTGGTCTTCCACTCCAGCGCTGCAGAAGTTTCTGATAGTTGGTGCATAACGAAGGGACTCATCCCTCCAAGGGAAGATGTGTCAGAAGGAATGTGACATGATAAAACGGTGCTGGCATCTGAGGACAGAGTGAAAAGTCAATTAGTAGAACCACAAAACCATTTGCTTCCTGATTAGCCACAAAAATGATGTTAATTCTCCACTTTCTGTGTTTACCCATCACAGTAAAGAAGGTTATTTTGAATCCGTTTGCATCTTCTGAATTCCTAACTCTGA
>NW_012154285.1:1663002-1685728 GCF_000956105.1 Propithecus coquereli
AAAAAAAAAAAAAAAAAAAGAGTAGGGGTTTGTGACAAAAATGCTGATAATCGGGTCTACCTGTCCACAGAGACTGCAGCCCTCTGTTAAGATCAATGAGAAGAGATACTTCTAATAATAACATCAGCAGGGAATGTGCTGGGAAACTAGTTTGAGATCTCAAAATATTTTCACAAATGCGTAGCTCAGATTCTGGGTTACCAACATTCTTCTTAGTTTTAATTTATTTTTTTTAAAAAAATCATTAAATCAATTCAGAAACCCCTCAGAGCTTTAGATGAGGTTTTCCTGTATCCCATTCTGCTCGCCTGGAGAGATCTCTGGTGCCCAGTGTTCAATTGTAATTACTCTTACATTATAGCTGTCATTTTAGCCCAGAGTGAGCTTACGTGCAACATCAGGAATCACTCCCCAGTTGGATCTAACTATAAGAAGATTCGTAGAATCTTGCATTTGGAGAATTAATAAATAACAGTGATCGTTATCCACACTCCAAAAAACATTCCTCCCTCTCTTTAAATGTTAGCTTTCCTAGTCTGAGGCATCATATTTGCTTACAGATCATGGGCCATACATGTTTCACACAGTGCCTACTCTTAAATTAGAATTGAACGGAATTTAAAAGCTGGGTTGTGCAAGCATGAGAAATGTAAAGTTAAAATGTTAGGTTTGCATTGGAGATTAGAAGGGAGAAAGTGACATTTTCTGTTGATGTGAAAAAGAGGCAGATGTATCAAAATTAATTCCCAAAGGCTGAAGCGGGTGTGTGAGACGTAATTTGGTCTTTGGTTTATCTTTGCAAGGAAAGCAGATATTAAAGAGAGGCATGTCCTCAGGGATCTCCTCTTCCTCTAGCCTCAGGAACAACACGAGAATGGATGGAGAGCATGGAAAATTTTTCACAGGCGTCTAGGAGCCAGAAAAGCAACATGCAGGCTGTCTATCAATGAGTCGTTCCCACCCCATCCTCCCCTTGGCCCAATGCCCTGCCTAGCCTCAGCCTATGGGGCTTTCTTTTGTCCATGTGTCACCTACAAATTATCTTGCACATCTGACATGAATCATATCCTGGAAAACACCAGAGTGGTACAAATAAACCTTATTAGAGACGGCCAAGAGACCTCACTAGCAATCTAGGCCCTGCCATTAGCAGGATCTTAGACACATTCTCTTCATCTGTAAAACGAAGTTGTTGGGCAAAATGACCACCAAGATTGCTTCCAGCATGGACAGTCTATGATTCTAATTTATAAATTGATAACATGATGCAACATAAAGTGAAGACAGCCTTCATTTGCTGTATTTTCAGACATAAGAAAAGCTAGTGATAACCTAATTTTAAATTTTAAGCTTCATCATCTCTATTTTGGAAGCTATTTCAAGTTTTCCACACTCTCCCAATGAAATATCTTCTTTGGATACTGGTGGAAATGTCTATGGGGGTGGGGGAGAGAAAGGCACACAGGTGGGAGTCGTACAGGGTTGTTTAAGGATAAGGTTGCTAGATGTAGCAAGTAAAAATACAGGACACTCACTCTATTTTGAATTTCAGATAAACAACAAATAATTTCAGTATAAATATATGTCATGCAATATTTGTTATACACTAAAAAATGTATCCCTTACCTGAAATTCAAATTTAACTAGGTATCCTATATTTTATCTGGCAATCCATTTTGAGGGTTAACTGAAAGTGTTCACAAAAATGTGCTTAGAAAATGCCAGTTTCCTTTTATTCAATTAGTACCTCTTACAGAACAATCCAGAAGTAATTTATTTCCTAGTCTGTAATACATAATAGAGCATGAAACACACACCTATTTTTAAGAAAATATTTATGATAGAAAATATAACTACTTTATATCATACATGCCTGGGAAATAATTTTAGAATGGTTTTGTAGCGAAAATATATAATATTGCTCAGGCAAATACAATATGCTGTATATTATATATCAGGAAACAATTCTGAATTGGAAATAATAGCCAACGAGTGCTGAGAAACTGTAAAAAAACATAGGTAAGAGAAATATATCAGCATCAGTGAATAATGAAACACAACAGAGGAAATACCACAAATGTTAGTAAGTTGAGTCTCCCTTATGGGTATCATTTTGGAAACAAATGCCAGTACAGTAATTCATAGAATACTGGTAACTAAAAAGCAAGGTGAAATATAAAATAAATGGCATTAACTTGAATTCCCCTCCTGTACTTCCAGGTAGAGTAAATCAAGCAACAAAAGCAAACAAAAAAAGAAAAAAACATAAATTTTCAATGAATTCCCACCCTGGGAATGTAGACAAATTATATGTAGATTATATGTACACAAAACAACATTTCAGCAAAAGCCAGAAGAAAATACTGAAGGAAAAAAATAATGACATTCCAACGCCATGCTCACTCATACAAAAAAAAATAAATATTTTTTTAACAACTAGTGTAGAACAAACAACAGGGTAGAAAATGAAAAAAATCTTGGAAAAACTAGCTTAATCAAAAACTCGCTAGAACTTCTATTACTGTTTGAGGCAATTAAAATCAAACATATACAGGAACTAACCTAAACTCTACCTGTAATTTTCTGGGTATCCCAGTTCTTGTTATTTCTGTTGAGCAAACCATCCTAAGATGTGAGGTTTCTATCTCTACTCTGATGTTTTTGGTTTGCACTTGTGGCCATTAGGGAATGGGAACAACGCTCCTGTCTTGAAATCCACTAATCGATAGCTCCTATTAGAGGCGGAAGCAATTGATGGTTTTAAACTTGCAATGTAGGTTGCCTAAACTTACAGTAATTTTAAAATAAGTTGCTTTCAAGAAAAAGCTGGCAAACACGGCAGCACTTTATAAAGTGGGTGATGACCACATTTGATTATAAAGTTTGATTAGGAACAAAATAAAACGTTATAAAAATAATTATTTTAGGTTGGCTTCACGTCTTAACTCATTCCGGATTAAAATTAAAGAGCCCAGATCCAGGCTACCCTTCCTGCGCTTGGGGGCGTGGACATCCCACACCAAGTCCCCTCCCTCTCTCCTTGACTGCCCTGCAACAAACAAATGCAAAACTGTAGAAATCAAACAATCTCCAAAAAGGTCAATCTTTCATTTCTTCTCCAATTCCTTCAGATATTTTGGGCTTATTTTTAAAAACGTGCACTTTTGAAATATTCAGTGCCTGCTTTTTAAAAATGCACACAATTCCCATTCCCTTCCTGATTCCCGAGTGTCTGCTCACAGGCCCTCAGCTCCCCCTGCCCATCTGGGTTCTGCCAAGGCCACACCCTTGTTCTTCCCGTCAATGCCACGTTCTCACGGGACCACTGGTCTCTTTGCCCCTGTCCTTCCTCCTGTCTGGAATCAGATTTCCCTTCTCTTTCCAGCCACGCTTTTATCCTCCTTTGAGGGCCAGCTCAAGGGATGTCTCTTCTGTGAAGCTGTACGTAGAGGTCAGGGCTTCCTTGGTTGCACGTGACAGAAACCCAAACAGAAAAGGCTCAGACCAAAGACAGAACTTACCAGCTCCTGAAACTGTACATCAGAGAGGGATGGGCAGGGCTGAGGCCCAGGAATCAATAACCCAGAGCTGGGGTGCGGTCCCTCCTCACTGCTTCTCTCTTCAGACCGCAGTTTGCTGAGCCCTACTAAATCCGTTTAGGCAGAGTCTCAGCTCCTGGATACAGCTGCGGAAAGGTAATCACCTGTTGAGTGTAGACATTCTGTCTTTCATTAATAGAAACTAATATATATGGAAAAATCAATCTGTTTTAACTTAATCTAATGTGGTCATTAAAGGCTCCTCTCCCTTTATTATCTAATATAGAAGTGAGGCAATAAAATTCTACACTGGCTCCATTAGGAAGCCAAACAATTAAACAACTAGGCAATCAGTGGTAGAATTAACAACTTTTCCATTATATTATTTGGTATCCATCAAGAAAGGTTCGGCTTCCGTAATTCAAGTGCCCTCCCCAAGTGTCATGGCTTGGAGCCAAAGGCCTCTACTCACACAGAGGCACGGGCAGGGTGGGGCGAGAGTGCGGAGTCACAGACACCTGGATCAGAACCGTTAGTTCTCATCACCTCTGAAGACTACTCTGAAACTCCCGCCCAAACTGTCCCTCTAAAGGAGCTCACAGACCACGTGCTGCTGTGGCCCCTAATCATTGTTACTTACGAATATTCATGTTCCTCATTATAACATTATGACCCCTGGAACCACAAGAGGCCTGTTACCAGGGCAACCAGGTGTGATGCTTCAGGGTGTGGTCTCAGCCCAGCCCTTTTCTCTGCTTGCCAGACTCCAGCTGGGCCCTGCTTCTCACTCTTGTGGTCAGATAACCACTTCCTTTTCTCACTTCATAAGACGAACCCAGCAGCCTTTGTGCAGGACGGCTTAAAGAGGATGTTGCTCGCCATCTATCAACGCCACCTACCGCTAAGCTCCAGACGTTGGAACTACCCGACCGTCACCTCTACCTTCCCCAACTCGGAGACATCCGTGTTCTCTCAGCCAGTCTCTGACCATCAGCTGGTCCAACTACCTAAGTCAAGATGTAAATGGCTACACTCAAGAATGGAAAAACAAACACCACAGGTACTCATTATTAAATTAGAACTAACCAATGTGCACAGAAGGAAGTAAAACCCAGTGGAAATCAACTGGGGGAGTGGGGCAGGAGGGGAGGGGCAAAAACCTACTCAGTGGGTACTGTGAACACTATTTCGGTGATGGGCACACCTATAGCCGGGAATCAAGCGTTACAAAAGCGATTCATGTCACCTAAAACATTTCTATCCCCTTAATATTTTGAAATTAAAAAAGATGTAAGTGGCTGATGTATCCCTGTATTCCCAAGAGATATTTGTTCTTTTTCAGCGAAGTCACCTGAGCAAATGAACTTCAGGATATCCCAAGGAAGCACTGGAAGGGAGAGAGCAGGGCAGGGTGTTTTGGGGCTACCTTCCCAGGCACGCCTTCCCTGGCCTGGTTCGGTCCCCCGGTGCCCACTCTTGCTGGACTGAGCCCCTCCCTATGACCGCCTTGCCTGGGGTGCGAGTGAAGCCCCTTTGTCCACCCACAGCTGCACTCCAGTACGTGAGAAGCACCCGGCAGCAGGGTCCTCTCTTCTGTCCCCAGATCCTCAGAAATGCTTGGCACACAGCACGTGCTCAATACATGCCCTGAGAATGAATCACTTTGCTCTGATCCTCACAATGACTCTGGTCTTGTTAACGTCTCTAACTGATGAGCAGGAAGTTAGGACACCTAGTGACATAGTGACCAAGAGGGCTGTAGCGTCCCTCTGGGCTGGAGTCAACTGCAGCCAGCGCCCCCTCCCCCACAGATTCCAACCACAGAGGCCCACCCCCTTGGCTCTGAGCATTTACTTTAGAGAACTTGTAAGTTCTTCCCCTGCTCCTTTCAGATGTGAATCTTTTTAAAAGCTTCTTTTCGGTTTGACAAAGTGGGACTATCTTTCTCAAGGACCTGGAGCCAGCCTTCTGCAATGTACCCCGCAAGGAGGATTAGCACCCCACCCCCACCACCTCTTCCGGTGCCCTGGGAAGGAAGGGCCTCGCTTCAAGCTGTAAAACTCCCTCCGGTCATGAAGACAGAAGAAAATTCACTTTTCCTTTCCTTTGTGTGAGGCCCTTAACAAGCACAAATGGCCTAAGGTTCCTCCCACTTGCCTCTGCTTTTAAAAACTCTGCAGCCCCTCCCTTAGAGGAGCGGGCTCAGACTGAGTCCCGGCCTCTCTGTCCTATTGCAATAGTCTGGACTAAAGTATTCTTTATCTGTTGGACTTTGTGGGGGGCAAATTTTGCTTTGATTCTGGCCACGTTTCCACGCGTGGGTGCTGTGTGGGTCTGAGTCACACCCAGGCCTGCCCACCTGACATTCTGCTTTGGGACAGCAGAGTCCAAACGTCCAGACCTGGCTGACCCCGTGAACCACACCGGGCACTTGTGCAAAGTGCTATTACTCCAGGGCCACCTTCGACCCAAAGAGTCAGCCTGCCAGCTTGGGCCCTAGCATCTGTGTTTTTACAGATGATTTTTGGTTTGTTTTCGATCAGGCAAATGAGAAATTTGACTCACAAAACACGAAAGTATGCAGAAGTGAGATGCTTATCAAAGCAATTTCTTCCAGGCTGTGTTCAAAGTAAAACCCAGTGGCTACCTCCCCAGGAAATTCTAACTTCCAGCAAAAGATACCATTTCTCTACTTTTCCACCCTGTACAATTTACCTTCTTCAACATAAAAAAAAAAAATTAAATTGCTGAGGAAAGTGTTTATAGCTTATTACCTACCCAGGGCTACCAGCAGAGTTCTAGATCAGAAAGAAGAATGTCAAGTTTTTGTCTATGTGAAACTCTCTTCCTCCGTCTGAGTAAGGCAGAGCAGGACTAGCTGGTCTCTATCTGTTACTTGCTACATTCTCAGCATTAGCTTTGCTATAGGTTGTGCACAGGGGCAAACTGGCTTCCAGCAACTGCAGCTGTCTGTGCATCTCTCTCCCAAAGAAGACCACAGGGCTGGGTAAGGTGCCCATCCCTGGAGTAAGCACCATGGCAACAGAAGGAGATGCTTTGATTTCCTTGGCCTGAGTCACTCCCCCGTTCCTGGAGGATATTCAAGGTATACTTTCCTCCTTGGAAACAATAGGTAAACAGATGTTGGGTGTCAATAACAACTGATGTCCATGGTTATCCATAAGCATACATAATTCTTGCTAATATAAATTTGGATCACAAACAGGTGGGCTTGGCTCATTTCAGATTGAAATCGCGTTATAGCAAATAACCTAGGGCAGATATTACTAATCAATCATGAATAACTTTTCTTCAAAGATCAGATATACCCTCAGAAACCATCTCGACAGAGGGCCCTGGGCAGCTACCACCAGTCTATGGGGATGGATGCATGAGATGAAATAGATTTTCCATCCATTCTCATACAGGGCAAAGGTCTTAGGGTCTTAAACAGTCCTGAGTCCTCAGCCAGCTCTGCTCATTCCTTACTATCTGGGGGACCTTAAGCAAGTAATGTATCTCCTATGAGCCTCAGTTCCCTCATATGAAAAATTGGGAAAATAACATTTACTTGGGAAAAGTATATGCATATGGTTGGCAAAGTGTCATAAAGCAGGTATTCAATACATCACGTTTTCCTTCCTTCTTCAGAAAGATGCTTTCTCTACTTTGGTGGGATGTCTTGAATCTTCCATTTTGGAAAGTGACGCCAAAGGATTTGTTGACAATGATCTACTGACTGCAACTCCCCCTTGGCACCCACCCGTGCAAAGAGGCACCTTTGGACAACGGTGACGCTTGGGGGAGCCAATGTCATCCTGTCTTGTTAAATGCTCTTGCTCAATGCATGATTGGGTAACTGGTCAGGGCAATATATCCACGAGATGCCAGAAGAAAATGTTAATGAGGGTATTTGTGCCATGGTTTTTGCTCTCAGAGGAGGCGGGCGGTTGGGGGTCGGGGGACAAACAGCACTGAGACGTCCAGCCTACTACTAGAACACTTACAGCAGCTCAGTAGCCCTCAGTGTTTTTTTTTCTTTCAGCCATTTGTACTTTTTCACCCTCAAAGACACATAATCAATCAAACATGAGTGATTGCTGTAGCCTGTATCGACCGTTTGTTTCTTAAACAATGAAAGTTTGGAGGAATCTGTGCAGGGATTTTTGATGATGTGTTAAAAATTCCTTCAACTCTGAGATTAATTTCCCTACAATGTTTACCGTGCCTGTGGGTGAGAATTTGGCCTGCGTTTATATGCAGTAACACTTAAAACAAATTTAATCAAAAAAGTAAAACAATGATTTCGTTTCTTTTTAGAATTTTTATTTGTAAATATGTTTGTGGGGGAGGACACGATGTATGTGTTAACAAGCGGATGAGATTCTGGTTTCAGACTGTGTTTCTTCCTCCTCGTGGAGTTTCCTACAGATCTGGAATATAGATAGTGCAGGACTCAATTCAAAATTGAGTGGTCCTTCAGCAGCTCTGAAAGCACGTGACATCCACATACTCACAATTTTCTTGGCTTTTTTCTACTGGCTGCAAATGACTTCACCGCTCCAAGCATTATGTCCTTCCATGACAGTGTCCCAAGCAGAGAGGACAGAGCAGGCAGATAAGGGACCGTCATCTCTTCTCAGGGGACAAAACTCCCCCATGTATCTTACTGACCAGAACTGGGTTCGTAGACTCACTCCAACCAAGCACAGCAGAGCTTCAGGAGGGACGTACCTTCCGAGGACGTTTATCCGACAATTCAGTCCTGAATAAAATCAGGGTACTGTTTGCATGAGTGAAGTGACCATGTGGTACATGTGTTCTCAATTATTATTTCCTTATAACGTTGCTAATATAGTCATAAACCTCATTAGCAGGAATTCCACAATCTCCCTTTTGGATATTCCTCCTACGCTGAATAGCCTAATACTCATGGAGGTTAATATAGTCTATAAGGAATCGGTTTCCCTTTAAATGCCAAACAGAAAGGAAATGGCCTCTGATCGGTCCACGGCTGCCATTGCTCTGTGCGGCCTGTCGGACAGTGGTCTTGCACAGCTCTGCAGTTGTAACGCTCTGCTGCCGAGACATCGCCCAGGAGGTGCTGAATGAGAAGATAGAGTGCTTTGCAGTGCATGAACTCAAGCAGGTTAGCCGTTGTTTGGTGCTGGGGTATGCCCCGACACCCTGCATCAACCACCCACACACTACGCAGAACCCAGCTATGCGAAATCAGCCTTTATGTCCTTGGGTTGAGCTAGTCTGCCAGCCTAGGTCTGCTACTCTTTCCACAAGTTTCCTTTATTTTGTGGAATTAACTGTCCTTTCCTCTAACAGGATTTTGATCTGTGTGGTCCTGTTTTCTCTAACTTCAAATCTTGGAATACAGTTGGTGGGTTATCCACTTTCCCTTTCAGGAGAAATGGGCTCATCTTGCAAATTAACTTCTCTCCTTTCCAGCGTCCATTTGGTATGTCTTGGGGGCACGATGGGCGAGATATTTTGCTGAGCCATTAGAATGCAAGCACCATCGTTGTGGGAATTTTTTTTATCTTTTTGTATCTTCATCCACAGTGCATGGTGGACGGCGGAAGCCCAGGTTTTTAAATTAAGAAATGAGTAAACCACTCAGTTCTTGCTATGTGGCCCTTTTAAGACAATGAGAGTTTATATAACTAAAAGGGACAACCAAGCGAATTTTCCTCTAAACAAAGAAGGACCTAATTGGTTGGCTGTCTTCCTGCATAGCAAGAGTAAGCCTGGAAACATTGAAATACACCCCTCACAGGGATGCCCTTTTAATCTTAGCCTTAAGTACCATGTTATGCATTATAATAATCTCTGAAAAGATAAATTCTACCTTCAAAAATTCAGGTCTGCACATTCTCAAAAAGAAAATTTGGCACCTTGACCTGAGTGTCTTTATTTGGCTTGACTCACTGTCAGGTAACAAGGGTACCTTGATAACAAGAATTAAGTGTGCCTTATATCTGCTAGTCTAAAGCATTCGTGGAAATGTGTCAGCTTTCCAAAACTCTCTCTGTCTCTGTCGACAATGCCCATCTGTCCGGCACATCCTCAACCCTGGGAGGACACTGCTATCCACTTTCTCTGTCTATACCTAAGCAGTAAGCCCTTCTGGACAAAGTTCTACAACAGAGAGGTGGTATCACGTTAAATGACTGGATCTTCAATACTTTCCAGAAATCCGATTGTATTTTTCTGCTCTTCAACTTTCTGCAACAGCTGCTTCAAATCATTCTCTTTTCTTCTGACAGCCTTGACTTCCCATTTACTCTTGGTAGATGATAGCGTTGCTTTTGTTGCACGGAGAAAACTGGCCTTCAAAAGTCAGCGTTCTCCTTTTCTCTGCCTGTTGAAATAAAAAGGCCCTCCCCTTCCCTCTGGAGCTAGTTCATTAGAGTGAGGGTTTCCAGCCCCCATCGCCTCCCCTGTAGCTGACACCATAATCCTTCTTTGTCCTGCAGTCAGCGACCCCTCCTCAGCCAAGCCCTTCCCATCTGAAACGTCTCTTCTACTCTGAACAAACACCAAATGAAACCATCTTAATCTCCATGCCCTCTCTCCATCAGCTTTCCTTCTTTTCTGCCCATTCACAGTGAAACCTCTTGACAGAATTTGGACGCGATCTATCTTCATTTCCTGACCTCGCCCTCTCTCCCTGACCGTTGCTGGCTGTTGCACCTCCTCCTCACTCCTTGGAGCTCCTGGTCTTCGCTCTCACTGAGATTCCCATGTTGCAAAATCCAAAATATATATTTTAATCAAATCAAGATTTATGTTATATTTTAACAGCATTCTAAAAATGTTTATGATCATCCTTTTTCCAATATCATAAAACGTTACCTCCACACGCACACACACTTTAATTTTTACTCCCCTGGCTTTATTCCCTGCTCTTAGGTCATGATATATTGGTCTCAGTTGCAGGTTCATCCTCCTGTAATTAGCCATTAAATTCTGGGATTTCTCTTTAGTGCCACTTCTAGAACCTCTCTCTTTTGTACTTTATTCTTAGAAAATCTCACCCTCTGTGTGGGCCATTTTCCCATGTTGCACCTGCTCAAAGAACTTCATTTGTTTCTTTTTTGTTCAGAAAACACAGCTCTTTGTATATTTGTTTGCTCATTAGCATGATTATTTCATTAATAAATATTTGTTAAATAAATAAATAAGTGGCCTATTTTAAAGCCAAGTAAAACCTATCCAAAAATTAACTTTCCTTTTTACTCTGGAATAAATAGATTTCTACTTTGTAATAGAAAATTCTTCCCTCACTAACATTAGAAAGCCTTTCTACCTCCCAAGGTTATACATCAATTTGCCTGTATTTTCTCCTAGTAGCTTGGTTATAATGATGCAGATTTTATCTAACATTTATAGAGCTCCTACTATAGGCTAAGCAAAGTGCTTTATTTAATCCCAATGATAACTTCTAAAATACAGGTAGCATTACTATTACTATTTTACAGAGTAGGACCTAAAGCTTAAGATTTTTAAAACTTTGACCAAGTTTACATTTTTTTTCTCAATACTTTTTAAAGAATATATATTGCAAGGGAGTTACCAGTACATTCATTGACACTAAGGTGGAACTGATTCCCTGTATTTAAACTTTTTTGCTGTTGTTGAGACAGAGTCTCGCTCCGTCACCCAGGCTAGAGTGCAGACACGTCAGCCTAGCTCACAGCAACCTCAAACTCCTGGGCTCAAATGATCCTCCTGCCTCAGCCTCCCCAGCAGCTGGGACTACAAGTGCGTGCCATCATGCCCGGCTAATTTTTTATTTCTATTTTTAGTTGGCTGGCTAATTTTTTCTATTTTTAGTAGAGATGGGGTCTCACTCTTACTCAGGCTGGTCTTGAACTCCTGCCCTCAAGGGATCCTCCCGCCTTGGCCTCCCTGAGTGCTGGGATTACAGGCCTGAGCCACGGTGCCTGGCCTAACCTTCTTTTTTTTTTTTTTTAATCTTTGTATTCATTTAAGGTGTCAAGGAGTTATTTCAAATTCACTTGAAATTTTTCCTGAATGAGATGAAGATGGGCTCCTCAGCCCAGTTAATTATTCATTAAGGAATCAATTCCCACTTTCAAGTTTAGATAAGAAATTAAAGCTTTAAAGCTTTGCATTGTTTTCAGAATGCTTTTGTTTTTGCTGTTGAATTTTACCTTTTTTTCATACTCCTTCACACAGAAAAAGTTCCAGATGATCTGTGGCTATTTAAATTTAAATCAATTCAAATGAAATAAAATTAAAAATTCAGTTCCTCATTCAAGCTAGCATCATTTCAATTGCTTAATAGTTTTATGTGGCTAGTGGTTACTACATTAGACAGTGTAGACAATAAAATGTTTCCATCACCGTGAAAGGTTATATTAGGCAGCTGTGAACCAAAACCCAAACCCTAAATCAGTATTCTCTTTAAACTACTGTATACGGGCATGAGCACCCATTTGAGCTCCTTCTGTGTGAGACCTTGCGTTTTGCCCAGAGAACACCCCCTCCTCGCACCCAGCAGGAAGACAAAGCAAGAGAATGTTCACCGAGACAATGTTTATGATAACAAAGCTCCGGCCAACGGACGCCTGTCCATCAACAGGGGACTGAAGAAAACGTGGGATAAACGTGAAATGAAATCTAGATCTGCAATCCCTTCTCACGCTCCTGAAATCCAAACATCTCTGAATAGCAAAAGGGCTTTTGGTTTTTTGATTTGATGCCAAAACTCATTTGGCAGCAAAACCTGACCTGATGTGGCATAAAGCTATTTACTGTCATTATTTCTGCCCTGGAATGTACCTTGCCATGTGTGTTTCTGCTCCCAGAATGAACGCATTGGATTGTGAAGTACTGCCCCAGATACCAGTGGGTGTGTTCAGTAAGATAAGGTATATGAATGTATTGCCAGTCTAAACTCCAAAATACTTTTTAAATTCCAAAACACATCTGGACCCACAGGGTTTGGAAAATGGACTGTGGGTCTGTGTCCATCGGCAGCCCAAAAAGGAATAAATTAGATCTGCACGTATGACCATGGATAAATGTCCGATAAAATAATTGAGAGAAAAAGTAAAGTAGAATAAAATAGTAGTATGAGGCTCCTTCTATTAATAATCATTGCCACACTCTCCCCACCGCATCCTGTGCTGCTTGTGGACACACACACGTGTAAATACAGGTGTAGGGCGTGCAGGGCACCCGAGGTAACCCTGTGCAGGTACCCACAGCGGAAAAGGGAAACAGAATCGCAGAGGGAGGGTGGAGAGGACAGGAAAACTGCAGCAAGGACAGACTGTGTGTAGAGCCACGAGGAGAGCTGTCATGCCCAGGAGGATTTACTGGGGATATTAGCCCAGTTCTGCACAGCTGTGGTCCAAAAATCAGTCCCTGAGAATAAAACAATGGGTCTTAAAATAATCACTTACTGTTGTCCAAAGAGACCTCCGCCCTAGCCCACCTTCCCCCTGGGCAGCATAAGAGCGTCCCCTATGAGACGGATCCTGAATTTCAGAACTAGAGCAGTGGGCAACCCCCGGAGACCCCAATCCACCCCTTGTGGCCAGGTCCACAAGCCAAGCCTCAGAGGCACCTCCCCACTCATTTCTCTCTGTGGTACACAAACACCGCTTGTGATTTCCGCCGCCTTTTGTAAATCCGAAGCCCTATGAGAAACACCAGCCTCCCTGCCTTTCCTCTCCCCTGTTATGTATCCCCTCGCAAATGGACTGTATTCATCACAGCTGCGGAGAATCCTTTTAGATCCACGACAGTCGTCATAGCCATAAAAAACATGCTGGAGCTTCCCATATCTGCCAGGCAGAATCATTCACAATTTCCAGAAACATCCTTTACAACCTATAACAGCGGTTTCCAGAGTGGTCCCTGGAGCAGGCAGTGGCACCAGTGGGAACTTGTTGAGGACAAATTCCCAGGCCAGGCCCATCAATCTTTGGTTTCACAAGCCTTCCACGAACGACAGTATCTTCACAAGCAAGTAATTAAAATAACAGCATGACAGAATGCAAACCCACGCGTGGCTCTTAACACAAGCAGTTGTAGTCAAGTTCCAAGGAAATGGAAACCTCCAGGGAATCAGGCAGGACCGTGATGACCTCAGGAGACCTGCACTTCCCACCTGGGATCCACTTCCGCCTTTGTATGGAAGAGACAACTTCTTGTATTGATGAGACTAAATTAAAGTGACTGCTCTAATGAATGCCTCGCCTACACACACACACACATTGGCAGGCAAGGCACTGAGCACCGTGTCTTGACGATGTTCATTCATTTTAGATGGATTTTCTTCTCATTTATCATCCTGTAGGAAAGACCCCAGCTAATAAGGACTGTAGCTGGCTAGGAAGGAGAAAATTTAAAGGAACAAAGCAAATACTTTACAGTGTTAATAACAGTGCTGAAAACCAACAAGGTCAAGCAACTGCCTTCAAATATGACTCTGAGGCTTGGTTTGTGGACACTGTCCCCAGGGGTCTATAGGGGCTCAGTTCTGAAAAATACCTAGATGCGGTTGACTGACCAGGCTGAATCTGGGCACCGGGCAGATGTCTCGGATGCCGCCTGGATTTTCCTGGCATTTTCTAAATTTGAAAGCAGGTGAGAACCAGCAGTCAAAACCTCACTGCCTTGTTTTCTTGCTTCCTCTTACCCGTACTCTTTCCAAACAGGCTATAATCTTAATTAATATAAACTTGAGCTTTTGTCTTGGGGAAGGAAACTACAGGTAAAGAACACTGTCCCTTAGTAGCAATTATTCTCCGGTCACTCGTCTCCCTGCAGGGACAAAATTGTTTTGTAATTTCTCATTAGGCAACAGCTAATTAAAAACACAATTACCCATCATTTTAATTATAAGCTTCTCTCCCAGAGAGGACTTAAAATGCAGTTAAAAATGTGGGCCATCGGATAAAAGGATTGTCGGGAACACACAGAGCAACTAAGAAAAGACTCTTATTTTTGCACAGATAGGAGGTTGCGGATCATTAAGACAAAGTCGGTGCTTCTTTTTAAAGTTCAATGCTGACTTTAAAAATCAATAAATCATATTCTTGTGCAAAAACAGAATAATTTATATACATGAAAATTAAAATGAGCAATATGGGCTCTATGCTCAGTCAGGAAGCACATTTGGATGCAGGAATAAATTTTCTAGACCTGCTATCAGAATGGCCTCACTCGCATATCAGAATTCCACCCATCTAAACTTTGCGAAATGCATGCTTTTTCAGCATTGGGAAAAAGAAAATAAGCTCAGGAACCTGACTTTTGCTTATAAGTGGAAAAGAACTCAAAGCCTGTCTATAAGGAGAAAAATGATTTCAACATTTTATTAATAATATAATTCCCAGTAATTCCACCTGTACGTATGCCCTTGTTATGTTATTTTAACCAACCTAAATGTCCTTCAGTGGATTAATAGATAAAGAAAATGAGGTATATGCACACAATGGAATACTATTTAGCCATAAAAAAGAATTAAATCCAGTCATCTGCAGCAACATAGATGGGACTGGTGCACATTGTGTTAAATGAAATAAGCCAGGCACAGAAAGACAAATATCACATGGTCTCACCCATATGTGGGAGCTCAAAATGTAGACAGTAGAATGACAGTTACCAGGGGCTGGGGAGGGACAGGGGATGAAGAGAGGTTGGTTAATGTGCGCAAACGTATAGTTAGATTGAGGGAATAAGTTCCAGTGATCAATTGCATGCCAGGGTGACTATCGCTAACAATAATTTATTGTATATTTCAAAATATGTAGAAGAGAAGGTTTGAAATATTCTCAACACAAAGAAATAATACATGTTTGAGGTGATGGATATTCTGAATACCCTGAATTGATCATTACACATTGTACGTAGGTATCAGAATATCACATGCACCCCAAAAATATGTACGATTATTATGTATCAATAAAAAGCAAAAATAAAAATTTTTGTAGCTTCTTTTAAAACAAAAATGAAATAAGTTATTTCCAAGAAACACCTGCATGATACAGGTAAACCCAATGAGATGCTTTCTTTCCCCCTCGTTCCAGCCAAATGAAGAGAAAATAAATAATGATTATTTCCCAAACCCTAGTGCTTTTCAGAGAAGAATAGGCTCATTGCTAATTCCAGCGTGGGCCGCACAGAGAACCAAGAGTCAGCTGACCGCGGCTCCCAGAGTCCTGAGAGCATCGCGCTGTGGACTGGTGGGCACAGCCGCGGGAGGCCCTGCAGCAAGTCTCGCGGGGCAGGCTATCGGTCTCGGTAAGTGAGCTGTGTGGGTCGGTTCACAGACTTATCTTCCAGGAGCAGGCATTTTCCGGAACAAGCATCAAAATGACTGTGCTCAGTCCTGGGATTGCTCAGCACAGGGAGAAGAAATTATTACTAGGCTGGCTTAGTTGTATTCCCTTCCATTTCATTTTCTAAGTCGTCTTTGTAGAGTTTTCTATTTCTCCTTTCCCCATGTAAACTATGCGGAACTTTTTTTCTGAGTGTACTAAAGGAAAACACATTTCACATTTCTTTATTTATCGTAATGTCGCCTAGTTTAGCTCTGTTACACCCATCTGGTTTGGCAGCAAAATCAATCCTGATAATTTTGGGAGGGCTCTTAACCCCCCTGTCATAGAACTTTCTAGATCCCTGGTGCTTGGTAAATCTAGAACTGAGGTCCCCAGTCTATCCCAGCTGCTGATCCTGGGTGCTCCCAAGCTGCATGGACAGGATCCATTCAGAGACAGCAGTTCCCACCCTCTAAGCAAGGCTGGGTCGAGACCTGATGCCCTCCCTGCCTGGGAAGGTTCCCACCTTCCCCCATGTGATGGTCTAGCCCTTTAGGATGCTGTCCCTGAGTTGGGAGATAAGGTGGCCAACCATCCCAGTTTGCCTGAGACTCTTTTTATTTCAGCACGAAAAGACCCAACTTCCCAAGAAACTTCTTAGTGCTGGGTAAACCTGGACGGTTGGTCACCCTAACCAACAACTCCTCCATCCTCCTCCAAATTGGGTCACTTCCCTTGAAAACCATCTCGGTGGCCACTCCCCTCAACTGCACCCCTAGAATCCTCCCTTTCTAGGAAAATCCACCACCAAATTCAGACTTCTGAAAGCCAAGCCTTCTTATCTATTCTCTGAGGGGGAAAAATGTATACTTCCAGGAGAGAAAGCTACAGTGTGAGCTTGTGTCTTGAAAGGAAAATCAAAGCACATCTTCCACTTGCTCAGGATCAACTTTCTGCTGAGAAAACAAGGCACAGTTAATTTCACAATCAAGCCCTCCCAGCTCACAGGGATTTCGCCCTGGAAGTGGGTCTCAGCCCTGGGTATATGCAAGAATTAGCTGGGGAACGTGAGAAATTCTCCTATGCCTGGACCCCCCCTCCTGATCAATTATATCGGGTTTCTCGGTTTCTCAGGGGGTGGAGAAGAGAAGGTTGGTTTTATTTCAGTTGTGTTTGTAAGAAATTCAATAAAGAGATAAAGTATATAAGTATTTCTACAACGTATGACCTTGAAAACCCCCTGACTACTGACCCTTGAAGGTCAAGGCACTATAGCTCCTGTAAGACAAAGGTTTACCTGCATGCTGAAATTCACTGACGTGGAAATTCTCTTATTAACCCCACTTTAAATATTGCAATTATTATGGCTCCATACACAGTAAATGTGAAGCCCAAGTGCTTCATAGACTGAGCTGACAAACCCCATAATTTCAGTATTTGAGAGCTGGAAGGGGTCCCCCCCTTTTTCCCCGTAACTCAGTGAAACTCATATTTTCCAATTTATTATTATCATTTTTAATTTCCTGATCTCATTCAAACCTTGCCCAGCAAACAATGCCCTTATTTTCTAAAGAGTTTCTCAAAATTAAATTTTGGCTTTGTCAGCTCTAGACAGTACATCATAGTGTGTATATTTAAGCATATATTTCATTGTCAATATAATACATTTACAACTGCTTTCAAATTATTACCATGGGCTTAATCTCAAATGCCACACTTTTACATTATTTTGACATATTTATCACTGCCCGGAAGGATTTTTTTTAAACAACCAGCATTTTTATTGCATTAGAAAATGTTGATGTGACCTAAATCTTATATATGACCTTTTATTTATTTCTGTTGTGGATGAAAACTATTGGAGTCATTTAAGATACCTCTGAGTGGGAAAATCGGAAGACATAAATGGCATCATTACTGCCTTTTTAATTTTAACTAAATAATTTAAAGGAGTTTGGGCAAAATATGTGATACAAAATAAAATTACCTGGGAAATGTTCAAGATCATGTATTATTTAAAAACCAAAGTACGTGAGTGAGAATATTAACAAGTTTGTGCCTGTCTGAGTCTGTTCAAACATGGCCACTAATGAGACCAAGCTTTGAAGGTGGTGAGTCTTAAATTAGTAACTCCTGAGCCAGACGTTCTCGGGAATAAGGAGACTGAGTCTCCAAGAGGTTAAATAGCTTTGGGTTAAGCAACCTTTTCAAGAACTCTCTACTAGCAAGTGGCAAGTTGACGCAGGTCTCACCAGGGGAAAGGTTAAAGCGTATTCTGAGGGCAGAAACAAACTTTCTTCCAGAAAATCGGCTGTGAGGACGTGAGGTGCAGGGGCTGGAGCCCCAGGTTCTCCCCGGCTCTGCCCCAGAGGTCTCTGCATAGAACCAAGCAGAAGACCAGCTGCCTTTGCTAGTGTCCCAGGCTCTCAGCTGCCAAAGGACCACCTGAGGAACATTCTGGAAACAGAAGATTCTGGCAACAGGTTTTGGAAGCAGAGCCTTCCTCCAATAGATCGCTGAAAGAGACGCCAGAGAGGTGACCACAGGTGTGCCGTGTGAGGGATCTGAGCTCCCTCTCTCCCCGCCCCTTGCCAGCTGAGCGTCCCTGGGCAAGTTATCTCACCTTTCTGAGAGGTGCCTCTCTCTCTTGAAAAGTGGAAACCATCACTCCCGCTTTGCTCACCACCTAGGCTGTCGCTGGGACTGTTTGGGTGAATAGATGTAAAAAAAATAAAATAAAATGCCGCGTACACCATGAAGGGCTACCTGTGCCGAGGAAAAGACCGACTTTCCTCACGTGGGGACTGTTGTTACCTGATTTCAGGCACATGGGAAAGTGGCCGAGCTTTCAAAAGGTAAGGGCGAGATGATTGAGTTTTCTTTGTTTAATAAAGAGGAGAGAGGTGACAGCCTCCCCGCCCTCCGCTTTTTAGGGTGCCTCCTTGGAAACATTATCGACCCAATAAAACGCCTGACATTTTGCTTTCACAAGACAAGGTCATGAGACTTCTGACCCACGGGACCGCAAGCGGTCAGCTCCAGAATTAGCCCCGTGGCCTCTCACAAGACATGTACACAAGGACACACCCACAGGGGCGTTCGCCGATGACTCAAGAAGATCAGAGAGGTCTTAGTTCTTCTTTCTTCCGCTTTTACAAATTTGTGTGAAATTTTGCCCAGACTTTGTAGATATTTTTGTGCTACGTGGACACCCGCTCAAAAGTACAACGTCTACTCACCAATTAATTGTGTGTTCTCGCTCATCTGCGCTGGTACGGAGGGCTCTTTTGTTTCTAGAACAGTTTTATTTCCCCCAACGTGAGTCAGTCACAGACTCAGAAGGAATGAGCTGCCAGAGAGGCAGATTTTACACTTTGAGTTTCTTAAGTATGTTTTAATGGATTGATTTAGCTTTAGCAGAAAATTTATTTAAATATATTTGCTTGAAGTAAATATTTAAATATCACATTCACTAGGGAAGGAAGAGGCTTATTTAATTATGTCTGGTTGATTTCCTGGGAGCAGCTTTGGTTCTCTCTCTCTCTCGGTTTATTAATCATCATTTACTATATACCACCTCCTGTCCTGGAGGGGCCACACTGAAGTCAACCAAGCCCCAGGCAGACCAAGGACAAAACAACGTTGTGCTTGGTACCGGGAAGAGGGGCGGTGAAGTTTAGGACAGATGGCATTTGACATCCAAAATCTCACAGTCTATATACAGGCACAAAATACCACACATCAGGATGATATTACCAATTATTAAGCAAGGTGTGCAACTTTTCCACCATTCCTTGTACCTGTGTTCACCTGGAAGCTAGGGCATTTCTGTCTTATTACCCAAAATGGGACCAAAAACATGCAAAAAAAAAAAAAAAAAGTAAATGACTCCATCCTCAGCTTTGGGATTTCACAGTAGAATGTTGAAATCCAAAGAGCAACTGTTCTTACAAAAAGGAGATTTGTAATCACAAGAACCTAAATCTCAACCTTAAACCTTAAGAGTTTAATTCTAACCTAAACAATAGGCAAAGAAAATATATGATTGATCAGAATGTGCTCTCCTAATTCTTCTAGAATAAATACCCCATGTCCTTGAGCAGGTGAAGGTATATCTTTCCCACCCACTCATCTTGGTCCTAAGTGGGGATTTTGGGGTCACAGGTCTCCCAAGTGGTTTGGGAGATCTGGAATAAAAGAGTTCTGGGTCCCTCTTCTTACCTGGTTGCCACAGAGCTCCTCGTGCCACCTTGGCTTAAGAGAGTAGAACAAGGACAGCTCCATGTGAATTCAAGACAGAGACGCGACCACCCAGTCCTGAGTTTCTCAAGGGAAGGAAGAAGCTGAACAGTCTCCTGTGCACCCAGAGCTGTTGGCCAAGGATGGGCCTCATGCCTGGGCTGAGCGTGCACCACATGGCTACAGGGCAAACCTGGTATTTAGAGCCCAGACGGAAATGCAAACTTATTCAGGAAGTTTAAGGAGGGAAGAAGATCAGACACGATGGAGTGTCTGTGAACACAGCGTCAGACAAAGAAGAGCTGAAAACTTGTTTCTTCTGCCTGTCACGGTCCTGTGTGAACCCGTGGAGCTCAGACTCAACTCCAAGAGAAAGAGGTGGGTAGAAGCACAAATTGACAGATTGAGTTTAATGCCTGTTTCCTGAGATTTGTCAGAATTGATGAGGTTATTCTGTGTGCTGTCAGAATGAACAGGGCTAGAAATAAATAATAAGTTGATTGGGTAGCTTGAGAATGTGCATCCAATACACACAGAGAGAGTGAGAGACAGAGGTAGAGACGGAGATGGATGAGGGAGAGAGAGAGATGGGGAGGGAGAGAGACGGGAGGGGGAGAGAGACGGGAGGGGGAGAGAGTGCGCACACGAGTTCTCGCTGGCACGCAGGCACGACACAGGTTCACACCTGTCTCTTACCCAGGGGGTGCTACTCAATAAATGATCGTTGAACACCGTAATCCGAAGTAAGGACGTGAAGACGGAAATTGATGATGCAGAGTGAGGCACAGGGGAGGCTGTTCCTCCTTTTTTCCTCCTTCACAATTTTGCCTGTGGTAGGACCTAACTTTAAAGTAAGAGTGAACCGTGATCTCTGGCGTCCTTAAAACTCCACCCTCTCCCTTGTGACAGGAAAGAGTGGATGGCTTCCTCGGGGCACTGCGAGGGAAGGGTCCACAGGCTGTCTCACCTCCTCCAGTCTGCCTGAGTCTCCCCAGCTTGAGCACCAAAAGCCCCACCTCTCAGGAAGAACCCTCCCCTGCAAGCACACCGGGGTGGTGGTCACCCCAGGTTTACGATATTTTCAGTTCCAATTTTAAACACCCAGCAATGGAGGGATCATGCTCACTGCTTACAATTCCCCCTTTTAAGGATTTGCAGACCAAGAAAATGGCATTTCGGATGTTTTAAAGGAAGAAGTCCAGCCTATTTCACCTGCACGGTAATAGTCAAAGTTCAGACCAGAGTGTGATTGAAAAATAAATGAGCTCATTACGGTTGAGGTCGTCGAGGAAGATGTGGTCTCACCAGGCTTCGAATCAAGAGACGTATTTGGGAACTAAATGCCACCGTCCTTTGCTGCTCTCCTACCTGAGCATAAAGCCCTCCTCGACCCGGGCCACATCACCACGAGATTTAACAGAGGACCTTTATCAGGAGAGAGGAGCCTATTAAATTTTCCACGTTAATTTATCACGGTAGAGACCTGGTGCATAATTTAACATTATCCTATTAATTTTATAGGTACTCTTAACAGCTGTTACAACAGTTGGAAATGTTAAAAGGAAAAAGGAGATCTCCTTGCCTCCTCGTCATTATGTGAGAAAAGGTTTGGGGAAACTTTTTATGTTGCGTGGGTCTCCTCCCTGACCTCTGTCTCCAGACTGCTGGAAGGCACAGGGGCCCAGGGTTTTCTGGACGCAGGGGAGGCACAGCTCACAGCAGCAGTCGTTCAGAGGGAAGGGGAGTTAACTTGATGGGTGTCTAACATGGGCTGACTGACGAAATGCAGCAGGGAAAATTAGCCCAGTGAAACAGCTGTAAAGTTTGAATCACAGCATCGTAAAAATGACAACAGACCAAGAACAATAAATATTACCAGCAGCCCAGAGCAAGACAGGTTACCCCATGCACAAACCTGGAAATATAATTACCTTCCATAACTTCATTGCCACACTGTTAATTAAGCCGTCTCTGAAATAACAAAGTATCGAAAAGGATGAATCCACCATAGAAAGTGGGACAAATTCTAACCCTGCAATGACTTCCTATTTTTTCGTATCAAAAAAAGTCTGCCAAGGTGAGGAGGATTAAAAATAATCTAGTCCACTGTTTGCCAAAGTAGAAGAAAATTCTTATTATCTGCAGTAGTTCTTTTCATTTGCATTTATTTCATACCATTTGGGGGTTTTTAAAAGCATTTTAAAATTTATTTTTATGGTCAAAGCCCAAAAATTGTATGTATTTGTCCTGTATGACACATTGTTTTGAAATATGTATACGCTACTTTGTGAAAGGACTAAATTAAGCTAATCAACATACTCACCTATCAAAAACACCGGATTGGCCTTTCCATGAGTGACCAATAAACTTCTATTGGGCTTTAGCCATTATACATCTTGAGGTTCATTTACTACAGCTATGATACCTAAATGACAGAACAGAAACTGCTAAGCATTGAGTATAGTGATGGACCCAGATTTCTTCTGCTGGCCCAAGTATCTCAGATCTTTACTTCCTGGTTTCAAAGAAATGAGGAAATACTTGCTTTTATATCTCCATAAATATTGCAGTAGTTGCCAGGTATGGTGGGATACCCTGTAATCCCAGCACTTTGGGAGGCCAAGGTGGGAGGAT
>NW_012154285.1:1686073-1690653 GCF_000956105.1 Propithecus coquereli
ATATATGTTGAAAATATTTCCGGGATGACAACCTAGTGGCACTGGCTAGTAGAGAAAATGGAAAATGGCTGGGCCCTTTATTTAGTCGTGTTCTGTCTTAGGATGGTCTCTTCCATTTCCGCCAAATTCACAGTACCTGTTGGACATACAGTACATTTTTACACCCCCCAAAAATAGATTTTGCAACTAGAATTATGCAAGTGTTTTCAGTGAACATTCTGGGAAATGTCCTGGTTTGTTGATTCCCAATGAGGATGAAGCCCTCCCTTCCATTCTCTGTAAGACTTCCCTGAATGTACTAAATTCACTTGTCTATCTCTGAACAAACTGTGAATTTGGGAGAAGCATGTGAAAAACCAATAAAAGGGCATCTAGGCAGTGAAGATGCTACTAGGAGAGAGCGTTCTACATGTGCCTCGGACCTGGGAGCGCTGAGCCAGCCTCACCTGCAGTTGTGGACCACGTCTCCCCATCCTAGTTCTCCAAATTTCTCCAGAGACAGACACTCCACGAGCCAGGCCCCTTTGCCATGACACTGCTCAAGACCTGCTTCATCTATTTCAATTTCTGCTTTGCACTCAGGAGAGAAAAGCAATCTATCATCTCTTAGGAGAAAAAGCCATTTGGAAGAATCTGTTTTGTGCATTCATGACAGCACTGCTGGTCCTCAATGAATATCAAATGATAGCAGCCAAAGACGGAGACAGACAGAAAGGGGAAAAGAGGGGAGAATGGAGGGGGAAATGAAGGAAAGGAGGCAGGGGGAGAAGGAAGGAAGGAAACAAGAAAAGAGGGAGGAAGGCAGGGAGGGAGGGGGAATCCTCTACAAGACCTCAGAGTTGCTCAAAAGCCCCAGACACCCCAAGTAGTCAATGGGCAAATTTGTTTGCTTCTTTTCATACATGGTAATCAAAGACACATAAGTAACTTTTCACACAAAAATGGATGCAATGCATGGTAATGTGTGAGCAGAGAATAAAAATCATGCTAGATTTTTTTTCATTTATCTATGGCTAAAATAACATTCTGAGATGTTAACATTTTTTAATTCATGTTCTCCTGGTAATTTCTCTGCCTCGCTGCCCAACAGAGTCAGCTCTCTGTTCATTGTCTCATGGAAGGTATGGGGGGAAGAGTGGAAAACAGAAGTACCCTGTCCCTTTGGGCACTTGATTTATAAAAGGCTGGTTCTTAGGGGACAATGATATCTACCACATACACACTTAGCGTGCTCTGGGCACTGTTCTAATATCTCCATTGACTCGTTCAACTCTTGCAACGGATCTATTATTTAATATCATCCCTATGTTACAGAACAGGAAAGTGAGGTACAGGAGGTTAATGAATTTGTCCAGGTATGTATGGCTAGCACATGGCAGAGTCAGGTTTGGAGCATACGAAGTCTGGCTCCTACGTCCATGCTCTGTGCTACCCACTGCAAGGTTTCAAGTTGCCATGATGCCTCACTGTGCTAACATGCTTTTCCCAAAACCCAAATAGAGTTTGCAAAGAGATAAAAGCAATAAGATTGTCAAGTTTTAATCAGGTCTTTTTCTTACTAATATGAAGAGAAAAAGACTTGCAAATTCAAAAACAGTGCCCTCCTCCAAATATCTGGGGGAGGAGAGGACCACAGGAACAAAAGGACCTCCAGGCTGCTCCTCAGCAGAACCTCTGGGGGAAGATGGGGAGAAAGAATTGCTCTGCGTGTGGCTCCCAGAGGTCCCCAGACCTGAACAGTGGCAGGTTTTCCATGAAACTAGTGAAACTTGAGCTATAGAACTTTTAATTTGCTTAGACCTCTCAATGCTTGGGAAGGAGTTCTGGCCATGTATTTGCAATTTAATGCAATTTCTTTTAGCCTTTTAAATAAATATTTATCTTTCTTCCCATTTTCATATTTGTAATTTTGTATGCTTTCTAATAAAGATAAATCTCAAATCATAAAAACTACTGGGATGCCCCAGTGTAGGCTTCACTGTACGTCTCTGGAGGGATTTGATAAAGGACTGCTGCATTCCTTGGCTGTGCCCTTGTAATATGAATTTGTATCTCCTCCCATAAAAGGCAGCACTTTCTCCACTATTTGAATCTGCGCTGGCTTTGTGACCTGCCTTGCCCATTGAGACAGCAGCAAATGTGATATAATCAGAGGATTGAAAGAGGATCACCATCGAGGTTTGCCCATTTTTGCTGTTCCTATACCACGTGAACTATGCTAGTTTGCTGGGTGATGGGATACATGTAGCCAACTCACTGCAGTCAACCCAACTGACAGACAACACTAACACATTGTTTGCAAGCCACAGACGCATCCTGGATTATTAATATAATCCTTTTATTCTATTCCTGAATAAATTCAGCATATTTGGAGACATTTTTCTCCAACATCTTTTTGTTTGTTTGTTTCATTGACATAATCTGGCATCACAAGTGGGATTTCTTGGGGTGGGGGTAGAAAGTCCTTAGACATAGTTCTTACTTTAGACATCCAAGCATGAGCCCCTCTCCTCTGTGCCTGCCTGATCTTATTTTGTCTGGGTCTGACAAGGTGACTTCATCCTTCATTCACAGAAGGAATTGTGGTATGAGTGAGAAATCTTTCTTGAGTATGTCAGGCCATTGAGATAATAGGATTGTTTGTTACTGCAACATAACATCACTTGTGCTGACGAATCAACCCCACACTACTTGCCCATAGACAGCAAACGTAATCTACCATGAGAGTTACCTAGATTCAAGCAAATATTAAGAAAAATATGGAACTATTGTTTCCTATTTATTAATCATGATTTATAGCAATAAAGGCTATTGATAAGATCCCTATTTCTTGCAATAAATTAATCAGCTAATTGCAGACTTCACAAGGATCATTTGTTGTTAAGAAGATGCCATGTCTACATTAATGTCGTTTGAGGTTTCTCAAATCTAGTCTAGCGACAAAGCAATTTCTGTCATCACCATGAATTCATGTTGGCCAAATGTGCTTTTCTCTATTCTGTCTTAAATGTCTCATTGCTACATTTGCTAAATAAGTAGGCTTCATCCTTACCAAACACAAATTTATATACTAACAATTCAATAACACACATACATAGGTGCTTTTTAAAAGTGTAAAATAGAATAATTTAAGCTTTTGTCAAGCCCAGCCATGTTTTCATAAGGGTGTTTCCAAATAAAGGACTGAGTATCTCTTGGTAGCAACACATTTTAAATTTGATTGACATCAAAATAATCTTGAAGGCAATTCTTTAAATTCTTTTTTTTTAAGTCTTCTGTGTTTGTTTGTATCTTTTTTAAAGAAAATCAAAACATTCCCAATTTCATCAGTATATATCCCAACTTTCTGACAAGGCTGCTTAATTATCAGGGGTATCGACTGGAAATCTCCCTCTTATCAGCACAGAGGCTCTTTGCTTTGTGTAGCCAGCAGGTCTCTGAAAAGCCTCCTGCATGGGTATTAATTGGTATTCAGGGCTAAGTCCTGGTGCCGGGAGATTTTCATCTTGCTGAAGGTTTGCCTGTCATTGCGATTGGATTATCTGGCTATTAAACTGTGGTCCTTCCAGCATGCCAACTCTCCAAAGAGATTGTGCTAGAAACTCAAGAGATAAGCAAACAAGTGACTTTCTGTAAGTTTACATAAGCATAAGCAGACTCCAGCCTTATTCTTGAAGAAGACTAACAGTCCAATACTTTAATAAATTTACTTAATCTTCCTAGCAACCCTGTGAGGTAGGTACTGTTTTTATCCCCAATGTTTAGATAAAGAAACTGAGGCAGAGAGAGGTTTACTGATTTCCAGGAAGAAAAAAATTTCATCTGAACTTGATATTACAAATTATAATTCATTGTAATTATAAATGAAACCAACATTTACTGAGGATTTATTATGTAATAGTTACTGTTCTAAGTGCTGTGTGTGTGTGTGTGTTGGATCTATTAACTTATTAAATATTTTCAATTACTTCATGACGTGCTTCTGTTACTACCCTCTCTTCAACACATGAGGCAACCCAAGCACAAACATTTGAAGTGGCCGCTGTAGATTATACATATGGTCAGGAGCAAAACGGATTTTACCCCACAGTAGGCTAACTTTAAACCCTCCTTCCTCACCACTACACACATACACACACACACACACACGCACACATAAATATGCACATATACAAACAGAAGAAACATACACTCACACACCAATATACACACTACACAAAACCATTCATGCACGTACAAACATATACACATACACTATGCACTTACATATACATGCATGCCCACAAGCACACGCACAAAGATGCATACATATACACACACAAATATACATGCCCACATGGACAAACACACACAAATATACACACATTGGAAAATACACACCACTCAGACATATATAGACACATATTCAACACACATACTGACACATACACGTACTCACACAAAATAAAATATTCAGCTACATCCTCAACCACTATACAACAATTCTGTGCGATAGAAATGAAATCACAGATTCCTTCAGACATGAAAGTTTGGGGTTGCCTCTCCTCAATCCATGCGTGTCAGACCAGGAGCTTTAGAAC
>NW_012154285.1:1691573-1695260 GCF_000956105.1 Propithecus coquereli
TTTTTATTTTAATAGAGGAGAATTTTTCTCAGCTAAGAATTATTGGGAAAAAGGAACAGGTTGAAAAGGCTGGGTACATATTGAATATCTCCGGTAGCAAACAGAGCAGCTAGTTTCATTCAACTCACTGAACAAATGTGCTATTAAGTAAGTTTCACCCAATATATCTTGGGATAAAAACAAAGTCTGCCTTTAGTCCCATATGATTTAATGAAATTTGTGCCCCACCGGTTTGTTATAAATTAAAGATTAGTATAGTTCTTTGGTTTGGTTCAAAACACAAGGTGACAGAAATGAATTAACTTTACAGAGGTTCTAGGAAATTGTATTAGGATCACCCAAGCAGAACAAAAGGAGGCAGTTATTAAGGAAAGGGATGAAATTCAAGGCAGAATTTCTCTAAAAGGAGCAAGGATCTGCCAGGATGTTGCTGAGAAGGAAGCACAGCCAAGGCAAGCCGGCTCATTGCCCAGCTGACGCCGCCCCAGGCTCTGAGTCTGATGCTACCAGGGGCCGTTAGCCAGAGCTGAGCACTACACGAGCTTCAAGAATCCGAGGATCAAAGGATGAGTAACAAGTCATTTCATATGTTCTCCTTTTACGGGGGTCTCAAGTTCACATGCACAGAGAGACCAGACCAAAAATTTAAATAAGAGCTTCAGGTGTAGATTGTCAAACCTCCAAAGGCATTGATCCATGTAGCCCCAGCTGGCTGCTCTCATGTGGGAATAGGTCTTCCCATTTCAAGAGACTCTAAAAATCTAGATTTTGTGAATGTTTCCAATTTTTTAATCTCAGCTACTGAGGGGGCTAAAGTTAAAAAATATAGCATGGACCTAGAAGACAAGGCCAGAGGTTGATTCAGGCTGTTGAGCATTAATTTGTTACTTTTGCATAATCCCCTGGCAGAAGATGTTTTTTTACATAAAATTGGGGAGAGGCCGTGTTAACAGTGTTAGTAATTTTCCTTGTTCTGGAAAGTTCTGTTTGACACAGCCCATTAATATTGGGAGCTATAGATTTCTGTCCCATAAATACACTTCCAGGAGGCGACCAAGGTTCTCAGCTGCCTTGCTTGTCCCCTGCAGCTGTCCTGAGTTCTAAGGTCTACCCCATTTTCCTGGTAATATGACTTTGAACTGATTTGCCAGATTCTCTGGGTCCCGTTAGTGTCCCTGGAAAATGAGACAAGGATTTGTTCCAAGTGGGAATTTTTAAGCAATGCAAAATAACTGATGTTCTGTTCATCTTGAAAAAGCGTGGTTAATGAGATGTTGCAAACATCTTCAATAACCTATTGGTAGGATTTTTTACTCCTTGTTTATTAACGACACACAATGTATTAAAATAAGTGGTCAGAAAGCACAAGGATTTCATTCTAGTTCTGACTGTGTCGAACAATTACTAACTTTCTAGGTGACCTTGGACATATCCCCTTCCTTCTTCACTTCCCTTAACTAATTGGACTAAGTCATTGTTTTCATATCTGTCATTCACAAACACTGTTAAGATATCTGGGCATATTTCCGTATCACAGGGCATGGTGATATTTTGGATGTGTACACTTGGTTAAACTACCCTCTCCAGCCATTCAAGCAAATGCTAATCTAGGAGTTGCTGTAAAGGTGCTTTGTAGATGTGATTCAATCCAAAAGCAGTTGATTTTAAGTAAGGAAGATTATTTATAGGTAATCTGGCTGGGACTGATCCAATCATTTGAAAGGTATTAAGAGCAGAGCTGAAGCTTCCCTGAGAAAAGAAATTCTGCCTATGAGCAGGAGTTTCTCCCGACACCTGAGAATTGCAGCCTGTACTTCCTGAGGCCCTGCTCTAAGGATTTCAGATTTGCTTAGCCACCTGCAACTCTATCAGCCAATTCTTTGCAACAATATTTTTAATGTACAGCTCCTACTGATTCTGTTCTCTGCTTGGTGCTTGTCTGATACACATGCATTGTTGTTTACTTAAGTTTTGTATTTGAATACAATCACAGAAAGAAAATGTAAATATACTTATTTATAAAGTGACATTTATATGTCTACTGTAAAGAAGGAGGTGGTATTACTTGGTATAAATAGAAGGTATCAGTCAGGGTTTCAACAAGAAACAGATGGAAGATAGATCAGACAGTAAATATACAAAGTGGCTATATTCCTCACTATGTTATACAAGATATTTAATGCCATATTTAATCCAAACACTCCCATTGTTCCAACATTCCCAGTCTTCCTGTCACTTGGAAAACACTGGCTAAAGGAATGCCCCAGTTTTAGGATAAACCACACTGTTGATACACTACGGCAGATCACAAATGCCTTTTGGTCAGATAACAATTTTTACCCTAATGTCTGTTATTTATGCATGTTAATGTTCCTGTTACGAGTCATGCTGGCCAAAAGTTGTAAAAGAGCCTCCCTGCTTTGTACAACCCCCCGAAGTGTGTCCAATATCTGCTGACCATAGAAAAAATAAACCCTTGGTCTATAAAAGACCCCAAGCAGCTCCTGCCCTTTGACCCAGAGATTCTCCACCATCCCACTGAGACATCACTTGGACACATAAGCCCCGTCTCCCCCAGGATTCCCTCGCCCTCCTCCCCTTCCAGGTAATGATCCCTGCGCTGCAGCCTCGGGACAGGCTCCTGTAGCGAGGGACTTTTCGCGCATGCAGATCTGTCAAAGTGGCGCCTGGATAAGCTCACTGTGTGCTACTGCCACCTCGTGGTCATGTATTTCTCCTTGATCAACGCTGAAATCCCTGGAACTCAGGACACCTCATTAGAGTGCTCCCCATGAAAATCTGTCACCACCGCTGCCCATGAGCTGAGGGACATCTTTTCATCGTACACAGTAGACGCTAAATGAATGCTTCTGTATGAACGGACAGACATTTGTCTCTCTTTACTAATCTATGTTCCCCATGAACCGGGATCTATTGTACCCAGTGAAACTCTTCTGCCATCATCCCCTGGGCCAACCTCCCACTGGTCAATGGTATATGATCTGTCCTTAAATTGACGCTTTCTTAATTGAACAATAACAACAGGAATTCACCTGCATCCAAGTAACCCCTGGTTTTTGGTAAAAAGAAAAACAGTGATAGAACAAGTTTACCTCAATCATATCAGCTCAATATGCTAAACACAGATTCATAGACACCGCGCCCCCCAAAGCTCTGTCTGTCCTCGAGCCTCATGGCAGTGACCAGCAGCCAGAGCCTCCCTGGTCGTGGAGCTGAGTCCCTCATTTCATAAAGGATTTAGCTGAAACTCAGAGGGGTTTTATGATACTCTCTGAGGTCAGGAGTGGGTTAATCTGAAAACCAGGGTTAGAACACCACTCTGTGCTGCTTTCTCATGTCTTCTGCCGTGTTTCTATTATTTCTTCTGGTTTCTGAACTACATCCTGATGCCTGTGCATCATTTATTCGGCCAACATTTAGGAAGAATGAACTTTGGGCTGTGCACGGGGGATACATAGGTGCAGGAGGCAGTTTCCTACCAACTTCTTCAATCACCCGGCTGCCATCTGAGCATCACTTCAAGCATTTATATCAATGTTTCATTATCTTCATATTTGACACGTACAAAATAGAGTGCACCAGATGTCATGAGAAAGCTTGATTGAAATCAATACAAGTTTATTTAGATTTCTTGTTATTCCTGCCTTCCCTTTGAGCCAAATGACT
>NW_012154285.1:1695310-1696202 GCF_000956105.1 Propithecus coquereli
TGTGCGATAGAAATGAAATCACAGATTCCTTCAGACATGAAAGTTTGGGGTTGCCTCTCCTCAATCCATGCGTGTCAGACCAGGAGCTTTAGAACGTTTCTGCAGATACATTTTATTATTTCTCCCACAAGGAGAAACCTAAGCCCTTTCAATGTTAGCATTTGTGGAATATGGATTTGCTGTTTCTTTTTTCCTTAAAATGAAGTTGCCCAGAATAGGATGGGGTACAGGGGCTGAGGAGCTGCTAATGTTGGTAGGGTTATGGGATTTAGTAAATAAAAATACAGGATGCCCGGTTACATTTGAATTTCAGACGAGCAATGAATAATTTTTTAGCACAATTATGTCCCAAATTGCAGCCTGTCCCATTTCTTATCTGGCCACTCTATTTTTTAGGATAATTACATCCCAAATTGCATCCTTTGTCCTATATTTTATCCGGCAACCCCAAGCACAGGGCACATGAACCGAAATCTCATCACGGGGTTGAAGTGAGGGCTGCCACTCCCTTCTTGCATGTTGGTCAGAAATGGAGTCTCCTGAGAGTATTGTCTGGACTTTGGAAACGCCTGCTTCCTGTGCTGTTCAACTTAAGCCGCATTCCTGTGCTGCCAGTTGCAGAGAACAAACTGCAGGCGCTTGCATCCCTGGGGAAGAGGACACGGCAGTAGGAGAGAAGCCCGGCTGTCATCGCGGAAAATTGATTGACTAGAAACTCCCCCCTCTGTAGAGTGCTCTCTCCTGAGCAGCAAGAGTGAAGCATGCTGATTCAAATTCCTAAACCCCAGCATGCTGTGGTTCATCACCCCAAATTTGTTCTTTATAAACAGGGCAATTTGTTCATGAAACAAATCACCTTCAGGGAAGTGAATTTTTCTTGATAAAATATTTA
>NW_012154285.1:1700299-1705407 GCF_000956105.1 Propithecus coquereli
TCCTAGGCTGGGCCGTCTCCTATTGCAGAGGGAGGCACTTTCTAACTTTGCAGTTGATCCATGGGGCTTTGCATGTTGGATCTTGGCCAGGTGTTATCTCTGGCCGCAAATCAATAGAGGCATCAGTGTCTGAACGCCCTCAACGGAGAGTAAAGATGAAGCTGTCCTGGGTTGTAGGGGCTGACGGTGTGATTGGCCTCTGAGATGAACACCAGTAGAGCTACTGCCAGCCACAGTGATAGCAGAGCATCAACAAGAACATGGGAAATCTTTTCGGATGCCCCATCCTTGCTTTGCCCTGTTTCCAACTGTGGACCTGCTTATACTACAATAGAAGAAGAGATTCATTAAAAATAGAAAAGTTCCTATCTGATTCTAACTGGAGTTACCCACAAGACTTCATACTCCATTCTCTCAAGAACATGCTTTGATCTAGGGTAACTGTGCCCTTGAAAAAGGTCTTTTTGGCTAATGCAGCTTTTGGCTCTGACCCATGGAGTTAATGAGGGCGAAGTCCATTTTCCTCTCTTTGGCTATTTTGATGTGATGGCCAGAGGAGGTAATTATTTCTCCCTTCAAATTGAATTAAGAATTTTAAGAAGATGTCACTTTTGTCTTTGCATGAGGAAAATCAGCTTCCTCATTATCCTTCGACCCTGGGACACTCTCCCATGGTGTCTGTGTCGGGTCTCTTTATTTAAAGCTCTCCCAGTGCACTAACACGAGAGAACCATCTGGCTGGATGGATTCCGAGAAGGGCTTTGGCAGGAAACAGGGACTTAAGATCTCTACAATATAGAGATCTTACACAATCTTACAGCATGGAGCGAATATGCTCAGAAGTATACATAGTAACACAAGAGTCATACAATAGCCAGGGGTCTTGTTTTGTAACTTTCAGAATTTGATTTAATATGATAGGTGATTTACAGGACATGGGAAGAGAGGAGAATGAACTCACAGTGGCTTTTGCTTTATTTCACCTCCTAATTTAAGCATAAACCTTACATCGAGGTTTATCAAAAGGAATTTCTATTACCTGCTATTTTACCTCAATCTGCAAAACAGTCCTGACATCATGAACATCTTAGGTATCGCTGGGTGCCGGGAGTAGGAAAGAAAGAAATTAACAGACAGAATTTCAGTAAGACACAGTCTTCACCTGTGGACACCAGAGAGCTAGACAGATGCTTAGAGCACCCCGGCATTTCAGGGAAAAATTATTAATAAATGGGTAGCTGAGCTTCAGAGGTTCCCAGGGAACTCAGATGTGCCCAGAGCCGTGCATTAACTGGAAGCATTAATGTGCCTTCTGGCAACACAGTGCTTGTCACTGTACATCAGCATGTGCTTCTGAAAATGCATTCAAGGCCATATGGTACCCGTGAGTGAGTGGCCTTTTCGTGACCCTGGAAACAAATCTGCCAATGATCCGGATTTTCTAAGCCTCACCTCCTATGCCTAAGTCTTGTCTGAGTGACATTCGAAGATCCAGGGAATCATAGGACCCAACCTCAGTATGCTAGTATCGAAAGGAAAATGAGTTTTCTTAGACCAAATGTATCGGTTGTGAGGTCTGGAGATACAACTGTGTTGGCATCCAGTGTGCAAGTGTGTGTGGCCCAGAAATCATCCCCGAGAAACCCCCTAAGACTGCAGGATACCATCACGATGACATTATTTTGAATAACAAAGCACTGTCTGAGAAAGACACTTCAGCCTAAGTCAAGCTCCGTTGGTGCTAGATTTGGAAATTTACGAGGTCAACTGGACCAAAAGGTAAAAAGGAAACAAAGACATTAAATGCAGACTTCGTTATTATCCCCGAAGAAGTTTTGACCATACAGTGTCAAGCCTTGAGAATTTGCTGTGAACAATCAATTGCAATATCCCGCAAAATTGCTATCTGGTGATTGGTTGCATTATGGATAAACACCTACAGGTCCAGAGAAATGACGAATCTTAGTGGGTACCAAGGTTGCAATCACACTCCCAGTAACGGTATATTAGGGGCTGGTGTTTCTCCAATAACTAAAGATGTGGTAACAGGGCCGATGGAACAACCAGCAGGAAGTAAGGAAGCAGACACTGCCTGCTGTAGATGAGACATGTGCTCTTCAGTTTACCACAGACCCCACCACTCCCTACTGCCTAACAGGGGTCAGCATCCCTCATACAGATTATGTGCTCCTGGCTGCTGTGGGCATTTGCATTTCTGACTCGCAGACTCATCATATCTCTATTTTATACCAAAGGAGACTGAGTTCATCAGGACACATGGACTTCTGAGCCCACTTCAGAACTCGTGGCCCTATAAACAGAACTCATTTAATTAGAGAGTCAGATGTGTGTTTACACCCACTGGTTTGTGGAATTTTCTTTAAAAAATAATTTATTTTATTGCTTAAAAATATCCTTGTAATCAGGGGTACTGAGTAGAGTTGATCACACTCTTCAGTTAATATTACAAATAATCACTGGTTCATAAAAGGCCAATTTCTTTTTTTATTATTTCATTTTTACCTTCATTCTCCAACTTCATTATTATTCTTTTTCTACTCATAGGTACCACCTTAATGTGTTTGATATTTTCCCAGAAAAACATCATGTATCGTTGCAAAATATGTGGTGATATTTTGTGAAGAGATGCCTTTCGCCTGAATGTCTGTCACTGTGCCCCTTCACTCTGGTTCTTGTATCATCCTCTCGACACTGATTTTGACCTAGCCATGCTGTCTATAATGTTCTGCAGGAGTTCTCAGGTTGCTCACTAACGCTTGAACACCAACAGGTGACTATCTGACAGACCATCTTCACGAATCATTTCCCGAATCCTGAATAAATGAGAGTTACGGGTGAAACCCAGGCTTAGACAAAAGACTGAGCCCTCACTTTGCATTCACTCTCAATTCGATTTTCTTTGGTCTCTACGGTCAGTTCAGAAAAGTCTTCTCTTTTCTCTGATTCCGAAGGATTGCATTTTATTCAAACACATTTTCACTTCCTGATTTCAAATACTCTAGGTGAAACATATGTCCCCTTTCCAAGGCAGTGTTTTTGTTTTTTATGAGTCTGTTACCAGGAATGGCTTTGCTTCTCTTGATACAAACATCCTTCATGGTCCAACTCAAACTCTGCCTTCCACAAACACCCAGATTAATCTCACATTGTGTGGGAAACCTAAGGTCCCCACCCCAAGGACCTGCAGCATTGGGTCCCCATAGCATCATTCTCCTTACCTGTGTCTACCTTGGACAGCGGCGGTGCCTATACCCGCTGTCTCCTTCTCTTAGGAAGTATAAGAAACTGGAGGGCAGGAGCTTTGTTTTAGCTAATCCTCTGACTGCCTGTGCCTGACAAAGACTTACTTGAAGATTTTCAGGAAAATTTTTCTACAAATAAATATATTTATCAGATAGGGACCATGGGGGCAGTTTGCTCAGTCCTCCCTCCCACCCTGGCTCCCAAATTTTTCTATCTCAAAATGATGATGTCTCAGTAAGCCCTGGTATATCCAGACAATGAAATGTGATTCAGTGCTAAAAAGAAATGTGCTATCGAGCTACGAAAAGACATGGAGGAAGCTTAAACGCATATTACTGAGCCAAAGAAGCCAACCTGAAAAGGCTACATACCTTATGATCCCCAACTACATGGCATTCTGGAGAAGACGAAATTATGGAGACAGTAAAAAGACCAGTGGTTGGCAGGGGTTATGGGGCAGAAAGGGAAAAACAGGGGAGCACAAAGAATTTTTAGGGCAGTGACACTACACTGCAGTGTGTTATATTGATGGATACATGTCATTCAACATTCGTCCAAACCCACAGATTGTACAACACCAACAGTGAACCCTAATGTAAACTGTGGATTTGGGGTTATAGGGATGTGCCGATACAAGTTCACTGAGTGTAACAGACATGTCACTCAGGTGGGGGACGTTGATGAGGACGAGAGCCACACACATGGCGGCGCAGAGGGTATTCGGGAAATCTCTGTACCTTCCTCTCAAATTTTCTGTGAACCTAAAACTGCGATTAAAAAACAGTGTTTAAAAACCTGTGATGTCTTTTGTGCAATATGATTAAACACACACACACAGAGATACATTTATGTGTGCATCCACATCTGGCATGGCGAGTATATTCGTTTACAGAAATATGTCTGATCACTTGAACAGTGAAGAGTTGGAGCTGAAATGAAGCTTGGGGTGCATCTCTTCTTTGTATAATGGGGTTACAAAGGAATGATATGATAACGCCAGGAGTAAACCCTGAGAATAGCAACATGACTGAACTCTGGGTCCTCAAAGCCGTTTGCCTCAACAATCAAGAGCAACTACTTTATCTGTGGCTAAGAACACAAAAGTGGGACAAGCTATAGGAGATCAATTTTAAATCGTCTGACGCTACAGGAAAGATGTTTTCTGAGGCTTCTTTTGAAACTGGATAATATATGTTTCTGCAACAGCCTTTTAATAAAGAGACAGAGGATCACCTGCCTTCCTAATTCTCCCTCCCTCACTCCATGCTTTCTATTATACAGACGTTAACATTTACGCCAATGACTGCAGACAAATGAAATTACTTTGTTTAACAATGTGGATTTGAGCTATAGTTGTTTCTTATATGCATGTCGTCTTTACTAAAATAAAACAATTGAAAAATTGTGTCTTATTCATTAGCTTGCACTGCTGGTGGAAAAGCAATTTTCTATTACTTTGCTATTGGATAAGAGCCCATTATTGGAAACTATACATGTAGCACGGAATTCTTTCTTAGGGAAAATGGAGGGAACGGGCAAGACCAACAATTACATGCAACATATTTACTCCTCACGGTAACCTAGGAGGTTGTTAAATTATATCCATTTTACAGAGGAGGAAAGCAACCAGCTCTGGTACAACCATCACCTCCAGACACAGCCTCCTGCTCTGCTGGCCTCAGTGTCCTCTGTGCCTGGCCGCAGCTGCACCTGGGCTCTCCCTGAACAATTACCCCGGGGATCCCTGCGCCTGTTTCTCTGCTGGACCCCCTCACCTGTTCCCCACGTCTGCACCTGTTTCTCTGCTGGACCCCCTCACCTGTTCCCCACGTCTGCACCTGTTT
>NW_012154285.1:1705457-1718687 GCF_000956105.1 Propithecus coquereli
TTCCCCACGTCTGCACCTGTTTCTCTGCTGGACCCCCTCACCTGTTCCCCACGTCTGCACCTGTTTCTCTGCTGGACCCCCTCACCTGTTCCCCATGTCTGCGCCTGTTTCTCTGCTGCATCCCCCTCACCTGTTCCCCACATCCACACCTGCTCCTCTGCTGGACCACCCCCTTACCTGTACCCCGTGTCTTACTCTTTCTTCCTTTACTCCATCACTTTGGTAGGTAATTTCGTCCAGTACCTTCCTTAGAAAAAGTGCAGGATAAATTGCTTTTGGGGACATAACCTGGACCACACCTGTATGACACTTTAAACTCATTAACCCACCCCCCTTTTAGCGTCCACCTTCATGCTGGTGTTCGTGACTGTGTTGGCGCAGCGTGAACATTCTAAGGGGCGTGGCACTAAGGTTTTCCTGCAGCTTTGCTCAAACTGGGGCGCTTGAGCACGGGCTGAAACTACGATGACGTTGCACTGGTCATTCTCTGCACGAGTAAAGCCAAGAGGAGTGGCCTGGGAGGCACCTGTGTCAGAGACTGTCCACTGCGGGAAGGACAGTGAGGGCCGATGTCTGCAGGGGAAGGAAGTCCGGGAGCTTCGTTATTTCAGACCAGAAATCCCGTCTGTGCCAGTGCATTTGAGGATGACAACCAAGTAGCAGGATTATCTGCGAGGCCTTATGAAGCTGGTTTAGCACAGGGAAAGTGTGCTGTCCGGGGAAATAAAGTAAAATATGCAAAGCTTGTAAGTACGATACCATTAACTTAGAAGATAAAAAAGGTGCATAATTTGATGAAGCCAAACATAAACGCTCTCCCTCAGCTGCCCAATTGCCCTCTCTGTCTTCTCAACACAGTTAATCATTTTTATTGTGATTGTCATAGTTTATGGAAAGAGAAAATAATCTGTGTATAATGGGAAATTATTTGCATATATCATGTTTGCTATTCACTGTACTGTTCACCCTGAGCCGAAGTTGATTCCAACAGTTGTGTAGGAATCTCTTTAAGACAATCTGATATGTATGCATTTCTTTTGCTAATGGAAACGTCCCTTCTCCTAAAGAGGAATCTCAGACGATTAGGATATTTTATTCTAATGCTGATCGGTGTTCTCTATAATCGTTATCTCCCCTCCCTCCCCACCAAAAAGGCAAGCTAATGTTTTTTCTCTACAAAAGAATAGAGAAGGCCTGTTTATTTTTGCTCCAGGATAATGGAATATATTTACATTCCATTCCTAATAGAGTACATTCATTCGTAATTTTAATCCAGGACTTCTGCATTTTTTTAGGGTCAACAGCAAAGTGTGATTTCCACTAATCTATTTGGTCTTTAGCAGACTTATCTATGTGGATCTGGATTTCATCAGGGAAAGTGAACTGAACGATAAATCAACATAATTTACAAATACTCTCTGCTTGCAGCAAAATATCAAAAGTGTTCCAATTTCTCCCTCATCCATTTTAGGGGCCCGGAGAAGCACAATGCAAATTTCATAGACAAAAGAACACTTTCCCCTGGAGCTCCAGAGAGAGCGTGGCTCATGGCACTGGAGATTTGATTTACGACTTCTTTCTCTTCATGCACGTTCTGAGAAATTAACGCTCATGGTGATGATGTTCCCAGTAACAAATACAAATCAGTCAGTATTTATGGAAGGGCCATAAGAGCACTGACCAAAACAGCACAATTTTGTCTAATATTTTGCTTAAAAAATATGGAGTTGACACCTGCATACAATATTTGAAATCTTTCTTTTTTTTAATTGAACCGGTAACAAGACTTCAGAAAAGTAAACATATCAAAAGTGTGCAGCTTGACAAATGATTACAAATATTTTTTTATGGAAATGTGAAATCTTCCCTTTTTGCACAATTCTACCCCAGGAGCTATTCACTGTTAATCTCTTGGTGCAGAATCTTCCTGAATTTTTCCTATAGGTGTCCAATTTTAAAGGGAATTATTAAATATATGATATACTTTCTTCTTAGCATATTTCTCCTTAGGGGTAAGGTATGACTCTAGCTAAGACTGTATTTTATCACCCAATAGAAAATAAAGTATTTTTAGTTTGTGATTTTTCTAGATTGAATAAAGACAAAAGTTATATAACTATCTGGCAAAAAGCCAAATGAGCTCTTGAACAAACTCATCAAATCAATTAAATTAATACCAGATAGCTGTATCTGCTAAACTCCTTATATAATTTTAGGGTCCAAATTGAAAATGCTTTAATAATTTAAAAAAAAACCGTATATTCATTGAATTGGCCAGAGATGCAAGGCAGCCTGCAGGGAAGAGCGTGAACTTTGGAATCATTCATTTATTCATTCTTCCTGCTGATCCATGGGGCATGAACTCTGTATCAGGCACCCCGGGTGCTGAGCTAGTCGTGAGTAAGATAGACATGGCCCCTGCCTTCACAGAGGGCAAGACAGCAATGAAATAAAACATAATGGCCCATGCCAAGCACTGTTAGAATGACCTGGGACACCCAGCAAAGGAACACAAATATCCAAGGGGTCAGGGGAGGTGGCCCAGAGACGATGCCTTCTCAGATGGGACTGGGTGGGAAGTGGAGGGGGAGGGTGCTCAGAGGGAAAGTGGGTGCCCAGGCTCTGAGCCCAGAGAAAGCAGGGAGGTGGGCTTCAGAATTCGGGAGGGAACGTGGCCTTAGACTAGTGGACTCTGGACACATAGCAGGGAGAGACCATGGAGATTCACGTGAACAAGTTTGGGTTTGATGTTAGGACCACAGAAGGCATCTCAGAAGACCTTATGCGGGGCAGTAGCTCAGATCCCGTTTGGACAGTGCCTTCCAGGTGTGGCATGGAGACCCACCGGAAGGGAACCTGCTATGAGGCTACCATAACACAGCAGAAGTGATACGTAATTGAGCCTAGATTCATGCTGGCAGCAGGCACTGAGTTCAGAGAATCAGGACATCACTAGAACTCACTGAACTTTGTGTCTAGATAGAGAAGAGGGAGAGGGAGAATCAGAGATGATATCCACATCATTAATTCGAGAACTTGGGTGTGTGTGGGACCCAGGAGCTGACTGTGGGGCCAGGAAACCTGGCTTGGCCAGGGCCCGGCGTCACGGGGAGAGGCAGTGTGCCGGGCAGCGTGTGTGAAGCCGCCACAGCGTAATCATCGTGTCTGAGACCCGCAGTGCGTCCGCTGTGGATGTTTCAGACAGAATCGCAGAGAGTGTGCTGAGAGATGCAAACACACCATCTGTGTCCTGGGCTCCCCTTGGTTCACCTCTGGACACCGTTACTGGGAGGTGGACATGGGGACAAGCAAAGAATGGGACCTGGGTGTTTGCAACGAATCTGTTACTCAACGCGTCGATTCTACGGTCTTCAGAACTCGGCTCTGGACTGCAGGTTTGAGAAACAGAGAGCTTCTCTCAGCCAGCAGGAATCTTTCCTTCTACAACATTAGTGAGGGATCCCAGGTCCTTACATTCAGTAAGCTTCCTGCCGCAGAGCCGTTTCTTTGCTCCTGCATATTCAATTAAGGTGGGCAAGGCTTCCTGAGTATCTGTCCTGTGACAAATCCAGGCATTGCCAGATCTCCAGTTTATCCTGAGCAAGGCAGATAAACTTTTATCCACCAAAACATTCAGCGGAAATCACTTTGTGCTCAAAGCCAAAACCGTCTCTGCTTGGTTCAACACATGGGACAAAGTTACAGCTGATAAATATGGAGCATCTCATAAATCATGAATATAAATTAAGTAGATGAATTAAGAATAATTACATTTCAAACATTAAGTATTGTCACAGTTGTGTTTTGGGTCTTATGTTTATAGTTCTGTTCCAATAAATATATTCTAAGCTCTCAAAAAAAAAATTTCACAGTAAAGAGACTCAATGTCGCAGTCCTTGTAACACCCCATATCTGGATAAAAGTAGGGGCAAGTGAATGATTTATTAGGTGGGTTTGCACAAAGGGCCACCCTATTACATTCCCCGGGATGTTCTACCTCCTCACCTATCTTTTAAGGTGTCTCCGTTGTCTGGGCTTCTGCTGACTCTCATCAGCTACTTCTCTACCTACCAACCACCCCTTGGCAGTAGGGGGTGGTTCTCTGGGAAAAGCTGACACGCCCTCACGGACTTTGGGGAAGCCAGTGGTGGTCATTCCCCTCTCTCTCCCCAGTGCATGGCAACATTTTCCCTCATGCTCTGGGGTTATAAGGCAGCCTGTTTTCATAAGGCTTCATTAATTTCCAAACAACCATTTTGGAGCCTCAATCCATCCAAATCTGACACCATCTAGAAGGTGTCGGTCTGGCTAGCTCTCAGCTGGTATCTAGACAGTCTCTCTCAGAAAGGTTCCATGAGCCCCGCAGTGGGTCACGACCACCATGAAAAAATCATTTTAGACTTTGAACACGTCTTTTTTGCAGGTAAGCAAACTGAGGCCAGTCAACATGGTTCATCCAGTGTCACCAGAAAGAGATTCAGAAAGAGATCCCAGGATTCCTTACGACCAATCTAAGTCTCTTTCTGATGCACCACAGTGAAGTGGAACAATTATATCAAATGGACAAAAACGCTTTCGGCAGACACCCACGGTAAATCCCTTTCCTCACTCCTTAACTCTAGTTTGGAGGTTAGAGGATCGCACTGCATTCCCAGCTCCCTCTAACACTAGGATGCCCCGGGAGACATAACCTGCAACTGCTGGGGAATCACGCAGCTTTGAGAGAGCTTTTGTGTGTTTATGAACCAGAGACGTTGCAGCTGTCACTGGCTCCTTCTCTTCCACTTCCTTCCTGCCTTGAAGGTGCACGTGATGGCCAGAGCGGAAGCCATCATTTTAAGACTAAAAGGAAATGGCCAATAGAGTTGTGCAAAGCGAGGCCCTGACATTGTTGAGCCACTAAACCAATTATGGAAAACACGCACCTCTATTTTCCTTGTTATGTGAGAACACAAACCCTATTGGTCTGGGCCACTGTTACTTAAGTGATCTATTGCTTGCAGCTAATTAACCTATCCTAGGTATCTCCTGGAGGGAACAATGGAGTTACAAATGAATGGTGCTACGAATGGTAGCATTAATACAACTAACAGTGCCTCTTTCATTTATGTAATAATTCAGTATATTTACTGAGCACCGGCTATGGGACACACCCTGTTCCAGGTGACAGAGATACATGAGTGGACACAAAGGACAAGGGCTGTTCTCTTCCGGAGTTCCTTACATTAAAGTAGAGAAGAAATAGATTTGCTCTTTTCATCCTCAACCTTTAGAGTCCCCTCATAGGATAATGATCGTGTTTAACAGAACTCATGACTTAGCTATCCATAGTCACTCCCGGCGATAGAGCCGCAGGCCCCTCTGGTTCTGGTGGATCTAACCCAGCGGGTCTGCAGCAGGTCCCGGTACGAAAAGGAGAATCCCTGTTAAAAACCATCCAGCATTTGGTTTCTGCCAATGCAGGTTTTAGTTCACAATACACGGAGATTAAGAGCTCAGGAAGTAAACCTGGGTTCCAGTCCTGACCGTCTACGCCACACTGAAATACATAATCCTGCGTAAACTTCTCAGCCTCTTTGAACTTCAATTTTTTCAGCTCTGAAATATCAATAATGTAAGGATTTGTCACACGGAGGTGAAGATTCAGTGATAACTTAGGTAAATACTCCATTGAATGCCTAGGATGTATGAGATTCAAGAATATTTAGTTACTTTCTTCATAGTATCAGCAAATACCATTGTCTCGGGTAGAAGAGAGGACAAAAGCTCCAGCAGCTTGTCTTTAGTTCAAGGAGACCCTTGTTATTTCAGCCCCTTACTCTGCCTGAAACCCCGAGAAGTCCGGGTGTCAATCATCAACTTAGCTCTAGCAAGCTGGAGGCCTTTCAGCTGCAAACTACGCTAAAGGAGTTAACAACTAATTCACAGATAATTGATTATAGACGGTGTTTTTTTAAAAGAGGGATACAATTTAAGCATGTTTAGCTGACACAACATCAGAAATGACATCACACTTATCTTCTGGAATTTTACATCCCCCAGACCAGGGCTGGGACGGGGGTGAGGCACTTGCAGAGAACGAGCACCTCCTTAAATCCTGCACCCTGGGCAATGCTTCCTTGTCCTAGCCTGGGTCCTGCCACCTTCTCTGAGTTAAAACGGTCCTATTATCACTCTCAGGCAAATCGCTTGAGCCTGCGTTACTGCAAGGGCTGGGAGAACAGCAGGAAGGAGTCAAAGGGTGCTCATTATTCCCTGTCTCTGGCCAGGACTGGAGGCTCATCCTCTCCTCACCTGCTACTTATTTCCAGGCTGCTTCCTAGAGATTTTCTTAAATCCCCACAGAGCCAATTTCCTGACAATGATACTAGTAATAGCTGCTAATACGCGCTTCATAAAATTGCAGAGTGCATCCCAAATGGCAAAAAATGCCTTATTCTTTCTTCTTCACCTTATGGGATAGCTTAAGCTTTGGATCAGCCAGGGCTCTTGTGGGTCAAATAGAGTTCCTGGTGGAAAGCACCCTTTTCCCGCCCAACGTTGGCCTTGTGGAGCCCAGAATGGCTGGCAGGTTTTTGACAGCTTGAAACTGATTCCACCAGAGTCAGAGAGTCCCCTTGATATCCGTGTACTTAGACACGGACTAGTCATGTCGATAGCACTAGGAATGAGCCCTAATATTTGGCCCCTTACTATGTACCAGACACTGGGCACCTTCGCTTTTAACCATGGCCTCGGCTCTGCAGGGCGGAGGGATTATCAGGACCATATCACCAACGTAACAGCAGCTAGCTGGAAGGCGTATGCGCTGGACACTCTTCTAACTATTTAGTGTCTTTGGATTTATGTGATCCTCCCAGTATTCCCAGGAAAGGGGTGTCATTCCCACTTCGCAGACGGCATCAAAGGGGGTTTATGCTTGCCCACTGGCAAAATGACAGGGTATGGAAAAGCTACAGATCTCCTTACACGCCCTTGTGTCACCCACGCTATAAACAGCTTCATGTGATCTAAAACGCTTTAAGAGTCCCCTCTAAGTTACTCAGAAATCAGAGTCTAAGAACCAATAAATATGCCAATGTTAAAGCTTAGTAATTTTGCAAATCATACAGCATAACTACTTTTTTTCTTAATGGGGAGGGCGGTAGATGTTACCTGGAATGCTGACCCTCATAGAGCCCCACCACCCGTCACGCCACAGCACGAACGTGCAGGCAGGCACAGGCAGGCACAGAGCTATATAGGGAATTCGGTGCTGGAATAGATACTTAAGCATAAAACTGTAGAAACACATGCATAAGCCAGTGGGCAGAATTAATGCTTCGAGGAATTTCTTTTCCATGTATGATTATTTTTCATGAACTATCAAAAGCCCAAGGATGATATCACCTTAGTGAGTAGAAAAGAGGGCAGATGAAGAAGTTACAAAAGTAACACGAAAAGGAATGGAAGAAAGTGGGCATGGAGGTGAAGACAAGGTTGAGAAACAGAGAAAACAGCACAAGCCCACGGGAACCTAGAATCTACCACTGCATTTTCCCATAATGAAAATCATCACAATGCTTCATGTTAAGCCTTTATGTTAACATGGATATTAACGTAAGCTTTTAGTAACAGAGAAAAATGATGTGAGATTTGTTCCAATATATTATTCGTAAGTTGTGCTTAAGCAACCAACATACCGAATGTACTTTCTCTCACAAACAAACTCAAGGGCAGAACATTTAGTGAAAACTCTCCCCCTGGGCCGGATCATGGCCACGCCACTGATTACGTGAAATGTCTAGGACACGTTTCTCTCCTCCTCCCCACGGTGGGGGGTTATGTCACCCCAAGACCCTCTGAAGCACTTGGGCTTGAATGTGGGGCACCTTATTAGTTGTGGTTCTAAGCTGGTAACACGTAACAGCTACTAGACGCTGTCCATGGTCCTCAAGACCGATTCGTGATGAAGAACACAACTGGAGTAAGCCGGCGGGTACGTGCCGCCTGCGGGATGAGGGTTTTGCAAAATACCATTAAATTGTCACAGGCCAACTGTTCCCACAATTGTGCACTATAATTCCATGTTGTTAGCCCAAACGGGGAAAAATAATCTCCTTATGCAAAATGTATGCGATTAATAAAAGATGAACATTTTTATTCAGATGTTCTTGCCCTTCCAAACACTAATTATATTTATTCCTTTTTATTCATGCAAAGATTTTTTTTTCTACAAATGTAATCATGGTTTAGTAAATGCAGAACCATTTGTTGAACAGCAAATGCTGATCACATCTCTTCAGTTATGACTTGCAAAGCATTTCATTACAATGGGTTTTGCACCGAGGTTTACCCGACAAATCGCATCTGTGACAGCAGGATAAGGCCACAGGCGCACCAGGTGCTTTTAAAAAAGCCTCTTTACACGCTGTCAGCCGATGTTGCTGGAAAAATCCCTTGTTCCCAAAGTAACAGGGGGAGAGAGGGTCAGGATGATGGTAAACACAGAAGCACTTCAAAAGAGAATCCACATAGACCTTTGTTCTGGCTTCTTTGCTTTCTGATTTGTGTTGGAAAAAGTAATGAAATGATCAGCCTTGCAGAAATGGCCTGAGTGAAAGAAGACGGCTTCCGAAGAACTCTGGTGCGATTTGGTGTTAACACACAGTCATTTGGCAAGGTGCGGTGTTCACACACACCCGCCTGCGCCAGCTCCTCCTCCCGTGAACCGGGTGGGAGGAAGCGTCGGCGAAGACGGCAGCGGGAGTTGAGCACAAATTGTTTACGATGCACAGAAGCGCTTGTGGAGGCAAATGGTTTATCTGCGGCATCTTACAGCGTACACGGGGTGCACTTACGTGGAGTCAGGGAACTATAACAGGATATTCATTTCTCTTGAACAAATTCAGGAAATGCTGCCCCAAAATGCGATGCTTTGGTATGGTGATTACTTTGAACCAGGGCACCTGGGGAACAAGGGATGCAGACAAAAGCTTCCTCTGACACCCTCTTATCTGTCTGAAGACAGACCCTGAAACAGCAGCTCAATTTCCATGAATCCCCCTCCCTCGAGGGAAATCTTACCAAACAGGGAGCAGTAACTTGGATCACAGGAGACTAGAGGTCAACACCCCCAAACTGTCACCTGTTCTGAGGGCTGCTCCAAGAGGACTTTTATTCCCCGAGAGACTTCTTAGCTGCATAACAAGACAAACTTACATTTCCTCCCCTCCTCCTCCCAGAACCTGTGTCCCCACCATCCCTCGGAAGCCCCAAGTTCCTCTTTTTTTCTGTAGCTCAGGATGTTATAGAAGCTTCGATCATTTGGTCCTTTGGGTCTAATACTTTGCAGGACTCCCATGCATGGGTACGTAATTAAATGGGTTTTTTTTCTCCTGTTAGTCTGTCTTATGTCAATTTAATTGGTAGCCCAGCCAAGGTAGAAGGGTGTAAGGAAGCCACCCTTGCATTCCTATATTCTCTAGTTTAAAAAACCATTTGCCTTAATCCCATCTCTTTGACTTTATTCTTTCTAATGTACCACATTGTGCGAAAGGCTCATCAAGGAGATTTCTCCGCAGGTATGGCAGGCTGGATTCTGTTAAATTGAACAAGAGAAAGTTCCTTTTTGTTTCAGATGATTAGAGTTGAGATTGTTTTGCTTTATTTGAAATTATTCAGTCATATACATATCGGTACCCTTCTCATTTGTAGAAATGAATCTGATACACGTGCCTGACCCGACATAGCTTATCAGCGATCAACCTAGGAATCAAACTTAGTGTTTCTGGCTTCAAGACTATTGGAGGACAGAGGGGAGGAAAATCAGAAATAGAATCTTTAAATAAAACGGCAGTGAATGACTGAAACAAAATTGCACCATGTGCCGGTAGAATTTTTTTTTTAGAGGAATGGATAATGTCTAATCCTTTATCTCATCTTTTTTCTTAGGCTTCAATCGGTCTCTCATTCCAGCTGTTAGATTGAATTTTCAGGAAGAAGGTAAATTGAAAAATGGAATTCTAACACTTTAAAAAAAAAAAAAAGTAACGCTCACTCTCCTTCTGTCCTTCTTTTCCTTGACATCTCTGATTATTCGCTGGTTCCTAGAGGCTGATTTCAAAAACTTTTGACCCACGGTTGACTGTGGTTCACAGATGTGTCTTACATAGGCCACACATTGTTTCTGGCAACATCGAACCCTTTCTTTTACATGGAAACAATTATGTAAGGTGTTGCCCTGATGTTGCCTTTTAGACAGAATGTGAATTCCCCTGTTCGCCCCACTACTCCTCAGAGTCTTCTAACAATCCCCTCCTACTCACCAGCACCCCTTGATCCTACTGCCATCCGAGTCCCCTACTTGTACATGTCATTTCAAATCAGAATTCTATTTATCTTTCCCTAATTTTAGAAACTTACAGTCACCACATAGATAACATAGTGAATTCCTGTTTCTATGAATGCTCACATACTTATGGAGTGGCAAATTCAACCTGTCCTAGAGAACTGGGCTAGGCAACGCTCTTACTTTACTCTCTGTAACAGAAAATTCAGAAGGAAAGATTCTGTATGTGTGTCAGGTGGGGAGGGGGGAGTTGATTAACATTTTCCTAACATATTTGTGAGTCGAACTGTTTTCAAAATATGTATCTAATGGCTGAAGAAATATTAATATTTGAGCAAAATAAAAATGGTTATCTTATTATTTTTAACTGTTTTTATCATTTAATTTTCTGAAATTATCTGACATTCTTGCTACAAACATTTTAGGATTTTTTTGAATCGATGCATAATAGATATACATAGTTTCAGAGTACATGTAATAATTTGATACGTTCATATAATGTATAAAGATCAAATCAGTATACTCGGGATATCTGTCACCTTAAATATTTGTCTTTTCTTTATGTTATAACCATTCTAATTCTTCTCTTCTATATTCTGAAATATGCAGTAGATTATTGTAAACTATAGTCACCCTACTGATCTAAAACTAGGTCTTATTTCTTTTATCAAATCATATATTTGTCCCCATTAACCCACTTCTCTTCCTCCCCCTCTGCCTCCTCCCCTTCCCAGCCTCTGTAACCACCAATCTACTCTCCATTTTCATGAGTGAGATCCACTTTTTTTAGTTCTCCTATATGAGTGAAAAACATGCAGTATTTGTCTTTCTGTGCTTGGCTTTTTTCACTTAACATAAGGACCTCTGGTTCCATCCCTGTTGCTGCAAATGACAGGATTTCATTTATTTTAACCAGGGTGAGATGATAGATCATTGTGGTTTTGATTCATATTTCTCTGATTATTAGTGACACTGAGCATTTTTTCACATATCTGTTGGCCATTTGTATGTCTTCTTTTGTGGAATGTCCATTCAGATCTTTTGCCTATTTTTAAATCAGATTATGTGGGGGTTTTTGCTATTGAGTTGTTTGAGCTCTTTATATATTCTGGTTATTAAGGCTTTGTCAGATGGGTACTTTGCAAACATCTTCTCCCATTATGTGGGTTGTCTTTTCACTTCGTTGATTGTTTCTTTTGCTGTATAGAGGTTTGCTAGCTTGATTTAATAATGCCATTTGTCTATTTTTGCTTTGGTCGTCTGTGCATTTGAGTTCTTAGGGCCAGAACAATGTCCTGGAGTGTTTCTCCAATATTTTCTTCCAGTAGTTTCACAGTGTCAGGTCTTATATTAATATTTAAGTCTTTAATCCATTTTGATTTGACTTTTGTGTATGGTGAGAGATAGGAGTCTGTTGGGTTTCACTCTTCTACACCAAGTTATCTAGTTTTCCCAGAAGCAGATTTTGGTGTGTTGTATTTCCATTTTCTCTTGTTTTAAGATTTTTTAAAATTTCCTTCTTAATTTCTTCATTGACCCATTGGCCATTCAGGAGCATGTTGTGTAATTTCTATACGTTGGTAAGTTACAAAGTTTCATCTTGCTATTGATTTCTAGTTTTATTCCATTGTGGTCAGAAAAGATACTTTATATGATTTCTCCTTTTTTGAATGTGTGTGGACTTGCTTTGTGGATGGAGATATGGTCTATTCTGGAAATGTCCCATGTGCTGATGAAATGAATATGCATTCTGCACCAGTTAGGTGACATGTTCTGTAAATGTCAGTTAGGCCTATTAGGTCTAGTGTGTTTTTAGCTCCAATGATTCTTTGTTGATTTTCTGTCTGGATGGTCTATCCATTGCTGAGAGTGGGGGGTTAAAGTTTCCTACTATTATTGTATTGCAGTCTCCCTCTCCCTTTAGATTTCTTAATACACTCAGGAGCTCCAGGGCTGGGCGCATAGATATTTATAATTGTTATGTCCTCTTGCTGAATTGACCCTTTTATACATTATACAGTGACCTTCTTTGCCTATTTTCATAGTCTTTGATTTATAGTCTATTTTATCTGCTATAAGTATAGTTTCTCCTGCTCTTTCTTGGTTTCCAGTTGCATAGAATATCAATTTCCACTCTTTCACTTTCAGTCTATGTGTGTTTTCATGGGTGAATTGGGTTTCATGTAGCCAGCAGCATATAGTTGGGTCTTGTTTCTTTATCCATTCGGCCACTCTATGCCTTTTTTTCCCTCTTTTTTTTTATTTCAGCATATTACAGGGGTACAAATGTTTAGGCTACATATATTGCCTTTGCCCCACTTGAGTCAGAACTTTAAGCATGCCCATCCCCCAGAGGGGACCTGCGAGACAAACCTTCTACAGTGTAATTCTTCCAAGCACCCACTCTGATTTGGTATTTGGCATTTCCTCACAAAGCGGAGCAGAGTTTCCAGCACTGGGGCAGTGACCCTGCCTCCCCCTCTTTGTCTATGCCTGTCCTCTTGGATACTTATCTCTTCAGGAACTTGCAACTCTGCCCATGGGTGAAGGCAGGGACAGATCTCCTCCTAGGGAACCTGAGATGATGGGGAAGCTGGTTGTCCACCTTGATCTCACTTTTTCCTAGTGTGGAAACAGTGAGTTGGGGAAAAAATTTCCACACATTTGGTGCCAGGCAGAATGGGGCAGGAGTACTGCAGATGTGGAAGTCCAATTCTCTTGATGTCTGCTCACTTTTTCCACTTCTTTGTGGCCCCTGGAACTGTCTCATCTTCATATTTGAGTTCTGGGATATTTCTGGTGATAATCTCAGCACGGTATATTTGGCTTTGGTTTTCTGTGGGGGTGGGGGAATGAAGCCAACTTGCTTCTATGCTGCCATTTTAAAATCTGAAGTCAGT
>NW_012154285.1:1720977-1723061 GCF_000956105.1 Propithecus coquereli
GTCTATTCGTGGCCTCCGTGTGCATATACAACGCTCATTAGCGTAATGGAAACTGTGTCCATGCACCATTACCGCATCACGGCCTCCAGCCTTTCTCAGGAGAAAGGCTGACTTTCCCCTATCATTGGTTTCCTTCCTAAATTTGTAATTCAAAGCTGTGGTTTGAAATCCTCACGGAGCTGAGACATTAGTGGTGGGTGGAAAGACATCCATCCCCCTTAGACTGATAATGCCCTTAATACGCCAGGAGGCTTTGCGAGCTATGCCTCATGATCAATTATGCAAGTTCATTCTTCCATGCCTCTAGGCTCAGACGTGAAGTCCGTGTCGTGAGTAGACAGCCCTGGTCCCTATGGCCTTGAGTTAGGAAGATGGCTAAAAACACTCAGAACCATCAACCACTGGCCCCAGCAGGCCAAACGCACGGCACACAGACCACTCTCTGGAAGAGTTCATTGCAGCTCAAATCCCAAATCAAATCGGGAGGTTTTAAATGGATGTCTCTAGATTATATTGGTCTCAAAGTTCTGTTTCCGAACCTCTGTTTCTTTCAGTGTCAACCTGCACAATGTTAAAACCTCATGGAAGTAATTGCCAGCGTATAAAAGTAGGAAAAGTCCGAATCAAAATCAAGATTTCTGGCATCTCTTGAAAAAATCAGAGTGCTTGTTAACACAAGGCCCACACATCTGCATGGTGACAATCAAGGCAGTCACTCTTCTTCTGACATTTGACCACCGGTCCCTCAGTTACTTGGACTTGGAAGGCATTTACTCTCCAACTTCTGATTCTAAAGTTTTACACAGGCATTATTTTCATAGTTACATATCTAATAAGAGCCTATTTATTTTTCGGTAACGTTATTTAAAATGCCTTCTTTTGAAAACGAATAATCAAACAAACAAATATGACTTGCTTGGCGGCCACTGTCCATGTTGCCCACAGGAGTCCCAGGCTCAGCCTGCCTGATTCAAATCCTGGCCCCGATGCTTCCACAACTGCAGCACAGTGGGCAAGCCCGGGTAGTTCTCTCTGTGCTCTTCTGTAAAATGGGGATAATATTATCATCTACCTTATAGGGCTACTGTGAGAGAGGAATAGGATAACGTATATGGAGCACTTAGGACATGGCTTGGAGGAAGAGAACCTCCAGACCAGGTTAGCTGTCCCTACCATCATAACTACCACTGCTTACCCAAGACAGGACCTCCTACTGCCAACTGCTGCTATCAGTCCTTCGGCCCAGTAACTGATATTTTTCCTGCCCTCTGTTAGGCTCCGAATCCCACTCTAATCTGCTTCCCATACTCTAGCAGACATGAGTTTTAACCACAAATCAGACCATGGTATATATACACTTGAGCAGTTTCAGCATCTTCCTTTCACTGTTTTAATAAAGACCCTGTCCCCTAGCGGTGCCCATGATGCCCAGCAAGGTCTCGTGCCTGCATCTCTCCAGCCTCATCCTCTCCCAGCCCAGCCCCAGCTCGCCTTCTACCTCCAACCACAGGGACCTTATTTTGGTTTCGGGCATTCACCACAGCCTCTCTGCCACAGGGCTTTTGCACATGCCGCACCCTCTGTCTGGATGCTCTTCTCTCCCCTCTGTCCCTTCTTAACATCTACTTGCTCTTCTCATGACATCTCAGTGGACACAATCCCGCAGAGGCCTCCCCTGACCTGACAGGGACACACTGTCTCATCCTACACTTTCAGGGAACCATGTGCCTCTCTTAGCAGCACTTGTCATAGGTGAGACTCATGTTCAATTGTAAGATTGTTTGCTTATTCTCTCTGCTATCATATTGGGGCAGGAGACAAGTCAGGTTTCACACATCCTTATGTCCTCAGGACCCAGCACAGGGCTGGGGGACAAGTTAAATATGAGGCCAAAGGAACAACTGGCGTGGGCTGATTTATATTCAATTAAATCAGTGGAACTTATTTAAATCCTAAGATGATGCTCTTTGTAATGCAAATCACTGCCCCTGATTTATTTGTAATATTAATTTCATTTTCATACAGTAGGTTGCTAGCAGCGAATTATGTCCCCGATGCTAGTGTTTTGAGAAATAAATGAACTG
>NW_012154285.1:1723111-1724200 GCF_000956105.1 Propithecus coquereli
ATTCAGTGTTGTGTCCGATGCCTCTAAAATCACTCAGCATTGCCGCAGGGGTGAGTGTCCCCTGCCCTGGGAAGGACTGATCTGGTATAACAGCTTCATTTTACTGGTGACATATTAGCACAGGCAGAGGGTGTGATTTATTCAACACCTGTGGCAAAAGACGGGCCAGGATGCAAGTCATCAACGTCTCAGTTCACCATCATTTTGCTATATCTCATCAATTTTTAAAATACCAAGACATTTAGAAATTCTTAAATCTTGAGATTAGAATACAAACTGCATGGATGTGTGCAAGAACAATAAACGTAGCTGAGCATTTTATGCCCAGCAACGTGCCAAGACATGGAGAGACATTGGTTTATAAAACAGAAATGGCGCGTGCCCTTGCGACACTTACAACCTAACAGTAGATGATATGTTATTTTTAAAAATAATAACTCTTTAACACTCCAGTTTTCTGTCCCTGCATAGCAAACCACCCTCAATTTCGTGGAATAAAACAGGGAACAGAAAACCATAGCTTGGAAGCAAAATCTGGTTTGCTGCCTGATTTTGTAAGTAAAGAGTAAGTGAGACACAGCACCCCTATTCCTTCACTGCCGTGTGTGGCTGCTTTCACACTGCAATGGCACATTCAAGTACTTGCAACAGAGACTGAACGGCCCTCAAAGACTGAAATATTCACTAGCCAGTTCTTTTCAGAAAAAAAAAAATTGCTGACCTCTAGTATAAAACAACAAGATGTATTTGAGCCTACTTAAATGCCAAATACCGTAATGTTCTGGTGTAGACACTAACATATAAACTGAGCTAATGTCTGTCTTCCCTCGGAAAGTTTGCACTTGCAGAAACACGGTTTTTTGTTTGTTTGGTTTTTTTTTTTAAGCACCACCATCAATAAATACACACAAAACTAAGAGATCCGAATTACCTGGCAAAGAAAAAATACGTTGCTCACTTCAAATACAATGCAAGTCCGTGGCCTTGATGAAAATGCTCCTTGTGGGTGTTGATTCAAGATTTCAATTCACTCAGAAGACCCTGTGCCTTTGGCTGAGTCCCTCCACTGTGAAACAGAGTCCTTTTTTT
>NW_012154285.1:1726339-1735014 GCF_000956105.1 Propithecus coquereli
AATATGAGGCCAAAGGAACAACTGGCGTGGGCTGATTTATATTCAATTAAATCAGTGGAACTTATTTAAATCCTAAGATGATGCTCTTTGTAATGCAAATCACTGCCCCTGATTTATTTGTAATATTAATTTCATTTTCATACAGTAGGTTGCTAGCAGCGAATTATGTCCCCGATGCTAGTGTTTTGAGAAATAAATGAACTGATCCTAGTTTAGTCGGAATTTCTCACCTCAAAAATAACTCCACATTTCATTTGCCAGTAACAATTTTAAACGGCACAATTTAGTTCTGTGTTTGTCCTGAAGAGAGCAATCTTATTCTACATGACAATCTTCCGGGAAAATGACTCTGGCAACATGACTCTCTTTGTCATGAGCACCAAAGCTCAGAGACTGATACTAGGCACATTAATGGCCCCTCAAAGATGTCATGTCCTAATCCCTGGAACCTGTGGTTATGTGACCTTATGCGGCACAAGGGAATTAAAGTCGCTACCCAGCTGACCTTGAGATGGGGAGATTGTCCCAGCGTCATCCTGGATTATTCGTGTGCTCCCAACGTAACCACAGGGTCCTTATCAGTAGAAGAAGGATCCAGAAGAGGGGGGACAGAGAGACGGCAGCCTGCAAAGAACTTGGCTGGCAGTTGCTGGCTCTGCAGATGGAAGGGGCTGAGAGCCAAGGAACACAGGCAGGTGGCCACCAGAAGCCGGAAAAAAACAAGGAAACGGATTCTCCCCTGTAATGTCCAGAAAGAAACAAAACCCTCAGACACCTAGATTTTAACCCAACGAGATCTGTGCCAGACTTCTGAACTTACTTCAGAACTGTAAGGTAACAAAGTTACATTGTTCTAACCCACTAACTTCCTGGGAATTTGTTACGGTAGCGACAGGAATCTAGCACGGACACACCCTATTTTACTGAATTTCACTTTGTTGCACTTCACAAATACTGTGTATTTTACAAATAGAAGGCCATTGGCATCATTCTTCCAACAGCGTGTGCTCGCTTCATGTCTCTGTGCCACGTTTTGGTAATTCTGGCAATATCTCAATTTTTTTCATTGTTATTGTATCTGTTATGGTGATCTGTGATCAGTGACCATTGATGTTACTATTGTAATTATTTTGGGGCACCACAAACTGTGCCTATAGAAAATGCCAAACAATAAATATCATGTCTGTTCTGACGGCTGTTCCTCCATCTCTCCTCAGGCCTCCCTAAGACATACCGATATTGAAATCAGGCCAATAAATAACCTACAATGGCCTCTAAGTGTTCGAGTGAAAGAAAAAGTCACATGTGTCTCCATTTAAATCAAGAACAAGAAATAATTAAGCTTAGTGATGAAGGCACGTCAAAAGCCAATACAGGTTGAAAGCCAGGCCTCTCGTGTCAAACAGCCAAGTTGTGGATGCAAAGGAAAAGTCCTTGAATGAAATTAAAAGCACCACTCCAATGAACACAAGAATGATAAGAAAGCAACAGTCTCATTGTCGACACAAAGAAAGTATTAGTGGTTAAACCAGCCACAAACATTCCCTTAAACCAAACCCTAATTCAGATTATGGTCTTAACTCTCTGCAAGTCTATGAAGACTGAGAAACATGAAGAAGCTGCAGAAGAAAACTTTGAAGCTAGAGGAGGTTGGTTCACGAGGGTTAAAGAAAGAAGCCCTCTCCATAGCACAGAAAGGCAAGGTGAAGCCGGAAGTGCTGATATAGACACTGCAGCAAGTTATCCAGAAGATCTAAGGTCGTTGATAATGGTGACCACAATAAACAACAGATTTTCATTGCAGGAAAAACAGCTTTATATTGGAAGAAGACGCCATCCAGGACTTTCATAGCTGGAGAGGAGAAGTCAAAGCCTGCCTTCAAAGCTTCAAGGGCAGGCCAACTCCCTGTTAGGGACTAATGCAGCTGGTGGCTTTAAATTGAAGCCAGTGCTCATTGACCATTCTGAAAATCCCAGGGCCCTTAAGAATTATGCTAAATCTCCTCTGACTGTTCCGTAAATGGAAGAACAAAGCCTGGGGGACAGCACATCTGTTTATAGCATGGTTTACTGAATATTTCAAGTGCACTGTTGAGACTTAATGCCCAGGAAAAAAATTCCTTTCAAAATATTTCTGCACATTGACAACGCACTTAGTCACCCAAGAGCTCTGGTGGAGATGTACAAGAAGCTTAAGTTGTTTTGATGACTGCTAACATAATGTCCATTCTGCAGCCCGTGGATTAAGGAGTAATTTCAACTTTCAAGACTTATTATTTAAGAAATAATGTTCGTAAGGCTACGGCTGCCACAGATGGTGATTCCCCTGATGGATCTGGGCAAAGTAAGTTGAAAACCTTCTGGCAAAGATTCACATCCTAGATGCCAGTGAAGGAATTAATGATTCTTGGGAGGAGGTCAAAACATCAACATTAAGAGGAGTTTGGAAGAAGCTGATTCCAATCCTCATGGACGACTTTGAGAGGTTCAAGATTTCAGAGGAGGAAGTAACTGCAGACGGGGTAGAGATAGCAAGAGAACTGGAATTACAAGTGGAGCCTTGGAGTGATTGAATTGCTGCAATCTCGTGACAATAATTTTCATTTTGTGAAATTATTAAGTACATAGTAGTTAGATTTTTACAAAATAATATACATTCTTAAGTATATCTAATTGAAATTTCTTGAATGCAGCCTTATTTGATTATGGCTAAATTAACACAGCCTTCCAACATGAAAAGGCTCCCCACCCCGGTCTACACCAACAACACACACAGTAAAGTTATGAAATTCACTCTGTAGGTCAGAGTAAGAATTTTCTGTTAGGTGATTTTGCCCAAATGAAATTAATTCTTTCTTCCTTCACAAAGGCTTTAAAGCACATTGCACATCAAATAGAGCAGACTCTCTAAACCGCCTCTCCAATATCCTTCTCCTACTATCTTCTTGGCTTTCCAAAACCACATTTTCTTCTGGGCATCATGTGCCTCGCTCAAGTGATGAACAATTTTGTTTCGCGTTGCCCCATTCTCCCTCGCACCTGGGTGGCCATGTGATCCCATCTGCCCCAAGACACACTATCCTAATTTTTAGGAGGAGTGGTGGTTCTTGAAATGTTTCTGCTGTCCTAATAAAAGGGAGGATGTGACTGTCATTGCTTCTTTTATACTCTTCTTTCCTTCGATGAGGATGTGCTTGCTGGAGCTTCAGCAGCCGTTTGCAACTATGAGCACTAGGACCACTTTGGAGACTGGAAACCTCAGAGGCAAGGACCAAGCCTAGCAGTTTTGACTCAAAGAACTGGTGCTTCTGGAATAATGTCTAATTGCCATTTTGTCTCTGAATATGAACTAAATGTCTCCTCATCTTCCCTTTTAGTTCCATGTGACCAAGCACTTTCAACTTCACAAATCCGAAACATGTACAGCTTTCTCCTTAAACTGCACCTTAAATAACGTGATCTCCAAAGTGGTCCTTCACCCTTAATAATCCAAACTCCAAGGGGCTCCCTTTACATAAAACACAGTGTTACTGATCCCCCACCCCAGCCACGAAATCAAATGGCCCTGCCCCTACCACACGCACACACCAGAATGCTCTGAATTCACATCCCTGGTTAGAGGTATCGAAGGAACCTGGAGTTTGTTGCCTGGAACAAACAAAGCCCCACAGCGCTGGACTTGCTGCTGGGCCTGACTGGACCTTATTCAAGACACTCCAGTAAGCGGGTTCCTCAGTCGGGTACCTGACGGAGACCTCAGAGCACCTCCATATCCCCTGTGTCTGCCTCTCCATCTTAAAGCCCTCCCAGGGACAGCAAGGGGACTGCACTTTCCCAGGAAGCCAGCACCTTAAATGCCTCTGCAGCCTCTCCATTCCGAACCCCACCCAGACACCACTTCCAAACCTCCCAGCCATGGGGTCCTCCGGCAGGTGGGCGGGCCCCAGAGGGTGCAAGCAGAAACCAAGACCCTGTTGGTGTCTGGGTTTAATATTGGGAAGGAGCTTAGACACAATGCAAAACAGTGTCATCCAGAGGGGAGGAACCAGAGATGCAGGATGGAGCTGTGGGGAGACAGCGTCTGCCTCTGGATTTCAACTCAGAATTCTTTCTGCTAGTCCTGAATTTCCCTGAGCAGGTAGGGGGTCGGGGCAGTTCAGGTGTCCAGGGGCAGTGGACAAGGTGTCTTCATTTCTGCCACTTTCTACCCAACGTCCGCCTCTCTGGGACAGAGCACTTGGGCCGTGTGCAGGAGAAGGGGCCAGACATTCTCCATGCGGTGTCACAGACAAATGACATTACTGATTTGGACACTATGGCATCATAGTGTCCGCCTTCTCCTCCTCGTTTCTGGAACGTCAGTAGAGACGATTTTACTCAGTTCTTACCTAGGGACTTTGGGGGATGCAGAAAATAGGTCGTGCCAAAAAGTAGCGGTGATTTGGATAAGAGACGAATGAGATGAAGTCACTTTATCTCAGATGAAAAAGTAATTCAGAGAAGCACACTATCGCAGGCGCTGGGTCTCCAGGCTCTCACCTGGTTGGCTGGATTCCGACTCTCAGGGCTGAAAAGCTCACTGCCACACCACGGGCCCTTTCTGTGAAGGTTTGCCAGGGAAGAAGGTACAAAGCCAGGCAAACACTGTGGCTGTCTCCACTTATGGTCTGCCTAAAATATCATGCAAATGTAGTGTGCACGCAAACGGAGCCCTCCCGTCCTGAGGCCGCCACATTGCCACTGGGTCTGGGGTTTCTGGCTTGAAAACGAACGATCCTGGAATTAAACATGGCCAGTTCAAAAGTTATTTGTCCCACCAGCCCACATTACCACCCTGGCCGGTAGTCACTCTGCTATTTTTCCAACATTTGCTTTGATGCCATATTCGAATGTACTCCACTCCCTATGATAACCAGGTACTACATGTCAAATTGCCAAAATTGAAGTCTCTTCACCTACTTACGTCCACGATGGCACACTCAGCGTGAGTTCTGCTTTTCAATACCTGATGGCGGGTTTTTCTTAACAGTCGATTTCCACTAGGTCTCTCTGGACCCTGCAGTGAAATCGACAACCGTCACAGTAAGCGCAGACTGAGAGACACGGGGCACAGGTAAGTTTGGAGAATGTTTAAGTTGACCCTACTCATCAACCCTTTAGCAACCGATAGCACTGGCCACGTGGTTATTACAGTGTCCTACCACTGATAGCCCCTGAATCAGGTAATCTATGACCAATAAACCTCCAAGCATGCTATAAACTCCATTTATTGCTTAATTTTTAAAAAGAAATACTGCAGTCCCAGGAAAGATGAAAAATGCAGGCTTATATTATAATAAAAATATTCCTGTTTGCATTGAATCTCCCTGGGGCCTGTTGAGCTTCTTGTACCAAGTGTCCATCAATACATGAGTGGATTAATAAAATGTGGTATATGTATACCATGGAGTACTATTCAGCTTTAAGAAACAATGGTGATATAGCACCTCTTGTATACTCCTGGACAGAGCTGGAACGCATTCTACTAAGTGAGGTATCCCAAGAATGGAAAGACAAGCACCACATGTACTCACCATCAAATTGGTATTAACTGATCAACACATAAGTGCACATATAAGAATAACATCTATTGGATGTTGGGGGGGAGGGGACAGGTATATGCATACACAAAGAGTGCAATGCGCACCACCCGAAGGATGGACATATTTGAAACTCGGACTTAGGGGGGGAGTGGGGGGGCAAGGGCAACATACGTAACCTAAACATCTGTACCCCCATATGCTGAAATAAAAAAAAAGAAAAAAAATATTCCTATAAACAAAGCTTTGTAGCTTTAAAGACATTTGTAAAAGATCGTCTCAGAGTGGAATATAGTGGAGGATTACTGTGTTTCCTAAATTTAAAATGAAGTATTTTTAATGTAATTTCAAGCAATTTCCAAATCAGAGCATTATTAGTCACAGAGTAGTTTTTTTTTTATTAAAAAAAAAGATCCCTGTGTCCTACTTCTGAGAATAACAGAGATAAATGGAAAAATGTTAACATTTACTGAGTGCTTCCTCTGCGCCAAGCTGGTTACATGTACCATGTCATTAAATTGTCACAACAGCCATATGAAGCAGGGACTATTATACCTATTTTACAGATATGGAAACTGAGGCTCGGTTCGAATGTCAAACCAGGCCAGTCTGACCAGCCTGCGATGTTAAGATCTGTACCACCAGATAAGACCAGACCTTTGTGTTTGCTGGTGAGCTTCACTTTTGGCTTGAGTTTTTCAAGAAGCAAGCCTCATGCCAAGGATCACAGTGCCCAGGGTTTATTAAGGTTGTGATCTCAAGAGAATAACTAAGAGGGAGAAGAAAAGCAAGGGTGCAATTCAAAGTAAAGTCCCAGCCTCAGTCTGGCCCTACAGGGAGTCCCACAGCTCAGTTTATCGTGCCTAGAAACAAAGGGTGCTGGGCTTCCATGTCCCCCAACAGTTCAGCCATCAGCTATGGATCGCCCCATCCCCCATGTGAATGCCCAGGCTCTTGTCCTGTCCCAAGGTGAGGCTGCCCTAGTAGCCCAAGGCTGTCCTCTCAAGGCCACTGGTCTGGGTCACTCCAAGCAAAACACACAAGAGAAAGGGATGGACACAAAGCCTGACCTGGGCAGGACACCTGTTCTGATCACCTCCTACTCATCCTATTGGTAGGGGAGGGATTCCTCACCCCATGTAGAATATGACTGAACACATGACACCTGACACAGATGAACTAGGAGGCCACAGCTTAGTAGTCGCATATTCTCACAGTGTGGGGGAGGAGGACAATGCACCCCACACTCCACTCGGGGCCACACAGAGATTGCAATCAAAAGCAAAGGGAGTCCAAAACCAAAGTGAACAGATGACTGAGTTATCAGACTCAATTTCCCAGTGAGAACTACAAAACCAAGCAGCCTTTGAAATATTTTCCTTCCTTCCTAATATTCAGGACAAAAGAAAACAAAACCCAAAGACAGACATTTCAGGATATGGGCTCCTAAAACCAGCGTTTGAAACGCTTCCAGGACTGCCGTCCAGAACAGACGGGCCATGCACTGGCACCGAGCTCGAAAGCACACTCACAGCATCCACAGGTGGCACGATGGCACCATCACACAGCCAAGCCTTCCCCGGTGGCCCCAGGGTGGCAGAAGGTACCCAGGGTTCTGGCAGAGACAACCCCGAATCTACCAACATAAAGAAACGTACCTTGCTGAGAAATGACGATAATAAATTGTGGGAATACCTTCCCATCTTCCGCCGCCTTTCCTCAGATGCGCTCCCAATGTCCACCGCAGGATTTGTTACAAACACCTTCACAGTCGTGTTACAGAGAGTCAAGGTCTGGGTGTTGCTTTGCTCATAAGAGGAAACTCTGGTAGAAACAGAAAGTTCTATCAGATACTAATTTTTCTCTTTTGTTCTTTTAAAAGGAATTTTCACGTTATTTTAATTGTACAGACGTGATGATGATAACCACAAGTAACATTTGCACTGTACTAGGATTGGCCTTGGCGTTGTCTTCCTAATTACATGTATTTTCTCAGTTGATCATGTAACAGCCCAAAACAGACTAATCAAAGGAAGAAAAGGAAAAAGAATCTGTAATTCCATCACCCAAAATGACTACTCATAACTAATTTTACAGACTTTCTTTTCTGCCCAGGATGCTGTGCAGTTTCGCGTACATACACCTCTACCTGCGTGGACGTGGACTGTGCTCCCAGAAAGCAATGGCGGTCGAGAAAAGCCCCCATCCCAGCTCACCGGAAAGATCCACCCTTGCCCGTAAGACTTAGATAAAACTTACGAATGACGCTCTTGTTTTCCTGTGATGAGGCCAGACACAGACCCTCCAGGTTCCTGTTTATTGTCTGATGAGTTAGCAGAACTGTTCGACCCCACCAACCAGCCTGGACAAAACGCCAGCTAATTTGGCTTGACCAATCTTTATTCAGATTTCTTTCCTTCCCTGGGGCTGCTGAACTAAAGCCTGGAGCCTGAGAACTCAGAACAAGCCCTTCTAATGGTCCTCCTGACAATCAGCTGACCTCAGGGGAAAATCATCCTTCATCAGCATCTGATCAACCCACCAGCTCATTCCACTCACGACACCTGGTTCCTTCTAGCTTCCTTCTCTCCTCCCCTTAAAGGCCCCTTTCCAGCCTGACCTTTCGGATGCTTGCAGATCTCAGGTTGGAACATTCTCCCCATTGCAATATCCTTCTCTCCACTTATTGAAATAACCATTTTCAGTAAACTCTCTCCTTACTTAAATCTAGATCTGTTTTTATTTGACACTATCTATCTATAAAAAAAAATAATAGTTAACAAAACTGGGGTGGGACTTTAGGGCACATGGTCATTTGTAGAGAAGCAGCAGAGTGCCACCTGCAGGTTGTACAAATTGGGGCAGGTTACTTATCCTGTCCGTATGTCAGGTTTCATCACCTGTTCGGTGGGGATAAGAGTACCTACTTCATGTAACTGTTCTGAAGACTAAAAACGTTCATATAAAATTCTTAGAACACTGCCCGGTATTCCCTAAGCACCATACTAGTGTTTGCTCTTGCTGTTATTATTGTAGATTATTTTTTCATCTAATTATACATTTTGAATAACTTCCTATGCCTTTAAAATTACTTTT
>NW_012154285.1:1737554-1739515 GCF_000956105.1 Propithecus coquereli
TTAATGATTTTTATCTCTTCTTCTGAGAACTGTCTTTTTCTATGTAACAAGTATTTGGAATTAAGAAATCTAGAAGTATTTTAACCACTTGTTTGTCACCTCTGAGCTAGTGCAAAATACAAGTATTTTAGAAAAGATACAAACTTTCAAAATATTGGTTATTCCTCTGCTTTAAACACTTAGTTCCAGGGTATGAACAATGTCGCCTATTTTCAAAGGGAACTGCATAGAATAGATAATTCCCACTTGTACCTGTTAGGAGAGTACTAATATAGCAAATGCACATGAAACCCACATGAAACCAGGCCATTTACTTAACCATATCTAATACTCCTCTGTTATGAAACCAGTGAAATAGCTAACAAGCTCGAGTGTTGATTTGTTTGGGGTTTTGCCTCATCCTTAAAGGTTGGAATATTTTAAAGTTACTAAAGCATCGATAAGATTTTTAAAAGGAGGGTAGACTCTGAGGAGAGTAGGTTTTATACCAAATGTCAAAAGAATCTAAATGTAAATGTCTACTAAGAAAAAACAGCAAAAGTTGGGTTTACGGATCAATAACCTACTTGATGCAGTTTGCCCAAGTGCTTTCACATACTTCCTGACATCGATCCTGACCTTTAGAGATGTCATCCCTTTTTACAGATAGAAAAATCGGGTCCACATTTAGGAAGTGGAACAGGACTGCAGACACTGCTCCCTTCCTAACTGCAGACACCTGGACCAGTTGCCTAATGTTGATGAGCATTTCCTTCTTGTCATCGCCATTGCTTCCCAGGTGGAAGCACTTTGGTGTCTACACACCATCGCTCTTTCTTTAACGATGTGATTCCCCTAATGGAGGCCTTGTTCCCTGGCAAAACCATTACAAAGATCTGCCTGGATGCACTGAACCGAGGGGTCTTTTTTACCCCAGTTTGGGCTTCACTGTGAGTAGAGCAACCACTGTAAGGCAAACCTGGGTTCCCGCTAGAACTACCTAAAGACATTAGATTGTGATGTAAATACATCACGTTGCCTGGGAGCAGACCCTTTGTAAGACATTTCTAAGTGTTCCATGGCCCCTTCGATAAGTAGACATCAACATTTCTGATATAAAGTTGGTTAGCATTTCTCTAAGATCTCGAAGAAACGAAAACTAAAACACTGCCAATCATTGGTTCTACTCTCCATTTTCTCGAAGTTGATGAAAGGAAGTAGGTTTGTTTCCCCCAAGCCCCTCTTAATTTCAGAAGAAATGAAAAGAAATGAAGAACCAATGTCAATGTTTCTCCCTTCTTCTTAGCTCTTACTGGAAAGCATCATTGTGTCACAACAGGTTAGGGAATGCTGACAGTCACTTTTTTATGAACGGGCCACAGGCATTACGGTAAAATCAGCAGACGCCCTCATGTTTAGGAATCTTATTGGGATATCATGACTTGCTCTAGCTCAATGTTTTCAAACATTGACAATCTGCATCTCACCTTCGTAATGTTCTCGATAGCTGTGTATCACCAGTGTTGGGGAAATACTATTGAAAACAAAATCTCTTTCTAGCACAGAAAATCTCTCCACCAAGACAGTAGAGAATGGAAACAGTTTTATTATTGGGTAAGTGTTAAACCAGAATGTGCTACACATCACAGGCAATCTGCTAAGAGATTCTAAAGACAGAAATTTCACCCTCTTAGATAGTCAAGCAGATACAAAACACTACATCCATACTCTCAAGGTAAATACTAGCTAGTCCTACAGTGAGAGGACTTAACAGCACCATCTATCACCCATAGTTTATCCTAAATTCATCCAGTAATTGGGGTGACCATCTGTGTTACCTAATTGGCATTATCCAGGAAAAAATGTATATGTGTGCTTTTCCTGCCTCTTTGACAGGAGGCAGTTTTGCAACTTAGAGTGAGGAAAGAGGCCATGGAAGTTGGGCTCCTACCCTCCCGCAGACACTGGGAGACAGGGGGCTA
>NW_012154285.1:1740425-1742325 GCF_000956105.1 Propithecus coquereli
AAAAAAAAAAAATCAGTCTTCTTAAGTTCACAAAGATGTGAAATTTTTCTCACTCAGGCAAAACTGGGAGGGCGAGAAAGTTCTGTGGGAAGTTTGTTAACATTTGAAGGCAGAGTATTCATGCAGAAATGGATCGTTTTTTCAATTACTAATACATGCAGACATGGGAAGATACTGGAAGAAGGCGAAGACCAAGAACCACGTTGATAGCAAGAAGTTGTTCTTGGAAAGAGGGAGGGGTGCTGGTTTAAGAGTAAAATAAAAATAGCAGGTAATTATTAGTTTATAGGTATAAACCAGATGCCCCGATGCCTCCGGCTCTCCTTTCTCCAGCGTTCGCACGCGGTGGTTCGAGCTAACAGCCTCCGCCGTGGGGGGCGAGCACCGCGCCCCGCGTGTCTGGGAGGAGCGGGCTCCTCTGCACCTGCTCAGCCCACCGCGCTATGCCCCCTGTGTGTCCCCACCACGCCTGGCTGCATTTCGGACACCAACCCTCAGTTACCCACAGAGCTGTTTACCCAAGGCTGACCGAACCAATTTTACTGACCGTGCGAAGGCAACACACAGAACAAGAGCTCTGGAACTTTCTTCTTCCCGTGCTGCCAGCAGGCCCACAAGCCCGGCCCTGCGCCGGGCAAGGGCGCAGAGAGGAGGCACCCAGGCCTCGCCGGGCCAGCTGCTCTGCCCGGCACTGGGCAAACCCCCACAGAGGGGTGCTCGTCCCCCGACCGTGCCCTGCCCCCCAGGAGCCTGGCGATGGCCCCTGGACGGTTTTAGGGAAGAGGCTGCAACCAAGTGGGGCCTCTCCGCTTTCTGACCGGTTGCCGCCCCCAAGGGTCTTGAGCAGCGAGCCCTCCCCATCCGCCACGCCCGTCTCTGGGGAGACGTCACGTCACAGAGAGATGTGCCCCCCCTGCCTGGGAGCCTGCGGGGCTGGGGGCAGAGACCGGGGTACCAGCCCCCCAGAAGCAGGCAAAGTCAGCCAGGAGGCGGTGCCTCCCCTCCTCCTGTCCCCTAGGAGTCCAGAAGCGGGGCGTCTCGTCCGCTGATGGTTCTTGCCCATAGGCCAACGCCAGCGGAGCGGAGCCCGTCCCTTCCTCACGGAGCCTGTGGGGCGCAGTCCTGCCCTCCACCGCGCCCGGCGCTGGGGAAAAGCCCCCCGGAGGGGCGGTTCCTCGTCTTGGGGCCTGGAGACCCGCCCGGGTGAGGCTGGCAGCCAGGACTCGCCCCTGGGGGTGCACAAAGAGATGGCGGTTACCTGGGACTTGGCACAGCCCCGCCCCAGGTGAAGACGACAGGCCCAGACTGACCCCGGGGGTGGAGCAGACGGGGAGCTGTGGCGAGACCCCCACGAACTCCTCCCTCCTCCTGGGCGCTGGCAAACGCTCCGCGTGCGCTGGCTGCAGTGGGCAGGGACGGCAACTCTGCTTCTAGGAGTCACGCCCATCCCACGCCCTCCTCCTAGCCGGACTGCCATCCCTCTTCATCCTCAGAAGACAGGCAGATGTTACACAGGGTCCAGGATAAGGCAGGATTGTCACCTGTGCTCACTTACCACAGCTGTCGCCTGAACCAAGCAGGGAGTTCGTGTCGCTCCTGGAGGCCACGCGTCCCGGACACTCCCTCCCCCACCTGCGTCCCCTCCTATCACCTAGTGATGCAACAGTCCCATCGCTCTTGAAGACTTTGTGCTCAGATACACACTTCCCTAAGCATGTATTCCATTATTATTTTTCTATTATTTTAAATTTAACAACACTGTTTTATTTTAATCACATCTATATTTTACAAATTTGGAGTGATTTTCCATTTCCTGTAATAATAGCAAGCTTCCTTTTAAAATACGTTTATCAAAGTAAACGAACAAACAAAAACCAGATCGATATAATGAGGTAGTATG
>NW_012154285.1:1742375-1743501 GCF_000956105.1 Propithecus coquereli
AACGTACTGTCCAATAACTTACCACAAAGCGATATTCCCAAAGGTTACTCATGTAATGTCACCCAGGTAAATATCATTAATAGCATCACCATAGACTCTCCCAAAGGCCACCCCAATTGTTATGGATTTTTGTAAATGGCATACAGTTGTTTTTCTCTCTTTAACTCAGAGTGAAAATCGATACCTTTAAATTGAACAATTCAGTCTGTTCAGTTTATTTGATTACCAATATGAATGTACATCTGTGTTTTACTGTGTGCTTTGTATCTGTCTGGGACATATTTTTTTTATTCTACTTCCCTTCTTATGTCCTATACTCTATTACTATATTTTTAGTGATTATCCTAGATATTAAAAGTGCATATTTGATTTATGAAGGTCTGATATGATTTGGTCATTTTTATATCTCCCAGGCCAATAAAAGGGTCATAGAACAGTTTATATCCATTTCCTCCCCTCCCGATGTAAATGCTCTTTATATAATATCATGTATTTTAATTCTACATATATTTAAATCATTATTTTCATTTCTCTTTTGTATGGTCAGTAATCATTGAGATATACCCAAATTTTTACCTTTTCTAGTCTTCATTACATCTTTTACTTCTAAAATCTAGGATAATTTTTCTTCTGATTTCAATATGGTTTTCATTACTATAGGTCTGTGATACATTCCTTAGTTGTTATTTGCCTAAAAATATCTTTATTTCACCTTAATTTTGAAGGATTTTTTTAACTGGTTATAGAGTTCTTGGTTGGCATTACATTCTTTCCGCCATGTAAAGATATCGTGCTGTTTACTGTCTTCCATTGTTTAGCTTGAGAAGTCAGATGTAAGTCTAACCGTTGTTCCTATAAGGTGATCTGCCAATCTTTTTCTTTGGTTTCTTTTCAGATTTTTCATTGTGTCTTCGGATTTCAGCACTTGTGCTATAATGGATATAGGTGTGGATCTTTTATAAAATTGTTTTTTCTTGCGTTCGTAGGGCTTCCTTAACTTTCTTGATGTCTTTAATCAATTTTGGAAGGTTTTTAGCCATCATCTCTTTAAATATTGATTCTGACTCATTTTATTATTTCTCTGCTGCTTTAAATACCAAATACCCAAATGATAGACCTTCTAACT
>NW_012154285.1:1757011-1758970 GCF_000956105.1 Propithecus coquereli
ACAGATTGAAGTAATTTCAAGCTCCATTAAATAACTATTCATCTTTGCTTGGTAATGTGCATATTATTCTGACTAAATACATCTGTTACCAGGAGCTGGCCTGCTTCAAGAATTCTGTGTACAAGGGCCAGAAAAGATCTTCTAGTTGTGGTGAGGATTTTTAAGCTGTTGAAAAAATGATCCTGTGGTTAAGAATAATATAAATCCTGATATTTTAACTTTATGCTAGATGCTGAGCTATTACAGTATTCGATTATCGAAATGCTACAATGCTACGAGGCAAATGTTCCCAGGTCTGACATATTAATCTACTTGACATTTAACAAATTACGCTGTGTTTTTATAGAGTGACAGCCATTTGAGAAGGCCAGAACACACGGCATCCGGCCTGCCCCTGCCTGCCCTGATCACCTCCATTAATGCACCTATTATTGATATAAAGGGGATGCATTTAAATGTTTCAAGAACAGAAAGCACCTGCCACTTTTAGAAGAGATATCTCCAGGTCAGGGATGTGTACATATGGGTAAATCTGCCATTCTTTTTATTCTATCTAGAATAGATGAATTTTGGAACACTAGTAGAGTTACTTCATCTTCAGTACGATTCCAGGCTGTAGCTACTTCTCAGCTAAGTAAGTCTTCTCTAATTTTGTTTTTGTTTTGAGACAGATCTCACATTCTTGCCCAGGGCTAGAGTGCCTCATCAAAACTCATTACAACCTCCAACTCCTGGGCTCAAGGGATCCTCCTGCCTCAGCCTCCCAAGTAGCTGGGAATATAGGCAGGTGCCGACATGCCTGGGGGTTTTTTTATTTTATTTTTTTTAGGGATGGGGTCTTACTATGCTGTCCAGACTAGTTTCAAACTCCTGGGCTCAAGCAATCCTCCTGCCTTGGCCTTCCAAAGTACTAGATTATAGGCATGAACCACCTCACCCAGCCAAGCCTTCTCTATTAACCTTCCTTTGTGAAAACACAGGAGGATGGACAATGGGACCTGCAATTGATCTTCACAAAGCCACATGCCATCTTATACGTCACACACAAAACCTTCTAACTCATAACTACGATTTGTTAAACAACTTCCAAATACAAGGCACAGTAGGAGGTACTTCACATATATTATCTCACTATCATCAGAATAAAAATAATAACAGCTGACTTTATTAAGTGCTTAGCATGTTCAGGCATGACCCTACATGCAACTCATGAATCAATTGTTTAACACTCTCAACAACCCTACAAGGTAGATGCTCTTATTATCCTTATTACTTATAAACTTATTCCTTTTACTGCTCATTTGATCAATGAGGAAACTGAGGCTACAGAAGGCAATTTGCCACAAGTCCAATGGCAGTTTATAAACTAGAGCTAGGGAACAAAACATGCAAGTGAGTGGGTTGACACCAGCTGCCAGGCCTGTGAGCCATGGTGGGTGTGCAACCGGGGAAGCCTTCAGAGGAGGACAGCCTTAGCCACCGCAGACTGTGACCACGACGGCAATACCTAAACAATCTGGGTAGCTGAGCCCAGAGAGCCCACAGAGCCATGGTGGATAATAGATGATCATTTTAAGCCATTAAGTTTTGAGCAGCCAGGGAAGCAAGATGTTATTAATATATTAGTTTTACCAGTGGGAAAACTGAGGCTAGCATCAAAGATTTGTCACTGGAAGACGCAGGAAACAATCTCAGGTTCCTGTGACTCAGTGGCCTTTATTAGTGCAGGTGCAACCTATGGGCCATGCTTCCTTGCAAAATGTGTTCGAATATTTACACATGTGCCAAACACATGTAATGTGCCTCTAAGACCGTCAGCCATTAAGCATGTAATGCATGTGAACATATGATAACATACATGTGTATTTTGAAATGCAGACATTTTAATCCCTCCTTATAATTTCTTTTCTAATTAGCGTTTTGCACACTTGTTCATGTAAAAAACTCTAAAATCAGCTC
>NW_012154285.1:1759020-1761202 GCF_000956105.1 Propithecus coquereli
AGGCAGATGTTACACAGGGTCCAGGATAAGGCAGGATTGTCACCTGTGCTCACTTACCACAGCTGTCGCCTGAACCAAGCAGGGAGTTCGTGTCGCTCCTGGAGGCCACGCGTCCCGGACACTCCCTCCCCCACCTGCGTCCCCTCCTATCACCTAGTGATGCAACAGTCCCATCGCTCTTGAAGGCTTTGTGCTCAGATGCACACTTCCCTAAGCATGTATTCCATTATTATTTTTCTATTATTTTAAATTTAACAGTATTGTTTTATTTTAATCACATCTATATTTTACGAATTTGGAGTGATTTTCCATTTCCTGTAATAATAGCAAGCTTCCTTTTAAAATACGTTTATCAAAGTAAACGAACAAACAAAAACCAGATCGATATAATGAGGTAGTATGCGTATGACAAAAAAATCATCACGGTGTTTCTCAAATGCGGGGAATGAGGAAGAAACTGTATCTCACCTTTCCCCCACCTCACACATAGGTGATGGGCCAATGTTTCGAGAACAATCACTCTGCATGACTGTCTTTGAGCTCACAACCACAGTGCAGGTGGGTGTGATCATCCCCGTCATTTGTAAGGGAATGGAAGCTCAGGGAAGGCAGCCCAAGGCCACACAGGCGGCGATGTGCAGGCAGATATCAGGACCTGGATGTTCCCAAAGGCCGGACAGAGAGAGGCTTAATTTCTCTATTCAGGGACCTCCAGCTCAAGTTCCAAGTCCTATTGAAACAGACCCATGGAGATAAAATTCAGCCGTAGGAGCCTGAAACCACAGCAGTGGGGTGACAGGAATGATAGTGTCAGGGTGCCCCAATATCCATTTATGTGTGGAAAAAGGCAATCACTCATGTGTCAGCAAATGCTCCAGAAAGTGCCAAAATGAACTGGCTGGCACATCCTGTCTCTGCTGGCGCAAGTTTCACAAGGAGACAAATAATGAATTCATAGGAACAGGCTAGCAACAACATACTATTGCACGGATAGGTATGCAGATGTGTTTGTGCAAGGAGTGGGGAGAGAAGAGCTGAGCCACGGAGAAAGAGAGAGAGAGAGGGCAGCGAATCCCAGCGAGTCTTCCAGCAGAAACTCTCAGGGAACTCATCATGAATGGATTAATACTCACACCCGTGTTTCTGAGCTTTTGTGTGCTTCATCACACTTCCTTTGATCTCATTTTCTAAAGGATAAACGATGTCTAATGGAGACGATGCACTGACATTTATAGAGGTTAGAGACTAATGATATTAATGACATTCTTGTGGTTTGTTCAACATTATTTTTGTGCAGATTTCAATTCATGCTGCACTCATCCCAGGGGCATAAGTTAAAGGTTTTTTAAAAAGCTACTTAGTAAATGTCTTAGTTAATGGAAACTAAAATAAGTCAATCCTTTTTCTCTAACCTTGAAATGGCAAAGATTGACAATGAACTCTCTTAGTGGTACTCTCTCCATGTGTGCAGTTTTTGAAAGCTGAGTTAGCCTTCCTGTAATGGTCCTCCACCTGCAAATTATACATGCTGGCCACTTTTTTTTTCATAATAAGAAATAAAAAACGAACTTGAAATAGCTTAGAAATAATTGTAAGCAATCCATGGCTAGAAACAAGTGGCATCTCTCGCACTTTTTGTCTATAATAAATATCATTGTTTGACTAAGGATGCCAACTGTTTACGTGGTGGCATTTAATTTGTTAAATTCATTTGTTTAATAAGTGTAGATTGGGCTAGTGTCTGGAGACACAGTGGGCAACAAGAGAAGGTGCTCTTCCCTTGTAACCCAATGTCAACCTTGGAGACAAATGTTAAGCCTGATATTTGTCTTCTGAAAAGTGGCAGCACAGGACCAAATCTACATCTGCCTGGAACAGTGTGTATTTTTTCAATTGAATTCATCATCAACATTTAAATATCATAAAATAGCATTTCCCTCTTCCTTTTAAAATGCAGAAGATTAATCCACACTGGGCATGGAAACAGCTGACTGCAGGCCTATGATTTGGATGTTTGTCCCCTTCAAACCTCATGTTGAAATCTGACCCCTAATTTTGGAGATGGGGCCAAAATGGAAGGTGTTTGGGCATGGGGGCAGATCCCCCGTGAATAGATGAACCCCTCCCTCACAGATGAGTGAGTTCTCACTCTATTAGTTTCTGAGAGAGCGGATGGTCAGAA
>NW_012154285.1:1763699-1788926 GCF_000956105.1 Propithecus coquereli
ACAACAGTCTTAATGTTCAGAGTAGAAGATTGTATTTTCCACAGAGTGTCTTAGTAATGTTGTATAAATATTTGCTGTATTATTATTATTATTTTAATGTTGAGCCCTATGGATCTAGACTAGTGCTAAATTAACATTACTCAGTTAATGGCCTTTCTCTTCTTTTCAGTATGAATATTAACTGTATATGAAATAAGTTTTAGAGGAGTGAATTTCAAATACTTTTGACCAGAATTCAGAGAAATACATCTTATGTGAGTACACACGTATAATTCAATTAACATTTCACAAATCTAAATTTATTTTACTATCTGCAGTGGGCTCTAAGGTATTCTATTCTATTCCATTCCATTCCATCTCATCCTATCCCATTACATTACATTATTTTGTTTTAAAATGTTGGTTCCAGCACCTATTTCATGCCACAAATACAGCATGACTTGCAGCTCATTAAACCCAGCCGGCGATCTGCCTATTAGGCACAGCCCTTTGTCTTGCGCACCTAAAAGCAGATCCTCCTAACTGAGGAGAGCAAGGAGCGCTGGCCATGTGTTCAGCACACCCGCTACCCACAAAAGACGATTTTCCTGACCCCCTTCCTGACTCACTGCACGATAAAGACTCCCTTAGAAATGCAGCACATGGGAAGCTAGCCTCCTAGCACCTTCAAACTTCAACCTGTCTTATTAATAATGCGACAACAAAAACAAGTTTTAGAATTATAGTAACACAAAGAAATAAAAGAGAGACTTTGTACACATTTACTAAAATTTATCGCGAGAAGGAATGTACAGTATTAGCAAAAGATGTGAACCAATTTTAATCTGATCAATAAAATTTCACTAGCTAATGAACTCATGTTCTCCTTGTTCTTTAACACCCGTGAAAAAATCACACCCCCATCCTCAAGAAAGAAAGGAAAAAAGAAAAGAAAACCCTACTTGTGGTGCAACATTCAAGGGTTCCTGTAACACCCACAGCACTGAGAACACAGCTCCCTGGTCATCTCTCCCTCGCCCGGAGGAGTAAGGCCTGGGTTCAGAGGAAGATTTACCTGCCTCTCTGGGGGGCAGCGACACTGACAAGTCCCTTCCTGCTTGCAGTTTCCCCCATGAATCCACATCCCAATGGCTTGGTGGGGAGCAGTAGCCACCAAGCAACGTGCCCTGGAAAAACAGAAGAGGAGAATAAAAGACAGCCACAAAAGACAGAGATGGAGACAAAGACTGTGAGTTGTAAGATCTTTGAACTTTTTTTTTTTTTCTCCTCTACAAACTTTTCTATAAACTCTGTCCCAGGAGGCTGGGCAAATACTTGAGCCTTGAAATGAAATCTCGAAGTATTCAGTAACTCACACACACTAAATCAATCATGAATTGTGTAATAAACTTTAGCCTTTGGCATTTCATGATTTCAAGACCTTTATTGCACCAGCTGTTTCTATAGTTTATCTTCTAAGTTATTTGTGTTTTCTTTATATGTTGTGTACATTTTTTGAAAAAAGAATATTACATAAACCCCTGAGTCAGGGAATAAGACTAAAACTGTATGCTGTTTGCTATATGTAAATTATAATTTTACTTTGTTCCACATTTTTATTTTCAAAGCCATTTCCTTTTAAAAAGTAATCTTTCTAATAGAGAATATACTATTTAATTATTGTTTAACAAGCACCACTGGTATGTGAGATATTTCAAGAAACTCGTAATCATGTAAACATTGTTATTGCAAAATCTTTAAAAGTAAAACTTACCTTCGTATTTGTTTAACAACCATCAATATGTGAGCAAATGACTCACTCAGAGAATGTATAAAAGAACTAAATATATAAAACTAAGTTATAAAACAGAATCAGTCTTTCACCAATATGATTACGCCAAACCTAGATATTACTAAATGTATTGTTTTGCCAACCTTACTAAATATATTTCAATTTTTTAATTGAGTTTCTCTGAGGACTTCAGTGATTGAGAAAGTTTTTATATATATTTTATTTATTTATTTACTTTTTATTTCAGAATATTACGGGGGTACAAATGTTTAGGTTACATATATTGCCTTTGCCCCGCCCGAGTCGGAGCTACAAGCGTGTCCATCCCCCAGACGGCGCACACCGCACCCATCCACTCCTCCCCCCACACCTGCCTGACACCCAGCGAATGTTACTACCGTAAGTGCACCTCTCACCTACCACAAAAATCAACTCACTGTGGATAACAGGCTCAAACCTAAGGCATATAACTATAAGCTGCTTTATTAAAATGAATTGAACTGTTGACCAAACAGTGAACTCTGTAAGCAAGTTTTTATTTTTTTTTCTTTTTAAAAAATTACCTACTTTTATTTGTATATACCAGGGATCCCAGTGCAATTGTGCCGCAGCGTGGTGAAGTCGGGGCTTTCAGCGCATCCGTCACTGAAGCAATGTACATGGCACCCCCCAAGCAACCTCCTGCCATCCACCCACCTCCCACCCCACCACCTCCCCAAGTCTCTACTGCATCATTCCACACAGCCTTCTAGATTAAACGGAGACTACGTCATGTTTAGATATTATAATTCCATTTCCAAATATCATCACCCATTTTTTGAGAGAATGGAAATTAAGTTCAGGGCAGTTAACACTCTTGCCACTGAAACATGCTTGTTCCCAGGCCAGTGACCCTCCCACATCTGGATAAACAGGTGAGTTCCAGCCACTGTTGCCTGTGACACCATCCCATCACTCACCAGCCCTGCTACAAACGAGGACTGTTCACATCCCCTGTAGACCGATTTATTCCGGCCTAGAATTAGAAGTGCAAGGGATTTCACATTCTCCATCTTTCACGGGCAACTGCGCCCCCTGGGACAGAGAGCATTGTTCTCCCACAGTAAATAAAACTTCTCATCTTAACCTGGCACATGACTGCCAACAATAAAGAACACTTTCCCCAGCCTGTCTCGAAACGGAGTGTGGCCAGGTACCTACGTCTACCCCAAGGGAAGTAAACATAACTGTGATGTGATAACTCCCGGGCATAGATGACACATGCCACATCTCGTCACCACCTTGTGTTGTTCATGCTCCCTTCTCGTAAACTGTAGTGCTGATGTCATGGCTGGGTCTGATACAGCCACCGTGGGCCGTGGGGTGACCTTGGAGATGGGGAAGATGCAAGGCAGAGCAACACTGCAGAAGGAGACTGGTTTCCGGGGGCCCCGTGAGACAGAATCGCCCCGCAGCCCTGACTGCCCGCATGCGGACTTGCACGTTAGAGCGAAACCACCTCCATGGGTGCATAAGCAACTGCTGTTTGTGGTCCCTTGCAAATAAACCTATTCTGAACTAGTGTATTTCCTAAAAACCACAAGTTTGAACCGAGCTCTGTTCAATGCTTTGTATAAAAAAAAAAAAAATGAGCAAGACCTAGTCTCTGCCCCCAAGCAGGACCCACACCCCTCAGCGCAGGCATGCTCCATAAGGAACAATCTTATAAATACTTAGCCAGCCACCTACTGGAACACTACTGTTCATTGTTGGGTTTTCTGAGAGTGGCGATCGACCCAACTGCACCCCTCTTATAATAGTGGAACCAATGGAAAGTAAAAACAAAGATTTGTATCATAAACAACACCTTTGTTGTTTCTTCTGCTGAACTGGAGAAACGTGGCTGGATCTAAGGTACAATTGTGTCCCTCATACTTCATGTGGCAAAACCTTGGGGTCTACTCACATGGAGCACAGGGTGGCCTCTTTCCTGGTCGGGGACCAGAGCAGAAGTTGCCAACTGAAGCCACCTGTGACCACAGCATGCAGACGTTAACACTGCCCAACAGGGGAATGTGGACACATGTCCGTCAGCAACCTGCCACCCCTCAATGGACATGTCCTCCCTGCCCACATGGATGAGTGAGGGGAGACAGTTCACCCCAACATTCCTGATGGGTTGGGAATTCCCATGAAGAATCGGGAGCTGCTGCCGGTGAGGATAAAGCAGAAGTGATGTCTTTAATGAGGTTGAGCAATACATGAGATCCATGATTTAAGTGATGGTGAAGTGATCACTCACACACTGCTGGTGGGACTGCAGACTAGTACAACCTCTGTGGGAAGTAGTATGGAGATACCTCAAAGAGCTGCAAGTAGAACTACCATTTGATCCAGCAATCCCATTACTGGGTATCTACCCAAAGGAAAAAAAGACATCGGCACACGGATGTTTATAGCAGCAAAATTCACAATTGCAAAGATGTGGAAACAACCCAAGTGCCCAACCATACATGAGTGGATTAATAAAATGTGGTATATGTATACCATGGAGTTCTGCTCAGCCATAAAAATAATGGTGATCTAGCACCTCTTGTATTATCCCGGATGGAGCTGGAGCCTATTCTACTAAGTGAAGTATCACAAGAATGGAAAAACAAGCATCACACGGACTCACCATCAAATTGGTACGAACCAATCAACACTTAAGTGCACACATGGAAGTAACATTCATTGGATGCTGGGCAGGGGGGAGGGGCTAGGTGTATTCACACCTAATGGGTGCAGTGTGCACCGTCTGGGGGATGGGCACGCTTGTAGCTCTGACTCAAGCGGGGCAAAGGCAATATATGTAACCTAAACATTTGTACCCCCATAATATTCTGGAATTAAATAAATAGATAAATAAATCAAATGGTTACATGATAATGACGGGAATTCCGAGTAACTACAACGGAACTGACCTGTGGATGGGCTCACAAGGAATACAGTCCTTGTTTACACGTTTCTTCTGCTCTTCCTCATTGTTACTATTATTCTATGGGTGGCAGGGTCTATTTTCATCATTTATTTAATATAAGAACTCCCTGCAATCTGAGCAAGCAACATACACATGTTCGAATAAACGGTTGATTAGACATCCCACAATTTACACTCGTTTGTCTTTGGCGGAGGTGGAAACACTCTTTGGGGCAGCGCTCCGCCGTGTGCCCTGCGCTGAGCACCACGCCAAGCCGCTTCTCAGCACCAGTTCACACCCCAGGCATCTCTATGGGCACAGAGCTGTGGCTGACACAAAAGAAGCTTCTATCAGAGAAACAGATGAGCTTGTTAATGAAGGGGATGAAAATTGGAGCTGTAATGAGCTACTGTATCATAAATGAGTGCAAATTACATTGTCAGTGCTATTTACAATTTCACACTGCACAGAGCTTTGTAATTATGTCTATTCAATTATTCCATTCAGAGAAATTTTCAGTAAGGGTTTCTCACCACCGCGGCCAAAACCCATTTGGAAACTTCTGTTGTACATGGAAGTTAGAACCCGCTCTGAAAGGACTCATAGCCACATATTTGGAAATAAAAATGTAGGTGGCGGGGCAAAGGCAATATATGTAGCCTAAACATTTATATCCCATAATATTCTGAAATTTTAAAAAATGTGGGTGAAAGGTCTACAATGGTCTGTACCTGAAAAAAAAAAACCCAAAAGGTTAAAAAAAAAAAAAAAAGAACGGGGAACCGGGGGGCAACAAAGCGAAACAATGAAGTCAAATCCAAAAGTCAAAGGGGTCAGGTCAGCACAAGCCTCCCCAGAAGCAAATCCTTGGAAATAAGCTGTAACCACAAGTTTCTGTGAGATTTAAAAATCCCTTTGAAGATAGATGTTTTTTAACATATGTAAATATTTTAGTGTATTTCTCTGAAAAGAACCATTTTTCAAATAAGACCACAAAACTATATCATGTCTAAAATGCTAATAATTTGTTACTAAATGCCTAGCAAGCATTTAAGTTCTCCCAAATGTATGAACTTATTTTTAAATCCCTGTTATTCATGTGTGAGTTTATGTTCTATGTCCACAGATTATCATATCAGCCTTTCATTCCACTTTGCTTCCCTTAAATTCAGCAAATCCTGTAATTAAATTCACCTTCACCAAACTGTCTGTAACTGCTCTTTCTGCTCAAGCTTGGATTCCTGCAGGATTTAAGCTAAATAGCTCAACAGACAAAATAAAGCTTGGTTTGTTCAAAAAGCCAAGTTGTGTTACCATCCTAGTAGAAATTTAAAGCATTGACCGAACGAAGTAAAATCCGCTTTTATTGTAGCACAAATGAATGTGGAGTTTCCAGATTCTACCATCACAAAGGTAAGAATCACAGCCACAGAGAGAACAATGGTAGACAACAGGATTGTCATAATGTGTGGAACTTGCAGGGCAAGGCCGGACAACGCCAGATGCTACCAGACAATGTTGATGTGAAAACATGAATGGTGCTCACCTGCCCTGCGAAAGCTCCAGTGATGTTCTGGCACCGCAGAGCCTGCACCGGGAAGGTCTGAGCAGAATCCTGGCTGGACGCAGTGGCTTCAATCCTTCCTTGACGTGAGTTGGGGCACAAATCGTTTCGGTGAACCAGCTTGCATCCTGCTCTGAGAGGTTGTTGGAAAAGAACAACGAACTAAAACATCTCCAAAGACTGTCTGTACTCTTCAGCCAATCTGGAATGAGAATTCAGAATGTGTTGCTTGGAAACCTGCCCTATAAACGGTCTTGTTGACATGCAGTCAGGTAGTAAGCCCTCACACACACCAGCCACCCGGGTCTATTTCTGTTTCTGAAACAAGCCAAGCCCACTCCTGCCTTCGGGCTTGCCCTGCGCCTGGAGACCCTGGAATGGATCCCTGGCATTTTCCCTCATTATATATAGATGTGTGTGTGTGTGTGTGTGTGTGTGTGTGTGTGTATTTTATATATGTATATATATAAAACCAGCCATTGTCCCCTAGCTTGCTTTCCTATAATTGCTCACTACTCAGGAGCCATATAGCTGATGGTCACTCAGATTCTCAGCTTTCTTCGCTGCTCCCATAGATAATACCACCCTTGTGAAACCTAAGGCTAGTTTTTGAGATATCTTCCAGGCCCTGCATTTCAGTGGACTGGCTGACCCACCCAGACCAGTAGCCCAAGGGACTAACTCAACTGGTCTTGCAACCTGGGAATGCACTCAGCAAAGAAGACAATTTCTGTTTCCCAACCCTATGAGTTCATCCCCAGCCAATCAGCAGACCCAACCCCCAGCCCTTTGCCCTCCAAACTCTCTTTAAAAACCCTTTCTCCCAAATTCTCAGGGAGGAAGATTTAAGAACTTCTTTCCATCTCCTCACATGGCGCCTGTGATATTAAACTCTCTTCTGTAAGCCCGGCTGTCTCAGTGCATTGGCTTCCTCTCAAGCAACAGGCAATGTCGGCCACATTTTGCACCCTTTCTGCAGGGACTGTGGCCCTTCTCTGTTTGTCGGAAGTAGCACTATGTTGTATTTGAACATCTTGCATCTACTCACACGTGTAAAATTTAGTGATGTCCTTGTGCACTACAGGGGCGTGATTTGGGTCTTCTGGAATCCGTATTCATGTCTGCTCCGACTCTGTTGTGTTATCCTGAACGGTTGTCCTCAGCCCTGCAAAGTCTCAACCTCGCCAACCTCCTAAATAATGTCCTTCTGGAATCAGCACTAACCCACTCGTGATGATATTATAGAAAAAATAAAAAGGAAAACAAGCTCCAAATGGGAGTAAGGCCTTAATCAAAAACATGTGATGTCCTTTGATCAAGATCCATAATGATGTTTGATTAAAAAATGTGTGAGCACAACACCTGTCATCAGGAAACGGATTTCTTTGAGAGGCTGTGTTGGAAATAGATCTTTGTAGATCCCTGAAATGGTTTATTTTGTAGGAATTGGAGCTGGGGGTGATGCAAAAGTCACCGAAGGCCCCTCTCACATCATCACCTAGGGCTGCAGCTGTGCTGGAAATGGCTCTTCCCCCACAGGTGCGCACAAGATATTCTCTCTGCCCCTCGTGTGTGAAGAGGGGACCCCATAAACCACGCGCCCCACTCTAAGGAGGCAGGGGTGCTCAAGCGCCGCGCCCTGGGGTTCAGCATCTGTGTCCTGGCAGAACTGGCCTCAGAACCTGAAAACCAGCCTGCACGAGGCAGCGGATGCCCCCTAGGCAGGACACCTGCTGCCTGCCTGTCTCCACCCCGCTGTCCTGGTGGCCCTGGTCTGACGGCACCTGGCCTGCCATCCTCTCCCACCTGGGCTTCCCACCTGCCGTACAGGAGGCTGGTTCACAGGGTGTGGAGGCTTCTCCAGCTGCCCAGGGTGTGAATAACCACAGAACCCTGAGCTGGAGAACTGGAGGAGACCAAAGGACTCTGCGGTTAGGGAACAGCCGTTGCCTGCTCTAAAATTAGGAGAGAGCCGCTTTCACACAAGATTAACCTGTACGTGGCGTCCCCCTGACCAGGGAGGCTCTGGCCGTCCTGGGCGTGACCCAGCTGTGAAAGGTGGGTGTGGCCGGCGGCTGCCTCGCCCTGGCTGAGCCCCCAGGCAGCACAGACATCAGCTCACTGAGTAATGAACTGGGCGCGGACCCCGCTGATTAATGCCCAGCACAGGCTGCACTACATGAAGGACGGGGGCCATGTGCCCGCTTCAGGGAACACAGGGGCTCCTTCCAATCAGAAGACACATGAGAAACAGCACTTACATTTTTCTTCAGCGGTGCTGTGCTTGTGATGGAGTGTGCAACGGTGCTGAGAAACAAACTGGAAAAAGCCATTAAAGTCCAAATCATCAAAAGAATTACTTAATGCATCTGAGGAACAGTTTATAATGATAAGATTTGGAGGAGACAAGAGTTTTTAACTAAAAATGATGTTCATCAAAAACAACTTATTTATTTCCTGGAAATTCAAAAGAAAATCATTCATCCTTGAAAAGGAGTTTTGTTCAAATTGCAGCTTTTTCCCTTTTACTAGCAGCCCAGAAAAGGCTCAACAATTGTAAATGTGTGTTTATAGCCACTTTGTCATAGCCAAACATGAGAATTGGCCCAGATGGCTTCCAACAGGGGAAGGATTAAACAAAAGGTAGTGCGTCCATACCACGTAAGACCACTCGGCAAATTAAAAAGAAACAGAATATTGATATACATAACTTGGATGAATCTCCAGGGAATTATATTGAGTGAAAAAAATCCAACACTGATAGCCAGATATTTTGTGATTCTATATATGCATGTAATGTTTGTGGACTGAAAAACAAAATTTAAGAGAAAGAGTGGCCAACAAGGATTAGGGTGAAGGGGAGCTATGAAGGAAGGTGGGGGACATGGGTTTGGTTATAAGAGGACAACAAAGGGATCTTCGTGGTGTTGAAACTGTTCAGCACCTTATTCGGTAGGGGAGACAGGAGCCTACACAGGTGAAGAAGTTGTATACTGCTTAGTGCAACCTGGTACACACACACACACACACACACACGAGAGTGTGTATACCTGGTGAAATCTAAATAATACCTGTGATTATACTAAAGTCAATATCCTGGCTGTGATACTATGCTGTGGTTTCACAAGTGTCACCTTTGCGGAAAATTGGCAAAAGGATCAAGAAATCTCTGGGCATTAGTTCTTGCAACTGCCTGCGACACTTACCTGAAACAAAACTTTAAAAATAAACAGTAATCCCATATCAATCATGAGAACATCAAACACACCCAAATGGAAGGGCATTTTATGAACTATCTGACTAGTATTTCTCAAACTGTTAAGATCATAAAAGAACAAATTCAATTGGATACAATTGAATTCCCAGTGTCATTACTTGTCTTGGATACAAGTATGAGAAACTAAGTATGAGAAATGGTCTCAGCTAAGAAGAATCTAAGGAAACATCATGATGAAATGCAATGTGGTCTCCTGGACCTTGGGACAGAAGAAGGACATTGGGTAAAAACTGACAAAATCTGAATACAGTATTGACTTTGGTTAATAATAATATAGCAGTGTTGGTTCATCAGTCGTGACAAATGTAACATAGAAATAATAGGGGAAACTGGGTGTGGGGTCTATGAATACTCTCTATACTATCTTGGCAACTTTTCTGTAAATACCAAATTGTTATTAAATAAATGAATAATTAGATGAATTTTAATAATTTGCTTAATAGTTAATTATTAAATAAAACATTATTGCCCATCCAGGGGTCATATCCAAGGTCAGGTGCTAACTTTGTCCTAACCATCCTGAGAATTCCTTTCCTAGCTCCCATGAAACCCCTCTGTAGCCATGGCAGGTTTTGAAATATCCTCCATAGAAATGACCGTTTGTTTTTTGACATAAGAGCACCATCTGGGGAGCTTCCCGGGAAAGCCACCAAACACAGCTGTGAACGTGTGTGCCAGCACTAGCAGCACAGGTTCCTCCAAGATGGCCTGAGAGAAGTTGCTAAAGGATTCTTGGTGCAAGCTATTATTTAGTAACGAAAAATTATAAGCTAAAACATCTACTCTAAGCATGAAGTATGCATGATATATTTAGCTAACAATGTTCTCAACATAGTGCCCTCTGGCACCGTGGTGACATTTACTGGAGAAGGAAATTATGTTTTGCTTTCATACCTAGATGATTCAGGACCTGGGAAGTAGGCAAGGTAAAACAGTAATAGGGCAAATATGAAGGTAGCTTATAGCCTGGCTGTCTTTGGTATTCACTGGATAGGACGTGAAAGTCATACGGTGTAATTTTAAATTTCCCAGAGCTCAAGACCTGAACCTGCCAGGGCCACAGTGAATGTATGTCCTTGGAGGATACAGGTGTCCACATTTAGACAGAAGGCGGAAGCCTTTTGAAATTTACTGGGAAAACAGACTGAAAGGAGATTCATTTTTCAAGTCCTGCTTTCTTTCTTGATATATTTGCTTGTTTACTCCCCAGTAAAATAGGAGAGCATTGTTTTTAACACTCTATGGATTTTCCTTGGGAATCTATCAGCAAATAGCAAATGCAAAATTGCATTAATGATGGAATAGCCATAGGTACCAATGGCGTATAATACTGAAACCGCCCTTCAATAACGGGGTGCAAGGCGAGAACTATGGTAAAGACCTAGCTAAAAATAATGATAATAATTAGTAACTGTCCCCCTGTAATTACCACTCCAGAGCCACCCAGCTGGTGTCCATAAAGATTCTTAACTTTCTCGGTTTTGAAACCTAAAGGTAGTTTTTAAGATATCTTCCAGGCCAAGCCTTCCAGTGGATTGGTTGGTCCACCCAGACCAGCAGCCCAGAACAACAAACCGACTCAACTGCAATTGTGACCCAAGGGACTAGAGCAACACAAGGAGATGATTTCTACATCCCTAAAATTTTGCCCCAGTTAACAAACCTAATTGCCTAATCCCTTGCCTGCCAAGCTACCCTTAAAAACCCTGTCTCCCAAATTCTCAGGGAGGCGGATTTGAGAAACTTCTCCCGCCTCCCCGCTTAGCGCCATGCAGAATAAAGAGTGTTTCCCTCTCTTGCAAACCTTGCTGACTCAGAGTATTGGCTTCCTCTTGGGCAGGGGGCATAGGAACCTGGTTGGGCGGCAACAATACTCTTTAATATACTGACCACTAAAACTTCATTCACTTTGTTCATATTTTTCATAACATGTTCTCAAAGGGAGATCCAGTCTGCCATCCGCTAATTCATCACCGACACAAGCAAAGATCCCATGTTTGTTATTTGTATCTTTCCAAATGAAGGAGTCAGGCTCTCTATTGTGAAAATGAAGGGACTGAAGGCATTTGACCAATTTTGCCCTCCTGTGTCTATTTCTAGGCCAAATACATTGCATCAGTTTAATTCAAGTATGACCTGGGCTTAGGCCGAAGTTCAAAGGGTGAATAGAGAACATGAATTAAAACAATACCTATTTCTTCCTTTCAGAGAAATTTTATTCTGGCTTGAAGCAGAAACTAACTCAAAGCAATTATATTTTATTTAGCACTCTCTTTTACTGGGTATGAAAACATATGCCCAAAACAATAAGTATTGTATCTTTCCTGTGTCGATATGGAATTAGTTTTAATATTATAATAAAACAGTGTTCAGATTTGGCATTTTTCAAATCCTCTGGATTTAGTCTAGTCCTGCGTAGTCCTGAAATATTGACAATGATATTAGCAACAAGAAAAAACGAAGATTATTAGGTTAACCAGCAACTTACTTTCATCCTCCTGAGTTAGGGATAGAGTACCTTGTTATACTGGTAAACAAACCATTGGACTTCTGTGGAGATTTATCAGGGAATCCATCGGAATATGATAAAAGTAACAGAAGGAAATGATTTTCATTTGCAGCCTCTGTTGTCCAAAACTTGATTTGCCCCTGGTGTTTACTCCCAGAATTACCTGGAAAATTAATTGCCTATTGTTTTTAAATATAAATGCCTTTGCTATATTGGTTTACTTTCACTCGGATCTCCTTGGAGTGTTACATGGCAGCACACGAGTTCGATGCAATTGTTTTACATGTGATTTCCAGTAAAGTATAATTTATCCAGAACAGAATGCTGACTTTAACATCAGCAGGAAAAGCTTTTGGGTAGCTGCAAGTTCAGGCATGCCAAAATACCCAGGAATGGGGAAACTACGGCCCCTTTGAGGGAGAAAACGACAGTGAGAATCCGAGAGCTTGAATTTGCATCCAGCCACACCCAGCAAGACAAACTTCCCAGTATTTCTGAAAAGTGCCATTTTTAAATGTGATGTATCCACACTCCTAATTAATTTTATTTTCACAAATAAGGAAAAAAAAAGATTTAACTTAATTCTGAAATATAGAATATAGAAAATAAACGTAGAATATATTGAATATAGAAAATATAGTCATACTGTTTTAACGTCCCATTTGCTAATTGCAATTGCTGTGTCCATTCTTGGTTGGTTTGATTGATTGGTGGTTGAGATCCTCAGTACTTGTCCGTGGATGTGGTTCTTTGCATGCCTAATAATTTTCGATTGAATATTAAACACTGTCATTTTACCTTGTTGACTGCTGGACATTTTTGTATCTTAGAAATATTCTTTAGTTTTATTCTAGAATTCAGGAAGTTACCTAGAAGCAGTTTGATCCTTTTAGGTCCTGTTTTTAAGAGTTGTTAGGCTGAACAAGAATAGTGCTCAGTTTAAAGTTAATTACTCCCTATTAGCAAGGACACACCCTCCGAGTACTTTACCCCATAGCCTGCGAATCTCGAGGTTTGCCAAAGTGGCTGATAAATATAGACACTATTCCCAGCGCTATGTGTGTCCCAGTCCCTGGGACTGTCATTCTTTCTGGTGGTTCTTTTCTAGGTCTCAGGTAGTTTTCTCGCACACGTGTTACTCGGTACTCAGCCGAACACTCAAGACCCTCAGCACATCTTTGGATCTCTGTCTCCGTACAGCTTTTTTATGCCTGGGCCTTTGTCCTCCAGACTCCGGCTACCTGGGTCTTTCTTACCTGTTAGCTCCACCTCCTCGATGCAGGTGTCTGCCGGCCCCACCTCTGCTCCTGCCCTGCACCGCGGTCTGAAAACTCAAGGCAGTGAGCTGGAGCAGTTGTGGGGCTGACCTCATGTGCTCCTCATCTTTCTGTGCTTTGTTAATTTATTGCTGGTGTCTTACAAATTGTTGTTTCATATATTTTTTATCTGTTTTGTTGTTATTGTTGTTGTTTCAGGCAGGAGACTAAATCTGGTCCCTTTAAATCTATTTTTGCTATTAATAAAAGCAAAATGTTCACCCCCAACTTTTTCAAGAAGTCTCCATTTGCTTAAGCAGAAATGTTGCTACCAAAGAACATCAAATGAAACACTTCTACTGAGGACCAATTTAAAAGATGCACTTATTTGAATCCCAATCACTCCAAGATACTGAAGATTCAACAACCAAGATTGAAATGTGGTTTTGGATTCATTATAGCCTTCACCAAACTGGGAAAGATTGTTAACAAGCAGTAGCCTGTAGCAGCCTGTATTCTTGGACAGAATTGCGATGAGCTGTTTACAAAACAGTCTATTCTAATGGGTAACATCTCCATAAGGAAGTAAGGTCTGCCTCAAAATGCAAGCACAGTATCACTGCTCTAAACCCAATAACAGCTATAATTGTGAGAAAAATGTATTGTATCCAACTTCTTAGCACCTGTGCTATTCTTTGCAAAAGGACAAAAGTGCTTCCACTTTTTTTTCTTAGCTACCCTTAAAGTTGCCTATGGAAATCTGTGCTAAGGAAGCACAAATGAGCAATAACAGTGACGCCCAAATCAATATTTACTATAGATTATGCAACATAAACATTATATAGTTTATTAGGATAAAATGTGAGCTGTCAGAATCCTCATACTATAGGGAAATTATTATGGTGAAATAGGCTCAATAAATATTTACTAGGGCAGCTTATCCAGAACTGTGTCCAATATTATATCTTGACTATTGTATTTATTAATCCGGGTTCTCCAGAGAAACAGAGCCAGTAGGCTCTATATGAATATTTAAGAGGAGATTTATTATGGGAATTGGTTCACGCAATTTGGGAGGCTGAGAAGTCTCATCATACACATCTATAAGCTGGAAAACAGGGAAAGTTGATGGTGCAATTCAGTCTGAAGCTGAAGGGCTGAGAACGGGTTGGGGGTGGGAGGGCTGCTGGTATCAGTCCCAGAGTCCAGAGACCCAGGGACCAGGAGCTCCACTGTCCCAGGGCAGGAGAAGACGGATGCTTCAGCTCAAAAGGAAAGAAAGAGAATTTGACCTTTTTCCACCCTTTTGTTCTATTTGGGCCCCCAGTCATCCTTACTTAGTCTACTGATTCAAATGCCGATCTCTTCCAGAAACACCCTCAAAAATAATGTTCTACCAGCCTTCTGGGCATCCCTTAACCCAGTCAACTGACACATAAAATTAACAAACGCGACTATAATTCTTAAAAATTTTTTGTAGTTCATACCTGGCAACTCACCAAAGCATCCAAAAGTGTGTAGTCCACTCTCTTTATAATAAAAATATGAGGGCAAATAAATAGAAGATTAAAAGGACGGAAAGAATAGAAGATAAAAAGGACAGAAAAGAGTAAGAAATTGGGATTCTTTGGAACAGGTTCATACTAGTTCAACATACTGTATATAATCTAAACAAAAACAATTATTCAAGACCACGTCTCTCTTATTCTAATTTTGCATCCTAAAGACAAAGCAACATCGTAACCAACATCTTTCAAGAAAGATCTTGTTACTCACCGTCCTCAGTCTATATTAATGCAGAGAGTATTTGGACTCACTCCAGGACTGGGACACCTGTTAATTTCTTTTCTCAGATTTCCCACAAAAACCCCTGCTTAGAAGCTATCGGGAGTGTTTATGCCAACATGGCTTTCCCTAGGAGGTCACTCTGAGGTGGACATAAAGGTTGACACTGTTCTAAACATATGTGACTGTTTCAAAATAGGTTTTGTCACGAAAGATTGGAGAGTACCCGTGAGAAACTGACTTTGAAGTGCTTGAAAAACATCCACGTAGAAAAGTTTAGAGAGCAGTTGGGTTAATGCATCTATCTCTTTAATTAACTCTTTACATCAACAAGTATTTACCAAGCACAAGTTCCATGCTTGGTGCTATTCTGGGTGCTGCAGTTGCAGTCATGCCTGGGGGCAGTCCCCAGGGCTCCGCCATCCTCATATATCCTGCAGCACTTATGGGAAAGCCTTGTGTTCCTCAATATATAATTGTTGATTAAAAATAAGGGTGTGCATACCAATTATTTTTACTGGAATCCAAGAGGGAGAAGACGTGACTCAGTGTGCATCTTCAGCCCTTTTAGATTTATTTCTGTTTTACTTGAGGACAGCCAGTTCGACTCATAAGGTGGCATGACCCAGGAGATCACGACCCCACTTTTCTCAAGGGACTCTCTCAACAAAAGAACCTTCCAGACAACGCTTTTGCTGACTCTGTGACCAGGAAAAGGGCACAGCATTTATCAGAACACATAGCCATTCATTCTGCTCCTACACACACAGCAAAATAGGTCAGGTGACCAGGGGACGGAAGGTTGTGGGGCCACATTTTCTCTCCCACGTATTACCGTGGCCTGAATTCCACAAGGGTGAAAACGCCAGTCCATCTTCCTGAGCCTCAGGAAGCTGCAGGGAATAAATGCCTCTCTCTCCAGCTCCCATGGGTGAGCTGGCCCTTTGCAGAGAAATCTCAAAATAGCTGACACATCGGTGCATCTTCCATCCAACTTGCTGTGTAGAAAGATGACAAGCCAGTTGAACTCTTGGAAGAAAACTTAAAAGTGCAGTTAAGATGTTTGGCATTTCCGCTGCCCATTGACATCAGAGGAGGGGAATTTTGGAGTCTTCTCTTAATTAATTTTGTTCCAGCACCGCTGTGCAGACTCCTGGCCAGAAGCCTCCAGCCTAAAAGACTTTGTCCAGGTAGATTTTGTGAGGTCCCAGAATAAGAAAAGGAGAAACTTTAGGGATGCAAAAAAACAGGGGGAAAAAATCCCAAACTCACAAATGATGCTTGATTTTCTCTTCTGCAGGCAGCAGGAGCCTGGGAGACATGTCGTAAGAGGTCAAGCTTTCATTTATGAAGCCATAATCAGCAACAGCAAACTTCTCAGGAGCTCTGAAAATTTGCATATTAACAAATATGATCTTTCCACAGTTCTAATTAATTATATTCTAACAAGCAAGGAAAAAATGACTTAGTTTCACATGAGTAGAGTGAAATATAATGAACAGTACAATTTATAATCTTTGTTTCTTGATAAACTAGATTAAAATATTAAGCTTTGGTGGCAAAATCAGCATTAAACATAATCTCTGTATGTGTCCCTTTGGGTTAAATTGTGTTTCGGAGAGAACATTACATTCAGATTGATCCTGAATTCTAGAATGTACATAGATTTTTCAGAAAGCTCATCCTCAATCTGCCAGCAGCTAATGGTTCTCCTTTCATCTGCCAGCTAAAAATTGTGGTTTTCAAAGCATCTCTTAGTTTTACTCATTTATAGCTACCAAGGCGTGCCAATCTAAATTGCATTGTTTTACTTGGTTGGATTGGTTAAAATTATTTTCACCCACGGCAACAGTAAAACACGAATATAATTAATAGGGTGCAAATTCAAGATCATTTGTTTCAAACAGATCAGCTGGGGAGGACCCCCGCTACACAACCTGATGCAAACATGCACTTTTCAATCTGCAAAGATCCTCGATTGCCAAAGCTGATCTCATTCATGAGCCCAGGCCAGTGGTATCCCAACACTTTCCTGAATAAAACTATCACTCTTTTCCCCCTAAGTATGAAAGCAATATATATGCACAATGGAAAATCCAGGTGGAAAAAAGAAAAACCATTTGCCATCTACCAATCCTACCACCCACTGTGGCTAACCATTCTTTGTGTATGTTGTTTCAGTCCTACTTTTCTTTTTCCTTTTGAAGACATACACTTTAAAGAAGCAGACAGAAAACCAAATTCTGATGAGGATGTGGAGAAACTGGATCTCTGGATCACTCATACATCGCTGGTGGGAATGTAAAATGGTACAGCCACTCTGGAAAATAGTTTGGCAGTTCATTTTAGAACCGAAAGAGACTTACCGTACAACCCGGCAATTGCTTTCTTGGGCACCTGTTCCAAAGAAATGCAAATGATTTCTATGCAAAAACTTGTACACTAATGTTCACAGCAGCTTTACTGGTCATAGCCCCAAACTTAAAACGACCCAAATGTCCTATAACAGGTCAATGGTTATGCAATGGTTATGCAAACTGTGGCACAGACTATAAAACACAATTTAGAAATAAAAAAGAATGAATAACTGACACACTCAACAGCTTGGGTGAAAATCAAGGAAACGTTCTGGAGTGGAAAAGCCAATCTCAAACGGGTACACGCTGCACAACTCCATTTATATAATATTTGTGAAATAATGTAATTATAAAGATGAGAACAGATTAGTGGTTGCCCGGGCTTAGAAACAGAGGGATAAGCTATAAGAATCTAAGGGCTGGCGTGAGGGGGCTTTCTCGCAAGGTGCAGTTTTATACCGTGACTGTGGTGATGGCTACGTGGAAGCACACATGTGATAAAATCTCAGGCACAGACACACACACACACACATGCATGAGGACAGGTATAACCTGTGAAATCTGAACAAACTGGGGATTAGACCAAGGTCGGCTTCCTGACTGTGATGCTGTATTATAGTTATACAACACCCTAATATTGGGGCAGGCTGGGAGAAAGTCGTATGAGACCTCCCCGTTTCTTTGCAACTTTCTGCAAGTCTTTAATTACTTTTAAATCATTTTTTAAAGAACAAGGAAGTACCCTTGCTCTAGTCAGGAATGACATATAGCTTTAGTCGTTCTTTTTTTTCTAAAACCATTATGCTGGTCCAGTACCATTTTAAGGTTAAAGTAGGAATCAAAATGATGTATGAAGAACAGTCTCTATTTCATTGAAAAACATATTAAAGTCGCTATAGATTTTTAAATCATACTGTGCATGTTCCTCTGTAACTTGATTTAATTTTAACTGTATGTAATTGCTATCTCTCCATGTCCTTAAGTACATTTTTTCTGCATTATTTTGTAGTGTTTTCATTGTATTTCCGTGTATGGCTAGACTACGTTTAACGACTTCACTGTTGTTGGACATTTAAGCTCTTTCATACACGTCACTATTATTAATACTACTGTGCTAAGCATCCTTTTGGGTAACCATGATTTATCACTTTTCTAATTATTTTCCAGGATGATTTCCTAGACGTAGAATTTCTGGCTCAAAAGTTTTGCAAAATGCATAAAGCTTATAACGGCTTTTACCATTGCCCCATCTCAGGAGGCTGCACACGTTCCCTCTCCCGGAAGCATTGATGAGAAACTGCGGTTGACTCATCCGCCTCCCCCACAAACTGACCTAGGCAGAAATCTCTCTTCCCAGCTACCTCCGTGGTTGCAGATTAACATCCGCTGGAAAGCCACAGGCTGGAAACCCCAAATCTGGCTCGAGGCTGAGGACCCACGAGAAGGAGCCGCCACAGGTGGGCCCTGCTTAGAAGTCAGCCCGGCCTCAGCTGCAGCAGGGGGCCAGGGTGAGGCCCACTGAGACACGCCAAGCACCCGGAGGGCCAGAAATCCGGAGAGCTCCCTCTGCCTTCCTCTGTCTCGCATCCGGGCAGAGTTCTTCCTGCTCAGACACACTTCAGTTCGCTATCATAGAACACCCAGGAGTGGTTCCAAGATGATAATTAGTCTGTCACCACCGGAAAAACTATTTTGAGGAAGAACATTTAAAAAAATAACTATTTTAGACATCACTGAATTTTGAAGAAGGGAAACAGAAAAAAAAATAAGTACTAAACAACATTGAAGGCCATAGCGGGGGTGGAGCCGGGCGGAGCCAAGTCACCATAAAAACTCAGGATTTTATCTTACCTTCCGACGGTGGCCTTTGACACGGGGTGGGGGCACGATCTCTGGCACTGTGGGCTTCTGATTCATCTTGTACTCATTGAAACCTGAACCCGTGGTAGCAAAGAAAGGATTAAACACACACGCACACAGAACCAACAAAGTTTAGCAGGCGATGGGAGTGGAGATTTAAACTACAAATAAGGTCAAGTCCAGAATTCTTATTCTCCTAAGCGGCATCCCTGACCTGAGGGGAGTGAAACCGCGGGGAGAAGGGCCGGTGAATGCACAGAGGTTTGACTTGGTGCCCAGAGTTCACGCTCCCATTTTCCACTGCTGTGGCTGACAACGGGTTCAACACTCTGTTGGTCACACGCGGGGTCCCTTTCCTTACAAACGACTTTGGTGAAAGCCAAAAACACTTATTCTAGATTGGACAAGACTTCTGGTGTCTTCCGTTAGCTTTTGGGAAAGAAAATGAAAATGACAGCTAAGTGATGTATCCCCCACATAATACATCCTAACAAGGCTTTTCTTGAAAGAGGATTTGTGAAGATTTGCAAACGGTAATTCCTCAAGACCAGCCCCTCAGAGCGGGTGAGTTTTGCGGCATAGCCTGCTGCCTCCTACCAGTGTGCTGCTGCTTGGTCCGGAGTTTGCTGTTTCTCCCCAACCTACTGGGGCTGCAGCTTGGGGATTTGTTCTTAGGACAGCTGCTCCTGGGTATTTATTTCCTATTTTGCATTTTTTATTGCTTTGATCAACGTGCTACATTTTAATGCCTTGCTCATTCTATGTGTACTGCATCTGTAATTTAAAGTGGATGTTTGTTTTCTGGTGCGGTTTCTGTTTGAATTAATAAAGTAGCAATATAGGGAAAAAAGACCTGGTGCTCTACTCTCTAGAGCTGCATCCCCAACCCCTGGGGCTGTGGACAAGTACTGTCCTGCGTGGCCTGCTCAGAACCGGCTGCACAGCAGGAGGTGAGTGGAGTGGGAGCCAGCGAAGCCTCATCTGTATTTACAGCCACTCCCCGTTGCTGGCATCACTGCCTGAGCTCCACCTCCTGTCAGATCAGTGGTGGCATTAGATTCTGCATTATGGTGAGTTGTATAATTATTTAATTTTACATTACAACATAATAATAATAGAAATAAAATGCACAATAAATGTAATGTGTTTGAATCATCCCGAAACCATTCCCTCGCCGCCCGGTCTGTGAAAAAATTGTCTTCCATGAAACCAGTCCCTGGTGACAGAAAGGTTGGGGACCGCTGCTCTAGAGTAACCACACAATCTGTGATGGTTGGTTAGGGGCAACTTCCGCCACGGGTTGACATTAGACCTGAGGGATGTGGTTACACGCTCCGGAAGTGCGAAGTTGCTTGCGGCAAGTGAGAACTACATTTGCGGAAATGCGTCCACCTGTGGGGGCTGCAGCATACCCGAAATGCCTGCAGATAGTAGAATGGTGGTTACCAGCGCCCGGGAAGGGTAGCAGGGAGTGGGGATGGTTAATGGGCACAGAAACACAGAATGAATAAGACCTAGTGTGCAGTAGCACAATAGCATGACTGTCGTTAACAATAATTTATTATATATTTTAAAATAACTAAGAGTGGAATTGCAGTGTTCCTAACTCAAAGAAATGATAAATGCTTGAGGTGATGGACACCCCGATGACCCTGATTTGATCATGACACGTTGCATGCCTGTATCAAAACACCACAGGTACCCCATAAATATATACAACTATTATGTACCCATAGCAATTAAATATAAAAAAATTAAAACATCAAACACCCGAGGGCCATTCCCTTTTCTACCTGGGGGGATTAATGACGCTATCCCAAAGAGCCAGCTATGCCTTATGCCTCTAGAGAGGGCTGGCAAAGTTTCTGTCTGCCCTGTGAATTCTGACGGATTGATTTCCCCGCATGGAGTGGACTCTGAAGCCGTGTACAGTCTCAGTGTGAATTCTGTCATTGGTGGCTAAGGTGTGTGATGGGCGAGCAACAGAAAATCACTCCAGACTGGCCCAGAATGAAGGGGGCGTAAGGAATCCCAAAGTTCAGGGGTTGGAGTCTCAGTGCCTAGATAAGTATCTGAATACGGCCACGCTTACACTGCGCCAAGTCAGGCCATTTCTGTTAGTTAGTAGGGTAAACTGTTAGGGGAGCTTAAAATATTTGTAGCCAGAATCTATTCATGCTCTCACTTGCTTACTCATTCAACACACATGTCATAATGCCTGTTACGGCCCAAGCACTGTTTTTGGCCATCAGTTTACAGACGTTAATGAGAGAGACCCAGTCCCTACGCAAGGGGAACTTGCACTGAAGAGGAATGTATCGGTGTCCCGTAGCTGCTATACCACATTACTACAAGCATAGCAGCCTACGATAACACAAATTTATTACCTCGCAGATCTGGAGGTCAGAAGTCTGAAATGAGTCACACGGGGCTAAAAGCAAGGTGCTGACGTGGCTGTGGTCCTGCCGGGGGCTCCAGGTGAACATCCATCCCCTCCCTTGTCCTTGCAGCTGCTAGAGGCTGCCCACATTCCTTGACTCGTGGCAGCATCATTCCGACCTCTGCTTCCACGATCACGTCTCCTTCTCTGGTTCTGACCCACCTCCCTCTTTTATTAATACTTCTAAGAACCCTTTTGATTTTATTGGACCCCCCCCCCCCGATAATCCAGAATCTCTCTCCATCTCAAGATCCTTAACTAATCCCATCTGCAAAGTCCCTTTGTCATGTGAGGTCACATTTTCACAGGTCCCAGAGATGAGCATGTGGACATCTGTGGGGCATCCCAAGAGTGGACATTCATGATTCCACCCACCACAGGGTTGTCACATCAGGTGACCACAAGTGAGGGCGGTGCTAGAAAAAAGGAGAGACTGGGTGCTCTAAATCAATGCCGTGCTGACTCCAAAGCCTTTCCTTACAACGTGGCTTTTGTTTTCACCTGATGAACAAAGCCTATTTACTTTCTATCCCACAATTTAATCTGATTCTTATATGAATATGATCTATTCCTCACCACTTCTGTTGAATTTATGATGCATTTTTATTCTAGGTATTAAATATGTAAAAGTGCTGATAAACTTCATTAGGGGATTTTTAATGAACAGCTAATGGCTGCAATTTGGCTCTTTATGACTAGGGAGACATAATGCACCCCGCGCGATTGATGATATTAATAACGTATTGCACAGTAAATCAAAGAGAAATTGCCGCAGACAGTAACTGGGGAGCTGAAAGAGAAAAATGCCCTTTTCGGTTTGCGTGTGGGAGAGGCGCAGGGCAGCCTGTATCCTCTCAAGGCAGGGAAGGTGCAGGGCATGCCAGGGGCCCTCCCTGTGGCGCAGCGGACAGAGTCCAGCCTCTGAGGCCAGACGTTCCGGGTTTGAATCCCAACTCCCTCACGTCCTCCCTTTAAGATGGGGACGAGCTACTATTCCCTGCTTGGCAAGAGGAGCACAGTGACGTCAACAACTAGCTCACCATTTGTCACCTTTAAAAGAGAAGGGGCACACAGCCAACGCCAAGTGCTGGTGTTATCATCACAATCGTCCTGTTGGAGATGCTAAGTGTGTGGTGGAGCTAAGGTGAATAGATCCCAACCTCTCCCCGTACGTGGAGAACATCATGGTCCATCATCATAGCGCCAGGGACACCCGTGTTTTCCAGGCGCTTCCCCTTTGCTATGTCTGGGGAGTCCCTTGACCTAGGCGGGACATGCCACCCCCACATCAGAGGCCCCAATCCTCCTAGGGCTCCCCCACTAGGACACAGGTGCCAGGCCTTGACTCCGTGGCAGATGTGCCTGCATGAGCTTCCAGCCAGAAGCCAGTGACATCATGAAGGGGCTGCACACTGGCAGTGGGGCTGCCACATCCAACGGGAAGATATGGAAGTGGCAACAGCTCCAGCGGCAGCATCAGGGTTGAGGGACGTCAGCAGAGCAAGCCTTGGTCTCTGAGCCTGACACTGCCCCTTAGGTGCTGTGAGAACCTGCAAAAGTTACTTATCCTCTCTGTGCCCCAGTTACTCCTAACTCCTGAGAGATCATGGCTAATCACAGCATCTATCTCATGGGCTGTTGTGAAGATGAGATAACTCCTGAGCACTTAGTTTCTGGAACACAGGGAGTGCCGTATGAAGGCGTGCTGTTATTATAGTGGAAAGGATATCCAAGGTCTAGAGAAAGGATTAAATTCAACCAAAAAAAAAAAAAGACAATTTTCTCACCTCAAACCTGGAGACTCTTTCAACGAATTTCAGGGCAAGTTGGAAGAAAGGAGGCCTTTGGAAACTATTTGGTCATGTAGAATCGCAGCTGTATCTCCTGCACTTCCAAATGCATTCTCACTGGGCTCCCACCCCGGCCTGCTCTTCAAAGACCTGAGACTTTTTTGCCAAATGTATCATCACAGAAACCTGAAAGAGATATTGGCAGCGTCTCATCGGCTACAGTGCTCTAGAATCCAGGCAGGAAATATTAAATTAAACTATCACAACACAGTTTAGATAAAAATATTCATCTTTTTCTGCATTTAGTAAATAGAAGAGGATAAGGTTAGCAATCAGAGATATTCAAACTTATTCCCAAGAAACAAAATAAGCTGCATTGCCTTGGGCCTTTCTTGAAAAATCACACTTTTTTAAATTAAATTTTTCAATTAGAAAAGTATATGTATACATATACATGTATGTACGTGTATGTATGCACATACATGTATGTATATATGTATACATATACTTGTGTATATACATATACATGTATATATGTACCTGCATATATACGAATCTTCTTACTTTAGAAAAAGTATGCACATTGCAAAACTATGAAGATCCAGTCCAGAAAGAGCATTTTCAAATATTATGGCTTATATGCATATGGGATAAAGGATTTATCAACTTTAGTGACAAGTATTCAGGAGCTTCTGTGAAACAAATAAAGTAATGAATTGGTTCAAACAAGGCAGCATAAATCGCACAATATTGTCTCCTCAGTCCAGGGACAAACAGAACAGGACTCCTGGTTGAGGGCTGATGAGTATTCTTCAAAGCACGAAAGCCAGTATTAGGTGTATCACGTTGGGAAGGGATATGCCAAGAATATCCGATGACAATACCAATCCCTTAGCCATCGTGGTACCTAAAGGCCAAACTGCAGTGAATTAACACCAACTGAGACACATACATTTTGCTAGTTTTGGAATGTGTCCATATTAAAGTAAGAAAACAAATACATCTATGACTCTTATCTTGCTCAAGATCTGAGCAGGGCACCCTAGACTCTGCTACGGTAAACCCCTGTTGTATTCCTTTTATTTTATGGAAGAAAAGACAAGATGGGTGAGTGGTTTATTCCCAGAAGACTGTGCCCCAACAGTCTCTGTCCTTAAAGGTGAGTTGTGGGGGTGCACTGCTGAAACATGCAGTTTTCCACCCCAAGGCCGAGCAGCTGCACTGGGCTCTGTGGCCCGTGACCTCTCCCGGGGACGCTGTTCCGCACGGTGTTTCTCACCTAACTGGGACCATTCGCTTCTGTGCTTTGTGAATTTGTTCTCGTGATGACACCTGTGCCTGGTTATTTACTTCCTGCTTTTCTCTTTTGATTGCCTTTATTAGCGTAGCACATGGCAATGCCTTGCTTGTTTTATGTGTACCGAATGCTTACGTTTAATGCAGGGCAATTGTTTCCTTGATGGTTTTTATTTGAGTCGATAAAGAATATAAGGAGGAAAGTATAACTTCTCCACCCTAGGTATAGGAACAGTCTTGCAGTGACAATGCAGTTGCACCTGCTTGCTTGCAGTCATACTTGGGGAACTGCAAAGTGGTGTTGAGCAGTGAAGAAATCATCTTGCAGGATGATTCCAGCTTTGGAGATTCGAAGCGCAACAGTATCCTTGCCCGGTGCAACTT
>NW_012154285.1:1789811-1798183 GCF_000956105.1 Propithecus coquereli
TGTGCTGGAACAAGGGTTACCGCAGCTTTAGTGTGTCTATTTTGAAAAACAAATAGCAGCAATTTTATCAAACTTCAGAACAAGAGCACCAGTAAAACCTTGACTCTCATCCCGCTGGACACCTGAGCCTGGGAGACCCCTGGATTCGGCTGGAATCAGGCGTCGGCATGAGCCACCCCACCCTTTGTGACACATCCTCGATTTGAAATCTGCATCATTCTGACCTTTCCGTAAGCTGAAAATTAGAGAACTCTCAGTCATCCAATGAAGTGTTTGAAAAATGTTAAGTCATGAGTTCTCACCTCATCCAAGGCTTCCCGTCCAATGAAATTGCCTAATGTCCCTATTTGGAAACGTCTGACGCCCCCACGGGCTATGGCTATGAGGTGAATTTAGAAAACGGCTTAGCTATTAGGTACTTTTGTCTTGTTCTAAATATCCACTTGTAAGTGCAAATCTGCCAGCAGGCACAGTGCATGGTAGGAGTAAGTCATGAGCGTGCAAGACTGTCGCTCTCATACATTTAGCTGCAGGGCTCGACACGGTGCATCCGTCAGAATTATGTATTCCTGCCAGCAGCTTTTGAGCCATTTAAGCGAGTGACAGCCTACACCTAGAAGAACATATATAAGGAAACAGGAACAAAGGATTGCAGTGTGAAATCCCAAGACCATTTAAACATCAGAATGTAGAAGGGTTGTAGACATCACGCTCGCTCTCTCTCTCTCTCTCTCTCTCTTCCCCCGCCCCGAGCGGCTCCTGCGTTAACGGGCAGAAGTCTCTGCAGCTGCTGCGTTAACTAATGAATGAGAGCTGCCCAGACTGAGGGGCTCACGTCCTGCCCCGTGCGCATTTTACTCTGCTGGCCCCTCCTGAGCACCCGCCCAGCTTCAATTCATCTTGCCGGCCACCCCACATGGACTCTCACTGTTGGGGAGACAGTGGGGCCGCTGGGGCCCTCTGGACGTCCTCACAAAGGCTCTGGGCTGGTTCTCCATCCTGCACGGGCAGGACCAGGATGACCACATGCCCCCATTTGCCTGGGGCAGTCTTGACAGAACTGTTAATAGCAACTGCTATACTCATCGCAGGGTCCCTGTTTGGATAATAAATGACTTGGCTGTGCTCAGCCTGGCCCACACCTGGTTACAGGGACACACAGCCTTCTTAGCCTCAACATACTCTGGACACGTGGGACCCTCCCCGCAGAGCAACACCCAGCAGCCCCACCACCTGGGCAGGTAACCAGGCCCCTCGGAGACCTGCACACTTCCTGGGCAGGATTCATGTCACCACCCATGCTGCCAAGTTCACACTCTCCCTGGGGGGTTAGAAAATGGCAGAGCCAGGACTCACATTCAGGCAGTTCAGGTCCACGAATGCTGGTAGCAGAGTGCCAGCCGGACACTGGGGGAGGCTAAAAGGGGCCAACTAATTTGGGTATTAGAGGAGGCTGTGTCGGAACTGATGTGCGAGCCTGGCCTTGCAGGATGATGCGAAAGATGACCCAGAGGGCGGCTCTGGGCAGAGAGGACCCCATGGGGCTGGGAACACAGAGGGGGGCTTTGGGCAGGGCCTGGCCGGTGAGTGACAGGAAGTGCCCTCATTCCCCCTGCGAACCTGCCAGAGCTCCCAGGCCAAGTCACACCGGTTTCTCCTCAGTCCTGCAGTAGCAGCTGGCAAAGTCTCTGCACTTGGGGAACGTACATTTTAGTGAGTGAGACGGAGAACAAACAAATCCTCAACGTTAATTCAGCTTGTAAGGAGCGCTTTGAAGGGCAGGAAATAGAGCGGTCTTGCAATGAGGTGGGCTTGGGGGTGCAGCCCCAGCACTTTGCTCCCTCCTCCCTCTCCTCTCTCTTCCTCTGTCTCAGGTCTCCCTCAGCTCAGATGACACCTCCTTGCAGAGCTCTTTCCCGAGGACACTGTCCACCGTGTAGACAGGTGATGGGGACAGTGGCGGCAGGGGAAGCAGCAGCAGGGTCTTGTGTCTTGTGGGGTCTTGCAGTTGGCAGTGAGGGGCTTGGATCTTCCCCTGAGCCTCCGTGGGGAGGGACGTATCAGGGAAGCAACATACGATTTACTAATACGTTCTGAAAGGCCGCTTTCCTTGCTCCCTGGAGAACGAATGAGGGGAGATAAATATGAGTGAACTTGAAAGCTTTGGAAGAGGATAGATATGTGGTCTTAATTCGAGTTTGGTGTGTGTCCAGGGCTCTGCTTCCACCCCCTGCAGAAGCAACACCACGGGCCCTCCTGAGATGGATGTGACTAAGCCCTAATAAATATAAATACACCAGTCAACCCGGGAGGATTTAAGATCAGACAGGAAGGGTTCCAGGACACATTTCCAATTCTCTGGGCATTAATTTCATGGCCAGTCAATTTACCTCCTCAGGTGTGAAAGAACATCCCAGAAGCTAATTTGAGAATCCATGAACTCGTACTCACATATAAGACTTGCATGAAAACTTAGGCAAAAACTTCCTCATAGGGCTCTGGAAAAGTCACAGGGCGCTCTCCACCGTTCCTTGCCCAAGTAGGGAGCGTCTTTGAAATTGAAATCTAAATAAACTTTTTGTCATTGTATATCAGCCAGTAAAAGAAGAATCGGAATTCATGTGATTCTATAAATGCACAGAGTACTCCCAGCCTAGGAAGCTGTGGTGTATTAATTAGTCATGTACATGAGCCCTGAATAGTCAGGAATCTCATTGTCTTGGTCATTTTGAGTGGCTAGAACTAAGTGTCATAGACCGGGTGGCTTGCAAACAACAGAGATGTATCTCTCACACTTCTGGAAGCTGGAAGTCTGAGATCAGGTTTCGCGGTTGGGTTCTGGTGAGGACCCTCTTTCTGGTTGCCAGCTGCCGACTCGTCCCTGTGTCCTCACATGGTGGGAGGAGGGTGAGAGAGCTCTCTGGGGTTCCTTTTATAAGGGCACCAATCCCTTCCATGAGGGCTCCAGCCTCATGCCCTAATCACCTCCTGAAGCCCCATCCCCTCAGGCCACCACCCCGGGTGTCAGGATTTAGACGTCCGAATGCCGGGGTGACACAAACATTCAATCCGTTGCATTCACATCCAACATCTCAGAACACACCCCTCCAAACAGCCCTTTTGTTTCTGCTTAGTCCCAAATCGCCTTCCCAGGTGAATTTATCTCAGCACATGATTCTCTCCAGGGTTGTGCAAGTCTCACTAATTAATTCTGCAGGTGGCAGAGAATTCCGCCCATTAAAACATGAACAGGGAACCTTTGTAGGGCCCACAGGAGAAGGAATAAACCTCCACTGGGGCCAGAACATGGAATGCACCGGCATGAGCAGGCAATTGGTTCACCTGTACTCTTTGCTGACCCCTCCCTCCCATCTCTCTGTTCCAACCCGAAGATCAAAGCCTGGCTGGCAGGCCAGGGCTGAGCGGGGCAGGAAGAGAGCAGAAGTCCTTTCTGCTGCAGACTTCCTGGCTGAAGAAGCCTAAAGCTGATGTTCCACCCACGGGATTTCGATTAATAGGTTGAAAGAGCTATTTGACATTCGGCAGGACCACTGGATTTTCTTACCTAATAGTGAGGTGACAATCCTAGGCTGGCTGACATTTTCTTGTGCGTGTGTGTGTGTTTCTCCTATTCACTATGTTACTGGGGACCCCTAACTAACACAAATGTGGACATCTTGAGGGGGACATTCTCCAGCCTACCCTACCACAGGTACCAATGTGCTCACAGCCTTTTCATTATCTAATTCATTACATGGGCACCCACCAGAATAGTGTCTCTTGCATGAATCTCAGCTTGTTCAAAGTGTGGCCATCAATCACCCGGTGTCCTCACAAAACTGTTCTCTTGGGGTCTATGCTAGACCTCATCTGGGGGATACTGTGACAGGCCACCAGATCCCCCTTCAGTGCAGATGCTGGGAGGGATGCCAGCAAAGGGCTCAGCCTCACCTTCCCCGAGGACACGCCCTTCCCAGAGCATCTTTTATCCATCCATTGATCAATTCAGCCCCATAAAAATGTGGCCACCTCTGCCCCATTTGGGTCACTGTGAAGTTTCATCCTGGTGTCAGAGCTCCTCATGGGGTCCCCAAGGCTACAGTTGAGACTGTGATACATTCAATTTCTCCATCTGCCCACTTCTGCATCCTTTCCTTCCCTCCATGGATGATGGGGGACTTCTTAATAAACAGGTTGCAAAAAAAAACTCAAAGAAACCCAAAACCAAAAAAAACCAACCCCAAAACAACGGAACGAACCCCGAAAAACTAACCCAAACCCCAACCCAAAACCAAGCCCCCAAGAACCCCAACCTCCGGAACCAACCCAATAAGTTCCCGGTGGCCCCGGAAAAAAACAACAAAAAATTAAGGAGTTAAAAGAACAAAAAATTAATCCTAAAAGTCTCAAAAGCAAAAAGCCAAAAACAAAGAAGCAACCGGGGCAAAATCCCTTCCGAAGCCCCAGAGGAGAAGCCATTCCCTGCCTTTCCCAGCCTCCAGAGGCTGCCTGCAGTCCTTGGCTGTGTCCCCTCCCTCGAGCCACCCCTAGCTCTTTGTCTCTGACATCACACCTGCTGCTCCCAAGGGTGCCCCCCCACCTCCCTCTGAAAGGACCCTTGTGATTACGTTGAACCTGTCCAGACGCTCCAATATAATCATCTCCCCATCTCAAGATCCTTGATAGCACCTGCAAAGCCCCTTTTGCCATAGAAGGCAACATACCTGCAGGTTCTGGGACTTAGGACTTGGACATCTCTAAATAATCTCCATTATTTAGCCTATCACACCCACCAAATCAGGATCTCCCCGGTAGCATTAGGAATCCACATTTCTGACAAGCCCTTGAGCTATCTTTTATTTGTGTTAGATTCTGAGAGCCGTTTTCCTCAGTCAGCGTAGGGAATCCTGGCCTCTAATTCAGCCAGGCTCATGGCGCGTTGCCCCTACCATCCCTTGACATTATTTCTGATCAGTAGATATCAATTACGAACCGTTAAATCCACCAGAAGCAAAATAAGAATGCTGAACCTTAAAAGGGAGGAGGTTCCCCCAGAGGCCAGCAGGCACAGGGAGGGCAGCTTCTGTGAGCCACCGAAGGCCCAGCCCACCCTCTGCAATGGTCACCTGCTCACCCCACCTAAAGGGACATTCAAGTGACAAGCGTTAAAATGTCTGCTCCAAGACCACACTCATTGCTGTGTCAAATACCCAGAGAAGAACCGAGAGCTTTCTCTCTCCCACACACACAGCAGAAGTTAGTTTCTGTTTGACCAAGCCCCTGCCATACTTCCTTTCCCGTTAACTTCAGCAACTGTTTCCCGCTGGGTCTGACGCCGCCTGCCTGGTGTTCCACAGGAGAGCAAAGCAAGTTCAGGTCTTCCAGGAGCTTACGAGATGGTGTTAAACAGATTGGCTTTGGACTTAAACACATATATGTATACATGTGTGTGCACGCAATTCATATATTCTGTCTCTTGTGCTATAAATACCAAATACGTATGTATGTATTCGTTTATGTTTATAAATGTCTTTGTTGGGACTTTTCTGCTCCCAGACATTTAAATAAACAGACAACCAAAGAGACGTGAGGAATCATATCTGATAAACAGGTGTTCCTGGGGATAGGAGCCAGGGAGGAGGGGGTGGAAAAGCTGGTGTCCATGAGGTCCCCGAGTGTTGTCTGCAGGAGTCACAGCAGTGACACGCTCATCAGACAGCAAACGCCGGCCCTCCGTAATTACAGTCTGCCTGAGGTCCCTTTTAGACTGCCGGTACCCTGGGAGCAGTTTGCATCTAAATTAAAATTGGACCTCAAAGCCGTTGGATGAGGTTGCATTTCTAAGGATAGAAAAATGTGACAGATAGGTTGCTAATTACTAGGGAGCTCTGTACCAGTGGCTGCAGAGAGCAGGAAAGGAGGGGGTGATACTCATGAAGCAGGGGGGACATGCTTGGCAAGAAGAACAGGAAGAAGCCAAGTGGGTATCAGAAGCTCACTGCCAGAACGCATCATTATCTGCGCTATATACTGGATGTGTAGCTGCGTGTTATATACGGTGTTATTTTTCGTTATTTTTGTTATATGTGCAAATATATACCGAATAATGTAAAAATAACACTATATATAAAAACACTATATACAGTGCTATTTGTACATTATTTTTGTAAAATATATGGTACACATAATATATAACATATATTTATATTTTTTAATATAGATTATTTGTATATATAATATGTACAGCCTTATCGTATGATTCATTTAAAAGTTTGCCTCTATGATGACAAAAGAAATCATCTTACTAGAAAAACTCTAAGAGTGTAGAGTAGTAGTAGTCAGAGAGCTCTGGTTAGGGCTTCCCTTGGATGTCCACTTCACCATTCTAAATATTTATGGGGGCATCAATGAGTATATCTGTCTTCACAACCAATACGACACGCAGGGCATGATGTTAAGATACAGAATCCACTTAGGACCCTAAAATTTTTTTTTCTTTCTTTTTTTTTTTTTTTTCCTGTTGCTTCTCTAGAATAAGAGACACAACTATGACAAAGGAAAAACCTGCCTCTCAGATTTCGGACCTTCCCATGGAGTTCTTTACTGATCCAATTTCCAAATCCCCACCACTGGGACAACGCTGGGGGCATCTCCAGATCCAAATCCCTTCCTTGTGGAGTAACCTCAAATCTCCTCTTCCGTGAGCAAACTGGCTGCATCTGAGGGCTTGCTTTCTTCTTTAGCCGTGTGGCATCATCACCCCTGCATTTGGAAAAATCAGCTTATAGAGCGTGTGAGAACCACAAGGCAGCACACCTGCTGTCGAAGGAGGGTCCGCTGAGGTGTGGAGGGGACCTTGCAGGCCTGTCCTAGTGAGTGACCACATCCATCTTCAGCTTCCGCTTTACTCAAACACAGGGCGGGTCGCTCAGCACGCCAGGTCTAACTTTTGCACCCTACCCAGGTTCCTGTGCTTAATTTCTGTAGTTTCTTGAGATAGGTGACGGCCAAAGGCAATATTTACAGCTAATCTGGACAGCGGCCTCAGTGGAAAGAATTATAACTCTCTCTCCCTTCTGCCCACCAGCACCAGCCTTATTTGTGGATCCAGAGCAGGTGCTGCCTAAAATTTATGTCTGTCTCCTTTAGTAAATCTTTATTAAACAGAAACCCTTCCCTCTGTGTCCCAAGGCTTCATTCTTCCCATTTTATTAAACTAATTTTTTATAAGCTACATGCTGTGTGCACATGCGTGTGCATGCATGCCTGCAAGTGTGTGTGTGTGTGTGTGTGTGTGTGTGTGTGTGTGTTCTGTTCACTCCTCCTTGAAGGAGTAAATAGTTAGGCCCAAGATTTACTAGACATTTACTCATTCCTGGGTATTTACTCATCAGCACTCAAGAGGGTGGGTGGATTTCTCTGGATCTCCTCACTGGTTGATGTTGAACTCACTTGGCAGGAACTGGTCAGGATAAATGTCCTGGAACTCAATGACCTGGGAGATAGAAAAAGATCCAAGGTTCAAGGTGGTCCTGGAAGGGAAGATTTTCCTCTATGATGCATGCTCCCCATGCTTGGTGATTCCACTGCAGCAGTGTTCAGCTGCCTGTACCTGCCTTTCTGTTTGGCTATGCTCCACGTTGAATAGACCACATGGCCAGGCCCAGCCACTTCCTCAGACTGCTCCATCTGGGAGAAGACTGTCCACACTCTACTGGTCCCTGCTGGATATCAGAGCTACCCAAGCCAGGGCTTCCCACCAGGGCTGCTGTACAGCCTGTTGATCATCCAAGGACTTCCAGTGACATGGGCTCACCTGCCCAACGACCTGCCTGTTTTGATGCCCTTGCCTGCAAGTTGGGACAGGACAGTGGCTTCTTCCAGAATCTCCATGCCGATGGCTCTGCTGTTTGCAAATATCAGAAAAACCTCACTCAAACTGGATTCAGCCAAAAGTGGTTCAGTGTAATCAAATATAAATAAAATATGAAAAGAATATAACTGTCTTGGATTGATGTCTAAGATGACTCTGTGTGGATTCAGGGACTCAGGCAAGTCATCAAACAGTCCTGGGAGCTGGATTACACTGTTTGGCCAAGAAGGTTGAGTGTTTACATTGAACAAATCGCGGCAGCTAGAGGCAGAGGTGAAACACCACCCACTGCAAACACGGTAGAACGCGGGTGAGGAAACGCAAATGCAACGTGCTGTTGATAGAAGGGAAGACCCACTACAGCAATTACCCACCCAAACTGTCACCACTTACTTCCTGAGGGGCTGTATTACTTTCTCAGAAGGGGCTTTTAGGTGGATTCTCAGTGTCTTCTTTCAATATAGAGAGATACAGAGAGATAGGTCCAGATATATAGAGA
>NW_012154285.1:1798518-1805962 GCF_000956105.1 Propithecus coquereli
ATTTATTATAAGGAGTTTGCTAATGTGATTATGGAGACTGAAGAATCCCAAAATCTGTAGTCAGTAAATTGGAGACCTAGAAAAGCAAATGTATAGCTCCACTCTGACAGTAAAGACTGAGAAGCAGAACAGCTGATGTTAGAAACTCCAGTTCAAAAGTTGAGGGGCTCAATACACAAGAAGAGCCCATGACTCCACCTGAGTCTGAAGGCTGAGCAAAGACCAATGTCCCGGCGCAAACAGGCAGGAGGAGCCCCCTTTGGGCACTTCTGTCCCATTGGTCAGGTGAGGCCCATACTAGGGAGGACTATCTTCTTGATTCAGCCTACGGATTCAAATCCTAATCTCGTCCAGAAATATCCTTGCACACAGATACACCCAAAATAATGTTTGACCAGATGTGTGAACACCCTGCGGCCCAGTCAAGTAGACACATAAAATTAACCATCTTTCTATACATTGACCTATAATAGGCAAAGGCATTCTTTGGTATGGACCAAAAATAAATGATAACATATTTCTTCACAACTGTACATGAATGTCATTACATTTTTCATGATATCAAAAAAGAATGGAAACAATCCTTATGTCCATCAAGCAGATGACTTAAAGAAATGCGTTTCGTTCACGCCATGGGATACCACAACAAAACAGAACAGACTGCTGAGTAACAGAAACCAAACACCAAGGGTTGCTGGGGGGAGGGGAAAGAATCTAAATGAGAAGAAGAAACAGTAGCGCCTGCCATGGGCACCTGTGCCCTCTAGCGCAAAGCACCTGGCACCTGGCACACTCAAGTGTAGAGAATGGGCAACAGGCAGGGACTGGCTTTGACCCCTTTTGTTTTCCAGATGGGACCTCGGTCACCTAAGCTGCTGGACTGGTCATCTCTGACTTCAAGTGTCCTCATCCATTTCTCCCCATGCCTTATGTAAATGTTATCATTATCTATGTTCTTCTTGACCACGGAAGGTTGGGTAGCACTTTGTTATCCAATCAGGCATCCCCTCCCCCTGGCCCTTTTGATGGCCATTGTTTGTTTGATTCCGAGCAGAACACTCCCATGGGTTCCGTGTGGCCCAGCAGGAGACCGACCTGCAACCAGAGGCTGACCTGCAGTGTCCTTCGGTGCTGACCACAACACCTCATCACCTCCAACTCACCTGGAGAAACTGCGCAGGTTTTGGTGATGCTCTTTGAAGACCACAGCCAAAGAACGCCCAGGTGTTTTGAGTTCCCTTGAGAAGGGCAGTAAGTGATTGCTTTTACAGTAAAACGGCCACCTATTTGGGGACAGGAAAAGAGATAGTCAAAGGTTTTCTGCTTGAGTGAAAGACTATTATAAAGCTTAGCCTGATTGCCACAGTCTATGGAGACTGCGTGTCACTTTCCAAGGAAGCAGTTCTCTGAGCATGTTATAAACTTTAAGTTTGGCAGCAAGAATTAAAAATCTGACTGGGTCTACCTCTTTACTTGAGGACAAAATAGGCCACCTTAAAGAATACCTAAAGCGAGGGTCCTTGTCTTTCATTTGGAGCATGGTTTGGGCTCATATCCACCCTAGGTTTAGCAACAAGTATTAAAACTCTAACCAGGTCTACCTCTTTACTTGAAGATAACAGATCTTTGCAAAGGAGAACTAGAAAGAGGGCCCTTAGCTTTCATTATAAGCATGGTTTGGAGTCTTATGAAGAACGATATGGTCACTAAAGACAAATCAAACGCCCTCAAATAGCAAGTGCTTGAGCCGAAATACCTAACCTCCATTCTAGAGGAATGAAGAACAGCTTAATGAAGCCAGCAGATAGTTTGAATGAAAATGCTGATGTTCAGGAAAAGCCTAAAGCTGCTTTCACTAGAAGCTGAAGAATGAAAGGAAAAAAAATGAAGGACATGAATAAATACAAACACCGTTCTTGGAGTCTCTAACAAAGACATGGATCAAGCCCTAAACAGTAAAGGTGAGTTCATTCAACTTTCTGATGGACACCTGCAGAAGAGAGCCTGTGTGTGCTGTCCTTCCGTAGGGGAGCGTGGGTGGTAGTGACTGGAAATTGGACGTAAAATGAATCGGAAAGTAAAAACCACCTGGACAGTCAGGCACAAGCCATTTTGCAAAAACCGAAATCTGCTGCTAAGTTAACTGCTTCTTTAAATACCCCCCGGAAGGAGAGAGACAGGACATGCACCACAAGACATCTGAAGAAAAGCAAATAATTGAAGCGATCTGAGTTCAAATTAAAATTTCCAAATTGAGCAGGCGTCTTCGCAGTCAGAAAATGTACAATCAGAAAGTAAAATTCAAGAGCTTCAGCAGAAATTCAAAATACCATCTGAAATATATCGGGAACATGTAACAAACCGCCGAAGAAAATTACTTGAGGAAGGACTTCACCACTTAGAGAATGAGAAGACATTTTCTGACGTGCGTGGAAACAGCGGCCGTGCCCCCTAAGTACCTCCAGACCACCAAAAGCTGGCCAAAGTGCTTGAATAAATTGAAATTAAAATGAGCCACTTACTTTTTATCGATGCCAGATTATCTCCTATGGAGAAAAAGCTTGAGAAGATCGGCTGTCGGTGATGTCCACTGAGGGAAGCTCGACGACTTAGGCACAGGAGATGTGGGTGACAGACACTAATTGGCGAAAAGAGACTTCACAGCTGAGCGTTTGTTGACTGGCCCATGTGGCCCTGCTGCCCCAGACTCGGCCCTGGGCAGAGGCCAGGTTCCCCTGGGGACGCCCTGGAAGACGAGGTTGTGAGGGCAGAGTCAGGGCAAGCAGAGGCGGTAAGTAATGAAACCTTATCTGTGTCCTGTCTCTACTGCTCAGATTTACCAGAAACCACCTCCTTTCTTGAAAAGTCTTGTGGATATATAATTTTATGCTTCTTTTTATTTGTGGAAGGGCAGAGAAAAGTAACATTTTATGATGGGAGCCCTGTCTATACTTTACATTCTAGAAACTTAACATCACCTCCTCTCTTCTTTCATCATTTTTTTGAAAGGATGAGAGAGAGCAAGAGAGAGATTGAGCGAGAAAAACAGGGAGAAAGAAAGGGAGGAGAGGAGAGAAAGAGTCAGAATGAGAAAGGAAGGAGGGAAGGAAGGAAAAGATACTGGCAGGCAGGTTATGGACAATTGAAAGGACAATTTGCTACTGCTCAGACCAAAAGTTGGTGTCTTCCCCAGGCCTCAGAGCATCCAGAGGGTTGCTATGACCACCCTCATCCCCCAAGTAGTAAGCTCTGAAAAGACAGGGCCCAGCACCCAGCACAGGATCTGGTACAAAGCAGTGTCTGCTAACTGTTTGAAGCATGAAAGAATGCAAATGGCTAAGACCCAGTGCACTGGCTTAAAGAAATGGAATTTATTGGTTCCTGTAAGTAAAAATTCAGAATAATGCCTTCAGGTATAGCTTGATCTAGGTGTTCAATCTATGCCCATGGAAATCTCTTCATTTCTTATATATATTTCTGTGTTGGATTTATAGATTTACAGGTAGGCTATCCATGTGTCCTAGGAAATTTAGCCACCAAACCACTCAGGCTTTCAGTGTAGCAAATTGATAACATTTGCTCAGACCTCACAAGCATGCATAGACTCAGAAAGAGAGTCACTGGTTTCAGGAAACATCTGTGGCTGGCTCTTACAGACTTGTATTTAGTCATGTACACATCCCTGAACCAATCACTGTGGTCAGAGGGAAGGATATTCTGATTATCCAAGCCAATAAGATGGGATGGTTTGACAGTAAGGTGAACCACAAAATTAAAGATACAAAATTATGATCCTCCCCAAAAATTGAGGTGTTACTGGAAAAAGGATAAAAAATAAGCAATCAAAATCTCCAGGGGGAAAAAAAATGGGCTGGAGGTGAGAGTTATTTCTTGGGAAAAAATATCCAGAGTCCTGGTTCAGATTTAAAAGCATGTCACTGCCCAAACAAGCATACAGTGGCACCACCAGAGTCTTCCCAGGAACTCTGGAAAAATCTGGGTTTCTTCCCTATTCTTCGTGGGCCTCAGAATTTTAACCCCTTCCTGAGTGTTGGTGAAAGGCAGCCCCAAGACCTCAGCCAGCACTGTAGGGAAAGAGGTGGTCCCGTCTTGCTCTGCATAAGCTGGGATCAATTGACCAAGTCGCACTGGAGCAGTTTCCTGTAGAACTTTTCTGAGCAGCCCTGTCCGTGGAGCAGGGAAATTCTGACTAAAACAAACTCATTATGCTGAAGGATCTTCTCTGCTCCCAAATGTTAACGATCCTTCCCACGTGCGACTGAATGGAGACTCCAGGCTTGCGCTGGCCACAAGGGACATCCTCTCCCAGATCACATTAGTCACATATTTCATCACCAAGTCTTTATCTCACATTGAAAACCAACTGTCTGAGGAACATCCTACTGCACACCTGGGTTTTCTCAGGAAGCCAATGTCTGTTTCCCATCCCCATCCCCCGGCTCAGTGTTCCCCAGTGGGCAGCTGTGTCCTTTGACCATCCGTGACTCTCCCCTACCTGGCCCCAGCAACTCCACACTCCCCCGGAGGAAGTGACACATTGACCCAAGTCCTCATTTTAACCAGTGAGATGAGAGTTCGGCCAAGAAATTCTATGACGACCTGGGAAGATAACGGTGACTATGATGGCCTTGACTTCTCGCTAAGGGTCAAATCATATTGTCCCTGGTTCTTGATGAGGAATTTCCAGGACAATAATAAAAAGAAACTTTACTTGTACCATTGAGCGTACCACGTCCTTAGCACACACATGTGATGGGACCCTGCCTACCTCCCATGTCCAATCTTCTCCCTCCCCCCTGCTCGCTGCACCCCAGCTACAGGTCTCTTCCCCACCGTTAACACATTAAGACTTTTCTGCCTTGGAACTTTTTAGGAATTTTTCTCCCCTGCCTGGAAATCTCCACTTCTGGTCTTTGAGCTGCTGGTTTCCCCCTGCTGTTCAGCTCTCTGGTCAAAAGACATTTTCAGAAAGGTATTCCCTAAACGCCCTTCTGAAGTAGCACCCCAGTTATAGCTCCTAAAACCACTCTAGTTTAAACTCTTCACAGCCCATACAACAAACTGGCATTTTCTTGTTACGTATTGGCTTACTGTCTTTGTCTCACCACTGGAATCCAAGCTCTGTGCAAGCAGGGACCATCCATCTTATTCTCCACTGTATCTCTAGGAATTAATCCTGTGCGCAAAACGTGGCATCAGCTCAGGGAATACTGACTCAATGAATTAATGATCAACCTGCTCATGTTAACTCCACGCACCAGTTCTTCTACAGAGTCCCACTGTGCAGCCATGGAAACAGGCACAGACTGCAGTGAGGTGCTCATGGTCGCACTTGGAGAAAGTGACCGAGACAGCGTCTGAACCAAGTACGATTTCATGCATCGGTAGAACCATCTGCCTGTGCGTTTGATTCCGTTCCTGGTCCGGTTTTAGAACAGGCTTCTTCCCTTCCAAATCAACCTGACTTTTCGGCAATTCAAATAAGGGATAATGTATGTCATTCAAAGTGTGAACGTCTATGAGCTTTGACACTTGCATATAACCAGGAAACCATTCCCACAGTTAAGATAGAGAACGCTTTTGTCACTCCCCCCACAAATCCTCATACACCTTTACAGTCCACCTCTCCATCTGCCCCTGGCTTTAGGCTACCACTAATACCCTTTGTGACACAATAACTTTGTTTTCCATTTCATGAAAACAAACATAAATGGAGTTATAGAATGATAATTACTTTGTGGCTCCTTTCATTCAGAAAAATGATACCGAGATTCATGGATGTTGCTACATTTATAATTAGTTTGTGTCTTGCTATCACTGAGTACTATCCCACTGTACTCAGTACATCATTTAAAAAAAAAAATCTATGCACAAGTTGTCACTTTACAGTTGGCACGTTGTAGGGACAGGGATATTTCTCTGTCGTCTTGATCCAACCTCAGTCCTAGGCAGGGTCTGTGTACCTGAGATTCAGGTGTGGGGTTTCAGAGCTCCTTCCTCCTCCTTTGACAGCCAAATTCTGCATTGGATCCACGGAATCTTTTGCCCATGTGGTTTCCCATCCTTTGCCCAGAGGTGGAGAATTTTTGTTTCTGTGCTTCTACCAGCAGCCATGGGTCTTAGTCTGTGTCCCAATAATTGAAAGAGATTGTCCTCTGTCTTGAAAACGTGGGGAGGTTTTGTTTGCTTCTATTCCTTCTGCAGAAGCAGTAGGCCAGTGTCCTGTAGGCTAGAGGATTTGCTTTCTCTCCCACAGCAACATATAAGGCTTTTGTTTAGAAGGAGAAAAAAAATCTGGGAAGCAGGTGGGGCTTTGTGTCCTTCCCACAGAAGCCACCCAGGAGTCTCTCTCAGGTAAAACCTGCCCTACCTCCCATCTCTCTCTTGAACAAGATCCAGGAAAAGAGTGTGCACATGTGTTGAACTCTCCTTGTGTCTGGGGCCCCCAGCTATGCCAGGCTGCATGCAAGCTCACGCGTGGTCCTTAATAGCTCATTAAAATGATGCGTGATTTCTTCTTACTCACTGCGTGGCAGCCGTCTCTTTTCCCATACTCTGGCAGAGGTAAAACAGTCTGGGTGTCCTGTCTCTTTCCGGAAGGTCTGGCCCTTCTCTGGAATTGTTTACCAGGTGGCCTTGAAACCTTAGCTCTCTGAAGAAAATTTATAATTTTGCAGATGACCTGGGTTTCTCTTGTCATTAGAACAGAAGTGATGTCCTTTACTGCTTACTAAACCCTAAGCAGAAAGGAAGGCTGAACTTAATTTTCCTAATTGTTTGGTTTTTTATGCTTCTACTCTTGTTTTCTCTTGCCATTGAAATGCGGTCTATTACCTTGCTCCAACAAGCAAGACCTACACATGCACCTGAGAATCTGATCTTGGAAGTACAGCCCCATCCTCGTGCAGTACTCTTGCCTCTCAGGATTTCATGTTCAGATTTTGGAATATCTCATTAGAAGAATGTCATTCTAATAAATACTATGTCCATATAGTTAAATATTAATCTATGTCAAGATAAAATTTTTTAGTTTCAATATGATATACAATCTAAACTCTGTTAATTTCCTAATACATAAAGAACTCTAAAAAGAAAAAAACAACATGAAAAGATGATTCATTCACTAATTACAAATGCTTGTAAGTTACACAACAAGATATTTAGATGGATGAAATTTAAAATATATCTGTAAGAAAAGATAATTTCTAAAACTGAAATGAGTATCAAGAGACAGAAAATTGTTTTTGCTGCTGAGGCAGTTTTACAGACTATTTTGGGGTTTGCAGCATGCATTAAGAACCTTCAATACATACATATACCTTAACCCACCTTTTTTACATCTTGATGTTTACCTTGGGGAATTAATTACAGACTGTGAGCAACAATTTAGTTCAAATATGTTCACATGTACATTATTTATAAT
>NW_012154285.1:1806317-1811101 GCF_000956105.1 Propithecus coquereli
CCCAGCGTTTTCATAAAGTTGCCTGTGTGAATCCTGTAAGCATTGGATATTAGACTTACAGCACTGGCACGAAATGAACAGCGGTGCATCCACACAATGGAACACTAGTCACTCATTAAAGCACGTAACAAAATTGTTACAACTTACATACCATGTACCTAATCTTTTTATCTGTATGTCTCTGTAATAATTTTTCTAGGCTACATAACAAATTATCACAAACTTAGTGGCTTGAAACCGCACAAGTTTATTACCTCCCGGCGGGTCAGGAGTCCAGGCACAGCTTCACTGGGCCCTCTGCTCAGGGTCTCAGAAGGCTACAAAGTGCCAGCTCGGACTGGAGTCTCATTTGAGATCCGGGGTCCTCTTCCAAGCTCATATGGATGTTGGCAGAATTCCTTTCCTTGCAGCTGTAGAACTCACGATGGCTTGCTTCTTCAAGTCCAGCAGGAAAGCGTCTCTCTGCTCTTTCAGGTCTCTGAGCACAGGAAACACTTAAGACCCTTTCTGAAGGGCTCGCCTGATTAGGTCAGGCCCACCACGGATATTCTCCCATTTGAATAATTCAAAGTCTACTTATTAGAGATCTTAATTACACTTGCAAAACTCATTCGCCTTTGCCATGTAGTGTAACATTGCCCTGAGTTTCACCCACACTGGAGAAAAGCACACCTAACAGGGAGCTGATTCTAAGTTGGATCCATGGAGGCCGACTTAGAATTCTGGCTACCACAGCCCAAATGCACATTTGCAAAGAACAAAAAACTTAAAAAGTGCCAAAATTATAACACTGGTTTCCTTTGAATTTTGAAATAACTGATAGATTTTATTTCCTTTTTTCTACTTACCCCTATTTTCCAAATCTTCCACGTGATGGTGTGTATTTCGCAATAAGGAAAAATAAAGGCACAGTGAGGAAATGAAAACTTGTTTACATTATTTGAGCCCCAAGAACCAGTGAGGCCTGAAGCCCTGGACTTACACCTGAGTGAATAAATTGGCCCTTTAAAAAAAATCTAAACAAGTTTGAGTTCACATTTTTTCTCTTGCATCTGAAAGCGCAAAAAGAATTGGAAATAAAGCCATTAAGTCATACTGCCACCCGTCTTCTATGCCACTTCTTACTCCAGAGCTACACCAGGGCTGCCCTGGACATCCAGCACTGCCAGGATTGGGGCCACTCACTTGTGTTTATTTTTAAAGCTGACCTACATTCCGTTACTGAAGCGGGAAGGGATCTACGGGGCAAGTTGCCTCCGCAGTGCTGGGGAGAACGGCCGCAGAGCCGCCGACTGTGCGGCACAAGGAAAGGACGTGCCTCTGTGGCTGATCCCAGCAGCGCCGGGCGCTTTGCGAGGTGCACAAAGGGACACGGAAGCAAGTCGTGGCCTATGAAACACAGCCAGGGAAATCAGAGAGCAGTTTTAGCAGAAATGAGTTGAGAGAGAGAAAGACTTTTCAGGAAGCTCTTTTATTTTAATGAAATTTGATATAATGAAACTGGATTTCACAAAGGTGTGTCCTGAATAAAGTGCCTTAATGATAAGCTTCAAAACTCGGAAATGTGCGGCCAAAAGGCGTGCACCTGTTTGTACATCAGGAAATGGTGCTTTTGCAGGAGGGAGGAGAAAGAGAGAGAGAGACAGAGACTGATTGATTACAGGTCTGTCTGCCCTCTATATGCCATTTGCTATCACAGACTTGGATCAATATAAAGCTATTTTCTTAGGAATTGTTCCCACCTCTGTCCAAAGGAGAGCACATATTTGTCTTGAGTGTGCAAATAACTTCACTCGAGCATCAGAAAGTAGGAGTCGGGGCTGTGCAGAACATCTGATGGTCACATTGCGTGATGTTCCATTTCTAATTACGGAAAGTTACCAAGACTGACCTCCCCCAGGTTTGGAAAACATAGTCTCAGTGGGTACACTGGCTGGCATCCATCCAGAGCAAAAGATAAAATCATTATTTTCTCAGATTCCTGCTTGTTTGCTCTTGTCTTTTGATATCCTCTGGGATATTTTTAATAAACCCTCTTCATAGATGACTCTGAAAATTATCTGTTACATTTTGGATGGTGGAGAATAAAAGCAATCTTCTATTTTTAAAAATTCCTATCTGCAGAGGAAACGTATTTTTATTCCTTGTAGTGTCATTTTATTACCCTAAGATGAGTTTCTATTTTAATTAGAAAGCTTTAGAGACTGTTTAGGCTGTAGCAAATGGCTCTCTCTTGCTCCGGTTGGCTGGACACTGGCAGGTGGTAACTCGACATTCCAGGCAGGTCCCTTCCCTAACTTTGTTTCAGAAGGAATGAGGTTCTTCATAGTTCTATGTCCGCGGGTAAGGCTGCAGCTGCTGATTATGCTAATTCTTGCTTACTTGCAAATAGGCCTGTGTTTATTTTGTGCCTCACCAGCTGTCAACAAAGACATTTTAGGAATAATTCCCATATTTAAAGGCAGACTTTGTTCTAGTGTCCTACTGTGAGCTTTTTCAGCATTAGACCCATTGGGGGTTTGTGCGGAGAGCCTTGACGGTAGAAAGGTGGGCACAGCCCCAGAGAGGCACCCCCTGCCGATTTTCCCATCACCTTCGCTGTCTCCCTCACCTGTGCGTATCTTTGCATTAGCAGGAGCTCTTGCCTGGCTTTTCTCAGAGGAACCTGAAATGCTGCTCGGATGGGCTCTTCATGTATTTGGGCAGAAAAAAATCTCATTTTATGGTAGTTAGGGAGGTTGAAGCTTTCATTCCTTCATAATCGATGTTTGAGAAAACATCCTCTGAAATTGGACATTCTAACAATCTTCAGAAGGCCTATTTTACTGTCCCTAAGGCTTTGAAATGCATTCTCATTTCGCAATCGGAATGGAAGGCAAATGATGCTTTTTTAAGCAAATAATTGTGTTCCCGGTCTTACTTTAGGGTTATATTTCTATGTTACAGTCTGAATTTAATTTTGTTTGATTTCATGGAAGAAATAGAGGAATTTTTAATTAGCGTTTGCAATTGATATTGTTTCAAATGAAGAACAAAAAGTAAATCAAAGGGTATTTAATATCCACTGTTTGTTGGTTTTTTGACAATAACCACTGTCTCTGCTCAGCTACCTGTTTAGTTAATAAATGAATTCAGATGAAATAATTTTTGTATAAAAAATACTTTGACACGCTTATCTATATCAGTGAAAGCATGGCTCTGTTCTTGGTATTGGCTCACTACTTAAATTACTATTAAATTATGTGCATGAGCTCCATCTCAATTTTCTCAAGCCACGATGTGAGCACAGGAACAATCCCACATGCTCGGGGTTTCCTTGAATGAAACCACAAAATCTCCAATGCCTGTGTGAACACGCAGGCCAGCAGGCTACCTGAAGGTAGCAGTTTAATGCTGAGCACCTAATTTCTTCAAGAGCTTTCTCACTCCCCTTGGAACAGACGTTAACATGCAGTGATTTATTCAAAACAACATCTACTCACTGCTACCTTTGGGTCAAGCCTTGTACTAAACTCTGGGATTATAGGGATAAATCAGCTAGATTATTCCTTAAAGGAACTAAGAGTTAGAGTGAGAAAAATACAAATAAATATGGTGTTCCCTCTACCTTCTTTGGGGTGGGGTTAAAAGTAGCTGGGAAAGCTCTTTGGAGTAAGTGGGGGCATTGCTGAGCCTTCATAGTGCACAGCTTGTTAAACAGGGGGTGAAGCAAAGACCAGGCAGAGATTAATAATGTTTTAGAGAACCTGGATATCAAACTAATATGGATTCAGATTCTACCACCACCACCATTCCTTAGCTGTGTAACCAAGGAAAGGTTTTTGCCATTCAACAATTGCTGAATACAAGGTTAATACACAAAAGCCAATCACTTTCCCATATACCAGCAATGGAAAGTGGAATTTGAATTAAAAACACAATACCATTTACATTTGCATCCACCAAAATGAAATGCTTAGCTAAAAATCTAACAAAGTGTGTATCAGATTTATATGAAGAAAACTATAAAACTCTGATAAAAGAAATCAAATAACTGAATAAATAGAGAGATATCCCATGTTCATGGATAGAAAGATTCCACAGTGTCAAGATATCAGTTATTTTCAATTTGACCTCTAGATTTAACACAGTCCAAACAAAAATCCCAAGAAGTTATTTTGAAAACATTAACAAACTAATTCTAAAGTTTTTATAGAGAGGCAGGAAATCCAGAATAGCCAAAATAATATAAAGGAGAACAAAGTCGGAGGACTGACATGATCCAACTTCCGGACTTTCTATAAAGCTATAGTAATCAAAACAGCGTGGCATTGGTGGGGAAAAAAAAAAAAAAACAGAGAAATCGATCACTGGAATGGATTAGAGAGCACAGATATAGACTTACATAAATATGGTCAACAAAGCTGTGACAAAAAAGCAAAGGATATATGATGGGGGAAAGATAGTCTTTGCAACAAATGGTGCTGGAACAACAGTACATCCACATGAAAAAAAATCTACAAACAGACCTTAAATTTTTCATAAAAATTAACTCAAGATGTATTATAAACCTAAATGTAAAATATGAAACTATGAAACTCCTAGAAGATAACATAGGAAAAAATTCTAGACTACTTTGGGCATGGTGATGATTTTTTAGATACAACACCATAGGCATAATCTATGAAAGAAATAATTGCTAGATGGACTTAATTAAAATTAAAAACTTCTACTCTGCAAAGGACATTGTCAATAGAATGATAATACAAGTCATAGACTGGGAGAAAACATTTCCAAAGGATATA
>NW_012154285.1:1812021-1814119 GCF_000956105.1 Propithecus coquereli
AATCCTAATGCAAACTATGGACTTTGGGGGATAATGATATGTCAGTGTTGTTTCAACACTTGTAACAAGCCTACCACTCTGGTGGGGAAGGCTGTGCATTCATGGGAGTATATGAGACAACTCTATACTTTCTGTTCGAGACATCAAGGAACAGGCCCAAGGTTGCCAAGACAGAAATTGGCAATATGAGGAAAAAAACAAAAATCTCACTCCAAAGCCTAGGTTAGGTCTCCAACATTACATTACATGACTATTGAATCAGTCTCCTTACAAGTAAGATCCGTGGTTCTCGGTTATTCCATGAGTTTGTGAGGAAGCTCTCTGCATCACCCTAAACTCAGGAACACCTGTTATTCCTTAGCTGTTTGTTTTTTTTTTTCCCATGTGCTATGCCTCCTCAAGTCCTAGCTCAGTGTAGGTCCTGGGTTGTGGGTTTCAGAGTAGACAAATACATTTGGATCTGGCTGTAGTCTGCTTTGTAACATACTCATTATCTACAAAAGATTGGCAGTTGTCAGTATTTCATTGGGAAAGGGGAAAGCCTCAGCTCATAATGATTCTAAGCTGAAAACTGTATTTAGAAAGCCAAATCTAATCTGAACTGAATTGCCGATGTACATAGCCCTCCTTTTCAAAATTCACTCGACCACTCTGAAAATGTTCCCTCTGATAAGGGGCATGTTAGTAGTTTCTCAGGCCAGCTTGCCTTCTATAATCAGGAAAGTCTTTTCACTTTCAACCTGTTATTTATTGCCCTTCATAATTTTTATAATTTTCTGTTTTCATTGAAAGAGAGGAATAGTATTTGGATTTTCAATAGAAGATCAATAAAGGCATAAAAGAGAAGACAGGTGGTAGTCTATGAAGGTAAAAAAAATACGAGGGAACATATGAAAGGAAACACATTTCCCCCAACTGGGAAGACATACCACATTTCTAGTCCTGATCCAGGCAAATCTAATTATATGACCTTAAATGAGTCTCCTCCTTTCCTTAAATAAGGCCACTTCTCAACCACACAAGCATAATGCATGTTCCTCAGTGTTGCGTTACCAGTTGTGGTATGGAACCTGTTCAAGCTTCATCATTGACCTCTTCATCTCTCACCTCCTTCTGGAAGGGTTTGTCCTCAGGCAACTCCAAGGATCAGGCAGAGATATTGAGGTAGCTGTTGTCATAGCTTCCAGCAACCCAGACCCACTCGTGCAAGCCACCAGGAGAATGACCTCCACCCCAGATGCCCTAGTCCAGAACACAGGAAACAGATTGACTCCAATACCTCTGACTTCCCAGTAAACTGAAGAATGCCAGGGACCTAGTATCCATCACTCAATGTGTGAACTAAATTGAAAACTTTTAACAGATTGTTAATAAAATCTCTTTTGGTTCTAATATTTTGTTTAATTTACTACAGAGAAGACCAAAAACTTGGTATTCTTAACTTAAGATAGAATATCAGAATTCTGGCTCCAGCTCAACTCACAGTGCAGTCACCATTAGAAAATTCATCCTATGATTAATGAAATCTTCTTTTCCCATGTCAACATAATTCATCACCACTAACCTTAGGAGCTGAATTTCCTCTTGGAGCTGCGAGTAACGCTGCTCAGAAGGTGAAAAGGCTTTTTAGAGTCTGGAAACTTACAGTCCTTTTATGTCCACAGCATCTTCTCGCTCAAGCAGCACAGAAATTCTGTCCTAGAATGCTTCTAACTGAAAGTTGTCATGCCTGCATTGGCTGGAAGAAGTTTGGGGGAAAGTATTGGGAAGGGGTGGTCAGTATTTATCAGGATATCTTATAACAGAGACAAATTGAAAAATCTCAGAAGCTTAATACAGTTTTTTTTTAATTACATAAGCAAGACATGGGTTGGTCAGCTCTCTCATGTCTTACAGCTGCACCATCCAGAACATATGGCCCCAAAGATCACTGAAGCAGGATAAGGAACATAAGGAGAAGGCACAATGGCTTGTAACTACCCCAACCCGGAAGTGACACACAGCACGTGCACTCATGAGATTTCATTTCAATTCTGAGTGTAATAATTCTAGGATTAGTGGTAAGAATGCCAAAAAGCAATACTTAAAATATACCAAA
>NW_012154285.1:1815879-1818390 GCF_000956105.1 Propithecus coquereli
GCCCCACATAACTTGTTGGAGGGAGCATTCAGAGACAGCTGGCACTTTCTAAGTTCTCTCTTCCACTCTGCCTCAATGACCAGCCCTGTGCCCAAGGATGGTTCATCCCCTAGCCTGGGACCAGAGTGAAGGTAAGGCAGACAAAAGCCCCAAGCTCATTTTCTTATATTTCACAACTAAAATATTTAACATAAATTCCTTATCATGTATCAAATATACATAATGAGCATGAAAGTCATAAAGAAATTATTATGATGCATTGAGGTAGCTGCAGCAGAACGCATGCGATGATTTCAGAAACGTAATCCTCCCCGCTTCCCCCGTAAGAAACATGATGGACGTAGCACAGTGACTCACTCGTGGGCTCTGCAGTGCCTCCGGCCAGCAGTCTCATTTAGCTCACTTAATGTTTACAATAGCCTTCTGTAGCAGGAATTTTTATTACCTTCATTTTGCAGACCAGGAAATAAAGACTCAGAGAAATAAAGCCATTGCCTAATGTCACAAAGCTTGTAGGTGGCACAGCCTGGAATCCCGCCCAGATCTTGCTACGGCAGAAGTCGGTGACCTAACTCTCCTCCCTCCTACCAGGGAGCTAAAGTCACTTAAGGCCCCATCTGGACATTCAAGCCAATGGCCATCTGTCTCAGTCCATTCAGGCTGCTATAACAACACAGAATGAATAACTCATACACAGCAGAAATTTAGTTCTCACAGTTCTGGAGGCCAGGAAGTCCAAGATCAAGGCTCTAGAAGATTTGGTGTCTGGTGAGGGCCTGCTTCCTGGTTCCTAAAAGGCGGTCTCCTCACTGCGTCCTCACATGGCAGAAGGGGCCAGGGGGTCTTTCAGGCCTCCATTATAAGGACACTAATCCCATCCATTAGTGATCTGCCCTCATGACCTAATCACGTCCCAAAGGCCCCACCTCCTGATATTATCACATGGCAGGGGTCAGGATATCAACATCTGAGTGTTGAGGGGACACAAATATTCAGACCACAGCATCACCCCAGGCCTCAGGTTTATTCCCTACGGTAGACTACAGCGTACACAGTCCTAAGGCCTGAATCACCAGAGTCATTAAGATCATCTTGGTAATCATGTTGACTTCTCTCTACTTCACAGACTACAGTCACAGGAGTACTGAACTATTAGTGGAACCACTACCAGAGACAGAGGGACTGAAAGACAGAGACCAGGAGGGTTAACCACAGTACCATCCATTTCATTCCCGGCACAAGCCCATGGTGTCTCCCATCTGGGGCTCTGCAGCCTCCCCCTGAGCTGGCGAGCTTTGTGCCAACTCTCCCAGGCCTCACAGGGCAGTTAAGTAGAAAGGATACAACACAGAGTCTAGAGGCAAGCCCTGGATTCCTCATTTACCACCTGTGAAACAGGCAAGTAACGTAACCTGTTGTGTCCTCATCTATAAAATGGGGTTCCAGTAGTACTTACTTCAAGTTAGTTACTTCTTGAGAATAGGAACTAAAGACAAGCATTTAGCCGGGCCTGGCACCAGGTATATGCTCACTGATTGGTCGTTGGCGTTTCCAGGTGTTCACAAGGCCCATTCTGTACCTTAGCTTCCTCTGGGTAAAGCAACCAATCCATCATCTTGCCACTTACACAGTCAACACGGGGTAGCCACCATGTCAATTTTAAGCCAGCCTTAAGGCAAAGTCACAAAGAGACACATTCCACTCAGCATAGCCTTAAAAAGCAAGGTAGTTTGTGTGTGTGAGAGTTTATGTGAAAGGATGAAACTTACAATACTTACTCAATCTCTTCTTGTCTCCCACCATTCCCACTCAGGGGACCTGCTGAAACATTCTCTTGGCCTCCTTTCCTCTATTCGGCCCGTCACTTTGCTTCCTTCTATCCACTTTCTCCTCTGCTTGATCACCATCAGCCCAATGTGGCTACCGAGCACATGAAGTGAATTTAGACCAAACTGGAGGTGCTGTATGTATAAAATACATACACCAGATTTCCAAGATTGAGTACGAAAATGAAAAAACTAACTTGAAATAGACCATTAATAATTTCATGTGTTGAAATGAAAATATTTTAGATATATGAGCTAAATAAATTATTAAATTAATTTCACCTGTTCCTTTTTACATTGTAAACATGGAACTTACACTTACACGTGTGGCTCACATGGGACAGAACCGCTCCAGAATGTGCGCTCCACGAAGCTTCCACTCTGTCTCTCACCGCTTTATCCTCAGCGGCGGGAACACAGCTGGTGCTTGAAAAATATTTGCTACAAGTCAAATAATAAACATTTAAATGTGAAACTGTTTTCCATGTGATCTGAGAGACCAAAATAGACTCCACTTTATCGACTAAGACAGACCCAAAGATTAAGGAAACCAACCTACCTATGGGTGGAAGGTTCAGGGCCTGGCTGGCACGGCAAATTTCTAAATTGCTAAGGCTAAACTCCCTAACGATAGGAGCTGTGAACTCTGATTTGCAACCCAGACCTCTACAACCCTGACTGGACA
>NW_012154285.1:1818440-1821543 GCF_000956105.1 Propithecus coquereli
GGCCGGATAGGATATTCAAGATTTGGGTGCAATACGACAAATTCTTATTCCTAAGGTGTCACAGACAAAATTATCACATTCCCAATTTATTTTTCTTTCCATTTAATTTTAGAACATCAGGCCCAATTTATCAGAATATTTTTTATTACTCATTAGTGAGACATGAGATGAGGATGAAAGGGGATGATAACCACATTTGCACTCACTCCGTGAGCAATGGCTCTGCCCAGCTGACGGCGCGTTTCCTGTCTTTCCGCATCAAATGCAGCTCCAAGGTTTGTCTCTGTGGTGCACAGATGCCAGATGCTCTCCCTAATTAGTATTTCAGGCTCTGCAGTGACAGTCCCCAAACTGTGCCCATCACTCTCCAACGTGAGGGGCTGGATCCCTTTCTCCATCCCAAGCTCCACGGCAGCCTAACTGCCCCTCGCAGCTGCTGGCTTTCTGGACCACCACTTGGGAGGCTATTTTCAGCGTCTTCTATTGAACACAGGGTTGGCATGATCACATGTGCAAATTGCAGCTACACAGGTGGCAGGGTCCAGGGACCCTGAGAATAAACTGTAGAAATGCGCCCCCCCCACCGCCCCCCACCCAGTTACTCACTGCAGCTCCTCCATGGTGGGCCATCGGTCATCAATAACACCCTCGCCTACCAAGATACAGAGAGTCTTCCCTGGGGAGCAACAGTCCATCCCTAGTGGAGTTCTTTTACACAAGTGTGATAGTCTTCAAGATTTTTCACACGTATTTTGTTTTACCTTCTGGGCATAAGTCCACTGTTACAGACTGAATGTTTGCATTCACCAAAATGCACATGTTGATAGCCTAATCCCAATGTGATGGTATTTGGAGATAGGGCTTTTATGGAGGTAATCAAGTTTAGATGAGGTAATGAGGGTGGGACCCCCACGATGGGATTAGTACCCTTATAAAAAGAGACACAAGACAGCTTGCTTACTCTCTCCCACTCTGCCTCTCCACCACATGAGGACACAGCATGAAGGCAGCCATCTGTGAGCCAAGAGGCAGGCCTGCACCTGGAACTAAATCAGCCCGCACCTTGATCTTGGACTTTGCAGCCTCCAGAACTGTGAGAAATAAATGTCTGCTGTTTGAACAACCCAGCGTGTGGTACTTTGTTACAGAGGCCCAAGCTGAGACATCTACCAACTTGAAGGTAGGTGTAGCCGTGTGACTTCCTTGGCTTGTAAAATGGGAGAACAAGCCCCACATAACTTGTTGGAGGGAGCATTCAGAGACAGCTGGCACTTTCTAAGTTCTCTCTTCCACTCTGCCTCAATGACCAGCCCTGTGCCCAAGGATGGTTCATCCCCTAGCCTGGGACCAGAGTGAAGGTAAGGCAGACAAAAGCCCCAAGCTCATTTTCTTATATTTCACAACTAAAATATTTAACATAAATTCCTTGTCATGTATCAAATATACATAATGAGCATGAAAGTCATAAAGAAATTATTATGATGCATTGAGGTAGCTGCAGCAGAACGCATGCGATGATTTCAGAAACGTAATCCTCCCCGCTTCCCCCGTAAGAAACATGATGGACGTAGCACAGTGACTCACTCGTGGGCTCTGCAGTGCCTCCGGCCAGCAGTCTCATTTAGCTCACTTAATGTTTACAATAGCCTTCTGTAGCAGGAATTTTTATTACCTTCATTTTGCAGACCAGGAAATAAAGACTCAGAGAAATAAAGCCATTGCCTAATGTCACAAAGCTTGTAGGTGGCACAGCCTGGAATCCCGCCCAGATCTTGCTACGGCAGAAGTCGGTGACCTAACTCTCCTCCCTCCTACCAGGGAGCTAAAGTCACTTAAGGCCCCATCTGGACATTCAAGCCAATGGCCATCTGTCTCAGTCCATTCAGGCTGCTATAACAACACAGAATGAATAACTCATACACAGCAGAAATTTAGTTCTCACAGTTCTGGAGGCCAGGAAGTCCAAGATCAAGGCTCTAGAAGATTTGGTGTCTGGTGAGGGCCTGCTTCCTGGTTCCTAAAAGGCGGTCTCCTCACTGCGTCCTCACATGGCAGAAGGGGCCAGGGGGTCTTTCAGGCCTCCATTATAAGGACACTAATCCCATCCATTAGTGATCTGCCCTCATGACCTAATCACGTCCCAAAGGCCCCACCTCCTGATATTATCACATGGCAGGGGTCAGGATATCAACATCTGAGTGTTGAGGGGACACAAATATTCAGACCACAGCATCACCCCAGGCCTCAGGTTTATTCCCTACGGTAGACTACAGCGTACACAGTCCTAAGGCCTGAATCACCAGAGTCATTAAGATCATCTTGGTAATCATGTTGACTTCTCTCTACTTCACAGACTACAGTCACAGGAGTACTGAACTATTAGTGGAACCACTACCAGAGACAGAGGGACTGAAAGACAGAGACCAGGAGGGTTAACCACAGTACCATCCATTTCATTCCCGGCACAAGCCCATGGTGTCTCCCATCTGGGGCTCTGCAGCCTCCCCCTGAGCTGGCGAGCTTTGTGCCAACTCTCCCAGGCCTCACAGGGCAGTTAAGTAGAAAGGATACAACACAGAGTCTAGAGGCAAGCCCTGGATTCCTCATTTACCACCTGTGAAACAGGCAAGTAACGTAACCTGTTGTGTCCTCATCTATAAAATGGGGTTCCAGTAGTACTTACTTCAAGTTAGTTACTTCTTGAGAATAGGAACTAAAGACAAGCATTTAGCCGGGCCTGGCACCAGGTATATGCTCACTGATTGGTCGTTGGCATTTCCAGGTGTTCACAAGGCCCATTCTGTACCTTAGCTTCCTCTGGGTAAAGCAACCAATCCATCATCTTGCCACTTACACAGTCAACACGGGGTAGCCACCGTGTCAATTTTAAGCCAGCCTTAAGGCAAAGTCACAAAGAGACATCATTCCACTCAGCATAGCCTTAAAAAGCAAGGTAGTTTGTGTGTGTGAGAGTTTATGTGAAAGGATGAAACTTACAATACTTACTCAATCTCTTCTTGTCTCCCACCATTCCCACTCAGGGGACCTGCTGAAACATTCTCTTGGCCTCCTTTCCTCTATTCGGTCCGTCACTTTGCTTCCT
>NW_012154285.1:1822463-1909719 GCF_000956105.1 Propithecus coquereli
CTAAAACCCTCTCCCAAAGTGATTATGGGATGTATGTCACACACATGTTTACCCAAACATATGTACCCGGCTCCCCTCATGTATATGTACAGCTTTTCCCCAAAGCCTGCTGGATACGTAGGACCCTTGTGCATTATGGACCCTGTGAGGTACAAAACCAACCTGTCCTTCCTGCTCTTCAAAGAGAGAGCACCTTCAGCCCGTGCTGGCGACCTTCCCTTCCCGGTTTGCAAACCCATAGCACCAGCAAAGCTCTCCTGTCTAAGTTTAGCCATCCTGGTGGTCTCTGGACAACATCCACATCTAGAAGTGGGTGAAACTCTACCTCAGGTGTCTGCATTCAAGTTATTAAAGTACCAAGTACAATTTAAGATGAATCTGCAACATGAGAACTTCTTCCAGCTCACTGTCTTCTGTCCATGAAAGGACAAATACAAATAAAATAAGAGGCTCATTCTCTGTTAAAAATAAAGAAAGAGATGTCCCTCCCCTGCTTTTTCTCAGAGCACATATTATACTTTAGAAAACTTGCAATCTTAGGTACTTCCTGTTTCCCTAAATGTTAACAAAAGGAGGGGAAAAAGAGGGGGAGGCTAAGCTGAGACTTAAGAGTTACTTGAAAATAACAGAAAAATAAAGAAAGAGCAATTTTTCCCAGTTATCCGCAATTTCTTCTTCAGCTGTAGCGGCCTTGCTGCTGTGCAAACCTGTGGCAAGGGAATTCTTTGTTCCCACAAACGTGATGTGTCTGAAGCTCAAAATCTGTAGAAATGTTCAAAGAAACTTTTTAAAAATTGTTAAAGATCCATCCCAGCTTCTCCGGTCCCGCCACTTCCCCACCTCCGAACCGCGGCCGCCGCTTCTGCGCCTGCGCGTGGGGTCAGTCTGGGCCCCGCCCCAGCGTTTCTGTCGCGCCCAGCGACCTCCGAGGCCTCCACTCCGCGCCTGCGCACGGGTTGAGCTATACTGAACCCCCAATCCTCGTAGCCACGCCGCCACCTTGGCTTCTGCTCTGCGCCTGCGCGAGATCTTCCTGATCCCATCGCGAGTGCTGGAGGAGGCCGTGGCGGCCGTGTGGAGCTTGTGGCCTCGTCGTTCTCCATCACCCCAAAGAAATCGACTCATCTAATATAAACTTTACTTCGTTAAGGACTAAAAATGGAGGCCTTTTCTGTCAAATCAATTCTCAGTTCACTCGAACACATCCTTTTATGATAATTTCAGTTAATTAAAGTTAACTGGAATGCTCAAATAAGAGTACCCCCCACCTTTTATACACTTTATTAAGAAACAAAGCTGACATCCTTCTAATATACCTATATGGTAAAGCAGAATCAACACTCCACTGAGACACTGAAAACCAGAACTTAAAGATCTTCGATATTTACTGTCTGTATACCCTTAAGCAATCTTTTTATTTCTTTGAATTTCCATATTCTCAGCTGTAATATGGAGCTTAATCCCACAGCCAAAAACTGTTGGAGCCTGCAAGGAATTAATGAATATGAGAGTTCTTGGATATTTCTAAAGTGCAATAAAAAATACAAAGGATTATTGTAGTTGAATTGTTTATCTGAACCTGCCATTTACTAGCTATGTGACTTTCATTTAACCTGACAACCATAAGAGTTGATACTTACGAAATGCTGACTATGGGGCAGGCAGTGTTTGGTATACTTTAGATATAGTCACTCATTTAAAAGTAAAATAAAATCAACAACAACAAAACCATGTGAGGTAGATGTTATTCTCCTGTTTTACAGATTAGGAAACTGAGCCATGGGTTAAATAAGTGACTTGCCTTGCCCAGGTCGCAATTACTCAATGGCAGATCTGGAAATCAAACCTGGGCAGTTCCAGCATCCATACGCTTAGTGAAAAATTCTATACAGCCATGTTTATAAAATAACAAAACGTTATCATTAAAAGAATATTAAATATGGATAAAACCACATGGATATTTTATTATATGTGATGCTTACGTGATTAACCCCAACATGAAAGACATTCTTGTGTTCTAATCAATACACACCCTGCTTTCCAATAAGTAAACACATATGCGTCTCATTCAAGATGTGCTGGAAGATGGGTCACCTGATGATCAGATCAGTACAGATGCTCCTCGACTTACCATGGGGCTACGTCCCAATAATCTCATCATAAGTAGAAAATGCATTTAACACACCTAACCTACAGAGCATCATAGCATACATAGTCTAGCCTACTTTAAATGTGCTCAGACTGCTTATATCAGCCTACAGTTGAACAAAGTCATCTAGCACAAAGCCTGTTTTATAATAAAGTGTGGAATATCTCATGAAATTTATTGAATACTGAAAGTGAAAAATAGAATGGTTGTATGGGTATTCAAAGTATGGTTTCTACTGAATACATATCATATTTTTTAACCATTGTAAATTTGAAAAATCATAAGTTGAACCCTCATAAGTGGGTGGCCACGTGTATATCTGTTAAAATGCCCTGCCATTAGCAATCAACCAAAAAGAAAGCATTCAATTCCTCTGGATTGAGGATTTCTAAAACCAGGATCTCACAGCATCGGCTTTCAAAATCAGACAGGCAGACAGCTTGAGATTTTTCTCTTGCAGAAAGAATCCATGAGAGGGTACCAGAGTTCAGTTGAGGCCCACTGAGGAGGGAAGAGACACGCTGCACAGGTTCATCTTAGAAATTTACTTCACTTGGCCGGGTGTTGTTTTTTTTGCAAGGAACCGAACCTGCTTTCGTTTGCTGAGGTAACTAGGGGTTCATTAGAAAGACAAAAGAGTGTATCACACATCATAAAAATTAAAGTGCAACAGGACCTCACAAGAGCCTGGATTTAGAAAGTGACAATTTCCAATAAATGAGACAGCTCTTCTCTCCATCCTTGTTTCTGGGAGCTCCTGATCTCTTTCTTCCCCTGCTTCTCTCTCACTATCCTCTTCATTCTTTTCTCTCTGTGCAAATGAGCTTTCTCTGACCCCATCACGTATGCCTTGGCCACCTCACCCTGACTTCACCACACTATCCCTTGCGATTGTCCAACAGAGACTGAGCATGGAAGTCCCCACGTGTTCCAGATTTTAAGACATATTCTCCTATCATGTTTATTCACAACATCTCCTGAAGAAAAGCCATTCAATTCACATCTAACAACAAAATTAAGTACATTTAAAAAGAAATTATGCCCCATGTAATTACTCCTTGAAACCCCAAGAGGCTTAGAATCCCAAAACATGATTTCAAAAATGTTAACTGAGAACCTACTATGTGCAATGAAGAGTTGGGCTAGGTTATTGGGAGACAAGAGGTGAGCAACAAGCTATTTTTACAGGTGTTCAGGATCTAAAAGGATAAAAATGCTCACACAACGAACTCGAACACAAGGCAGAGTTTAATGTGTAGTAGAGTGGAAAGATTAAATAGTATGGAAAAACGGGGAGAGAGAAAGCAATTCTGACTTGTATCTATAAAGGCTTTATCTATGCATTCGTTTCAAAAGTACCTTTTAGGCTCAACTGTGAAAACAAAATATGATACTTGCATGAAGGATCTCGCTGACGGCCTGTTACACAGTCCTGGATGATAACGTGCAATTTGGGGACACATGTTCATGGGATGATACAGGGCTGACATCTCTCCTGACTCTGAAATTCATTTCAACCCCAAGTTGACCAAGGCTTTCCTTAGTTATATTTAATATAAACATACTTCCCTTTGACCAACAGCATTAGGATGTAGTCGGAATAATGACAAATATAAACTATGCTGTTCATTCCAGTTAAAAATGACACACAAGGGAAAAACACTGGTGTTGTTTTTCTAACAAAATACATTTAAATCAAGAATGTACAGGAATACAAATAATTTAATCATGTGATCAGGACTAATACCATTTCTAATTTAACCCCCTGACACAGATTCAGTCTGTAGTAATCGCATCTTTAAATACAGTATCCACGCCGAAAACTAATGTCCCATGGTCTGTTGGGGTCAGTGATTTTTATAAACATATCACTGAAGCCTGTAAACAAGTTCTTCCTGCCATGCATCCTAATAATCAGTAACTATGTGTTTCCCTTTGCCAACTTGAAAGTGAGGAAAAATCTGTCTGGATTCAAAGGTGTTTCCTTAACAAGTAAGCATAGTTTTGCACCACTTATCGAGACTAATGCTTCCATTCACAAAATCATTTTCAGGGACTGTCCACTCTCATGGTTTAAATATTTACACATCTCAGCCTCAAAATGATTTATTTCTGCTTGCTTTAATTTTTTTCTGGAATGTTCAAATGGATTTCCAAGTTCTTCTGAGAAGTTTTGTTGTTAAATTATGCAGAGTTGCTGCATTGTTTCGAAATGCCCAAGTTTGATGAGGTTATTAAAACGATGCCAATATAAATTACCATAGTAACAAACACATAAATTCATAGCCCAATTTATCCTCTAGGTGCTAAAATCTTCTACAGTTCTTGAAAGCTCGGGAACAACACAAATCAACCATTTAGCTGCTGAGTGACTTGGAGTCCAGATATCCATCAACTCTGACTGCTGCTGAATCACTGGGAATAGTCAACAATAAATAACACAGTCCATTTTTTTAACAACTGCCCACGTGTAAAAAGCCCCAAGTGTGTGCACAGTAACTTCACCTGCATAGCGTATCTCTATGTCTGTCATAAATAGGCTACATTCTGAGAATTGATTGTATGAGAAAGAAAAGTCCCTACCATAGCAAATGATGTTCCCCTTCCCTTGTAAATTTCTGTAAGTCTTGCTCAGAGCAATGACATCTTTGTCTTCTAGTAATTAATATGAATCAAAACCGAGTGAGAAGACAGACATCAAAAAAGGAGATATCACCAAGAACGAAATATATAACTAAAAATATATGTGAGGAAAACATATGAGGCATCGGGAGAATATGCTTTATCTTGTCCTCATTTGACAGGCACATAAATCTCTTATTGCTTCCCTCATCCGAAACCAAGGGCTAAAAATATGAGGTGGCACCTGTGTTCTTAAACAGTGTTTTATGATGACAACAGCTTTCAAGGGAACAGTGTATTTTTGGTGGAGCATACTGTGCTGTTCCTCAGGACAACAGAAAACTTAGGAAGATCTAGATTTTATTTCAATTGGAAATCTTTTTTTAGAGCATGTCTTAAATTAAGTCTTCTTTGTATGTGATTATAAATAAAGTTATAATATATAAATTATCCACTTGAATGTCCCTTTCCCCAGAATTTATTCTGCAATCGCCTTCCAAAATTGGAAGCTCAAAATGTCAGACATTCTTTGTTCTAAAACACACACAAGTTCTTGAATCTTCTAGGCAGGGATTTAATTTTTTAAAAAATAATTAACTTTATTCCTATCAATATTTAGAAGAAAAGACACTAAGGGGATAGGCTACATAAAGCATTCATTCATTCATCTAATATTTTTAGTGCCCCTCATGTATATCTCTTCTAGACATTGGGGATACAGAAGTATACAAACCCCAGTTTCTGCCCTCATGATGCTCAGACTATTATAGAAATAGGGAAATCAGCCAGGAAGCTGTTATTTAATTCAGGCAAGAGACGTGGTGGTGGTCTGGACCAGGCAGCACTGATGCAGTGAGCAGTGGTCAGTTTCTGGCTATTTAAAGGTATCGCTGACGGGATTTACTGATAGAAATTGTGGGTTGTATGAAAAAGAGAGGGGTCAAGGACAATTCCAAAGATTTTGGCCTAAGCGACCGCATGAATGATGGCGCCATTGAATGAGATAATGAAAAGTGTGACAGTTGCCCTGGGAAGATTTTGTATACGTTATGATTTTGTATACGTTCAATTTCCAATAGAAATCCACTATCCAATAGAAGATGTCAAGTAGAAATGTGGATATATTACTCCTGAGTCAGAGGAAAGGCTCAAGCTGAAGACACACACTGAGAGGCATCCTTACACAGATGATATACTTAAAGCCACACGACTCAACGGGAATGTAGAAGGAGAAGAGGTCCAAGAGCAAACCTGGGGGCTCTCTGGCATTGAGATTTGGGGAAATAAAGGGAAACTACTAAAGAGAAATGAGGAGGGATCCGAGAGCCAGAAGTGTTGCAGGAAGGTGGCATTGGTGAGATGTGCTGATGGCTGCAGCAAGACGCATTGCCACAGTCCTGGTGCAGGTGGACGTGTGCAGGTGACAGCACACGGCAAAGGCAACAGCCTTGTAAACAGAGTCTCAGGCAAATAATCATACTTTCTGTGAACCGTGTCATGGAAGGATGTCAAAATAGCAAGAACACAGAAAAATAAATAAATAAATAATCAGATCTCAGCCAGCTACACCAGCTTCCCTGGTATACACCTCTGTACCACTTGTGAACGTAGTATGTCCTTAAAAATATGGCACATGTGATGGAATAATATTTTTTTTTTGAGACAGAGTCTCGCTCTGTTGCCCAGGCTAGAGTGCTGTGGCGTCAGCCTAGCTCACAGCAACCTCAAACTCCTGGGCTCAAGCGATCCTACTGCCTCAGCCTCCCGAGTAGCTGGGACTACAGGCATGCGCCGCCACTCCCGGATAATTTTTTCTATATATTTTTAGCTGTCCAATTAATTTCTTTCTATTTTTGGTAGAGACGGGGGTCTCGCTCTTGCTCAGGTTGGTCTCGAACTCCTGAACTCAAACAATCCACCCGCCTCGGCCTCCCAGAGAGCTAGGATTACAGGTGTGAGCCACCACGCCCAGCCGGAATAATATTTTTGACATAAGAGCTCATGTATTAAACGTTGTCCTGGGATTCTTCTTCCTGTGCTGGAAACGGCTAGAGTATTACATGTTTATTGCTTCAGGAATGACAGGGCATGACGGAAAGAGAAAAAAACAAGAGCTTTTCGACTTTTGGTTTTCAAAAAATGGAAGAAGAGGTAACATTTTCAAATTCTTTTTATGAGGCCAGTATTATCCTGATATCAAAGCCAGACAAAAACACTACAAGAAAAGAAAACCATGGGCCAATATCCCTGATGAACATAGACACAAAAATCCTCAACAAAATACTAGCAGATCACGTTCAGCAGCACATTAAAAGGATAATTCACTATGAATGACCAAGTGGGACTTATTCCTGAAATGCAAAGAGATGTCAACATACGCAAATCAATTCATGTAATACACCACATTAATAAAAATCATACGATCATCTCAGAAGATGCAAAAAAAAATATTTGACAAAATTCGACACACCTTTATGATTAAAAATGCTCAACAAAATAGGTATAGAAGGAATTTACTTCGACATGAGAGAGAGAAAAGCCCACAACTAACATCATACTCAGTGGGAAAAACTTAAAGCTTTCCTGTTAGATTCAGAGCAAGGCAAGGATGGCCACTCTCACCACTTCCACTCAACATGGTACTGGAAGCCCCAAACAGTGCAATTAGTCAAGAAAGAGAAACAAGAGACATACAAATCAGAAAGGAAGAAGTAAAATGGCCTCTGTTTGCAAATGACATGATCTTACATGTAGAAAACCTTAAAGACTCCACACACACACACACACACATACACACACACACATACACACACACACACAAATAACCTGTTAGAATGAATAAACAAAATCAGTTTTAGTAAAGTTTCAGGATACAAAATGAGCACATAAAAACATCAGTTCCACTTCTACATACTAACAACAAATTATCCAAAAATAAAATTAAGGAGAGAATACCATTTATAGTAGCATCCACAAAGAATAAAATTCTTAGGGGTAAATTTACACAAGGTGGTGAAAAACGTGTGCACTGAAAACTAAAAGATATCAGTGAAAGATACGGAAGAAGACTTTTCCTATTTGCGAACTAGGAACAACCATTTCATTCACTTGGAGAGCGACTGTGAAGATTTTATACAAAGGTACTTATGGGGACTTCGGTTCCTGAAATACAGTAAGTGCATAATTAACGTCAGCTACTCTTCCAACCCAGGTCTTTTCACCCAGCCTCACTTTTCGCCGGTGTGAACAATGGGGAGCGCGCACTTGAATGAGCAGACACAAAATCTATCATAGTCTTTTTCCTCCCCTTTTTAGAAGTGCCCCACAATATGCTTCAAGCAAACATGGAAATACTGGTGGAGAAAAAGAAACATCGTAGAGCTCATGGGACAAAGTGCTGGCTCCTTTGGGTTGTACTTGCCTGCAGCGGAGAGGCAGGTAAAAACACAAGTCTTCTGGAAAAATCATCTTTTTTTTCTTGGTAAAAAGATCGAGATCCATGACTTGAATGCAGAGGAAAGCAGCGGGCTGAGGAGCTGTCAGGAAAGGTGTTCTACTGGGAGGCAGCCTCGAAGTTTTTGAGGCAGGGTTAGGCTTTCACTACATAGGGCTGGAGGGGGAATGGGCTTAAAAACAGAAGGACTGGGCTTTGGCTTTTGTCATAAACATTTCCCTTTTGATGTGGCATGGGCTGGGATATTCTCTCCCTGTTCGCAGGCAGTGTTGTTCGTCACCCAGATCCTGTATCAGAGCCCAGAGCAGCACACCGCCATCTCTGCGTGAGTAATGGCTGCATCCACACTCCCAACATTGGGGAGAAAAATGGATTTGAACTTGTGAAACAGGACAGAGCGATCATCTTCCCGGGTGATAAGGAGGGAGGGCCTTGACCAAGGTTATCATTGGTGGCAAGAGCCTGTGTTTGCCTCTGTCCTGCAGGGACTTCGCTTTTCCCCTTCTCCCAGGGAACGAACATCCTCACTTATGTCGGCAGCTGATATTGTCATTCAATGCCAGCACCCGGGGAGGGGGCCTAAGCAGCAATATTTTAAATGTAGTAGTCCCCCTGCCTAAAATCCAGTTCCCACCTGTTCACATTAGGAGGGAATAAAAAAAGATGTCTTCAGTCTGGGAAAAGTAGACATTTTCAAACTATAAATGGAAACTAGGGTAAGGCTTTAAATAGCTCCCGGAAAGAAAAGTGAATACACTTCCACTTGCAAGTAACTAGGAGCAGATCTGATCAACGCAGGAGGTTGGAAAGGTTTGGAACTTCCTTTTGCAACAACCGACTAGAGAAACTTTGGGGAATGTTTTCTTCCACCTGGGTCCCTAAAGCCTCCTCTTCTGTGGCCTGTTCTCCAGTCTTCCTCTTTAGTTTTGGAGCCACCTGATGTTCTTCCATTTACCTTTCTTATTGCTTAAAATAGCCAGAGATGATTTCTGTTGCTTGAAGCAAAGACGCTTAACGCTTAGGGAAGTACATCCATCATCTGGTCAAAATAAATATCCCTCCAAGTCCTAGATGATTATTAGACATTTCCAGGCTCAAAGATCTCGTGGAATGATAGGAAATTAAATTACAGTGCTAATAAACTGGCCCCCAAACCCTGAAAAGCAAACGCAAAACGAGCACAGAAGCCATTGCATTCTCACATGCCACCGACAGGCATGAGTTGGCTCTGGCTACGTCCCAGTGGTGTGTACTGTTCTAGAAGGCTCATGGCCCCAATTCTCACTGGCTAAGGTGTATCTCCATCTCATCACGGAGCCAGGATTAGCCACAGGATTTTGGGGGGGAGATGGGATATCTTCGTTTCCTCTTCGCGGCATCACTCGCTAGGCTGTCAGATGGTTCTTTGCCTTGGTCCTCTTGAGTTGCCCACACGCATGCACTAATGAGCACTCCAAGGTAAACACCCCCGCAGACCTCCCGGCTTCCCTCTCTCAGCGTTTTTCTCTTTCGTAGCTGATATTGCGAACTCCAGCTAGGTAGTCTCCGGGACTCTCGGCCCCATCTCCTCCAGTCAGAAAGTCCACAGACTTCACCCGGCTCTGTGGCCTGAAATCACTCCAGAAGCACTCAGTGCTTTCATCTCATTTGTTTCTGCCTTTCGGGGATCCCTCTCTTCTGATGTACAACGTTTTGGGGAAAAAAAATTCCTTCATATTTCTGTCTATTTTATTGTATTTGTTGTTTTAGGTGGGAAGGTAAATCCAGTCCCGATTATTCTATTTTGTTCAAAAATGAAAGTTTAGTTAATTCTTGTCGTTGTGTAATATTCCATCATGTTGTTTCCAGTTTGGGTTATTATTCACAAATCTGCTCCAAAAAGTCATGCACACCACTTGTGGTGGGCATACACGTTCATTTCTGTTGGGTGTATACCTAGGAGTATAATTGTTGTGTTACAAGGTAAGTGCACTGCCAAAAGTAATTCTGCCTCCAAAGTGGTTGCATCTCAACATGCTATTGACTTCAGCTCAGCAGGAGTGTTTATTACGGAAAGGCTATTTTTTTTCCTGACTTTCAACTGCAGCGGTCATTGTTCTTGGTAAAACATCGTCTATCACAGCTATTAGTCTTTGCCGACTGCAGAGTAGCCTGAACACCGTCTATCCTGATTGGGCCAGAGGAGGAAAGCCTGCCAACCATTCTTCATTACCTCCTCTCACTGGAAATCCTGATCTCTCTGCCCGAGTGATTGATCCTTTCCTCGTCACTTTATTTCAAGTTTCTATCCTATTTCTGTACCTCCAAATATACATTCTCATGGCCTCTGCTTTGCTACAAAGAATAAAACTCTTTGGAAAAAAAAATAAAGGAAGAGAACAAAAATCTGCAGGTGCATAGTGTTTGGGTTTCAATTTTTACAAGTTCGCTAATTTGTGAAAATCTCTACGGAAACTCTAATAGCCCTCTCCCAAATGGCCCAGAGTTTATGTATGTGGGGTACTCACTCCTCTCTGGGGATTTGCATTTCCAGGAAGGGCACCGCACGCGCCCACCTGCACGATTAAGTCACATGTAATGGAGCCAAGTGTGCTTTTGCTGGCTCGCCCATTGCACTGTTGGCCGAGAGCAGGGGACCTTAATTGGTTCTGAAACAGTCAAATGGAGGGCATGCTATGTCTTCTCCCTCAGAGACCAATCTCAGCACTTTCCCAGAACCACGGAAATGCTCCTTGGGGTGAAATAAACGTTAGCAGAAAAATCTAAATATTCCCTCCAAAGAGCTCAAATTCATCTTTGTTTCTCTAATGTTTGAAAGAGAAAAATGACACTCTGGTTTTACGGAGACTCAAATATGCTAAAATATGTCAATACTTTGTGCTTAGCAGAAAGAATGTTGGTGTGTGTTTGCTTGCTTTTATTGCCTAAGCAGAGCTGTGAAAATTACCGCGAGGCTGGCCCCGAAGTATAAGATGCCGAGTATCTGTGGACTATAGGACATTATCTTCTGCAGGGAGCTCGGTGGCTGCAAATTCGACACCAGCCTAGGCAGGCTGGGGGCGTGGAGTGAAATTATAGACACAGGCTTGTGGTATTTCTAAAAAAACAGAAATAACATCAAGGTCTCCTGAAGACAAAATTATAAGCAGGTCTGTACATTAGCCACTGGTCTCTTATGGGTTCTACCTGAAAAAATAATAATGATTTTTAAATAGGCATTAGAGGCATTAGAGAACTCTCTCTCTCTCTCTCTCTCTCTCTCTCTCTCTCTCTCTCTCTCTCTCATACCCATCTATCTACCTATCCCTCCCTTCTCTCTCCCTCTACAAACTTTGTCAATCAAAATGTAGAATATTTTAAATTATGCTAGAATGCTAAAAATAAGGCCAGAGGTTCACATATTGCATGTTTTTCAGGGGACTGTGGATCCAACGTGCAGACAAGACATTGTTTGCTGTCAACACTGCAGAGATGTTGAATAAGAAATGGGAGAGGCAGATGTTATTTGACCAAAGGACTTTTCCATGACTGGCATGTTCGTATCTGACAGTGGCCCTGAGTGACCCTAATGACAGGCGATGAGCATCTCAGACAGGCATCAAGTGCCGCTGGTGCGTGTGGATCAAGAGGGCAGGGCGGTTATGAGCTGTAGGGGAAAGATGTGGGAGAATCCTCTGAGGTCAGCACAGCTGCCCAGTTGGCCATGAAAGGACAGTGCTTTAGGGCAGAGCATCTTCCAAGGAGGGTCTGGCAGGGGGAGATGGACATAGCAGCTACAGATCTGCCTTCCCGGGAGGATGTCCCTTCTTGTGGCTGGACACCCAATCCCACAGGAAAACCGGGCCGCTTCCAACACATCTCCATTGCTGTTGCTACCCAGGCTTCCACCAGCCTCATTGTGGAGCCGTTAGCTTGTCACTTCTCCCTGCCCTGCAGCCACTGGGCCTCGCTAGAAGTGGGGAGCTGAGAGCTCTACACACAAGGTAAGTCAATTGCCTGGCAGGTTCTAATGCAGGGGCAGCCGGCTTCCATGCTGAGCTCAGAGGGTGCCTGAGAACTTCCCAGGCTCCAAAGTGAGTTTGAGGAAGGGAATTGCCTTAACCAACCTACCCCCATTAAAAATGTTAATCAAGGCCTGTTCTACCACAGTCCCTAAGGAGACAAGCCCCCCAGGCTGCATTACCCATGATCGGTGTGCAGTCAGGGGCTGTCCGTTAGTAGATTTATATTCGTGTATTCCCCAGCGTGTTCTCAGTGGTGAGTGTGGCTACACGTAGAGCACTCGCTATGTCTGTCTACTTGCTCTTGATCCTAACTAAAATACAGGTTGGGTAGTTCTCATCCAGAATGTTTAGGACCAGAAGTGTTTCAGATTTCAGATATTTTTTTCAGATTTTGGAATATTCAATATACATAATGAGTTATCCTGGGGATGGTAACCAAGTCTAAACACAGAATTCATTTATGTGTCATATACACCTCGTCTGCATAGCCTGAAGGTAATTTTATAATTTTTTAATTGTTTAATTTTTTAATTGTGTTTTTTATAATTTTGTGCTTGAAACAAAGCTTGTGTACATTGAGCTATCAGAAAGCAAAGGTGTCACTATCTCAGCCACCCACGTGGGCAATCTGCGGTTGTTGGGTGTCGCCATCATTCCTGACTCTGAATTAATACGCTACCGGTAAGCAATCATTTTCTTACAACTTATTCGTACATAAGCACTTAGTGAAATATATGACATATCATTAACACAGCGTAAAGGTAATGTGCTCGGGGTAACCAAGCAGAACAGTGGCGTCGCCAGGACACCTGCGTCAGCTGCTAAACAGCAGCAACAGTGACAATGGCCAGCTCTCAGCCTGTGCTGACGGATCCGCACGCAGTGCATGCTCAAGATCTCCGTTTTTAGTTTTATGCAGTGTTTCTCTGTTTTTCCTTAACTTCCCTCCATCACTTTCAGCACAGACTTACACAGTGAATCCCTCTGTCCCTGCAGGTCATACATGGTGGCCCTTGCAAGACCACGCTCTTCTGCAGGACGTTGCACACCTACACCCCCGTCCAGTTTTTTCTAACAGCTTGAATTTCTACGCTTTTTCTTATCACTGATAACCACGGGGATATCTGAACACCCTTTTCACGTTTTCAACAGTATCTTTTCATCCCTGAGCAGAGAATAAGAAAAAGAAAAAACACAATGCGTAACATACATAGGTCTTGGCCCCATGTGGGGTGTCGTGGGGAACCCACCATTGGCATGTCCAGCCTGCACTCTGCCACTTTATCACCGCTGTGGATGTGCTTGCATGGCAGGATCTGGACATGCGTGGAAAAGATATATTGCAGCCGAGAGGGGCTGTGGGAGAAGTTGATTTTTTTCCCTTGCCGATGCTCAATAAACTGTGTATTGTGCACCTGTGTTTTGACTACGACCTGTCACAGGAGGTCAGGTGTGGAATTTTCCACTCATGCCATCATGTCAGCATTTTAAAGTTTTAGATTTTGGAGCATTCCAGATTTTGGCTTTTCGAAGGAGGGATGTTCAGCCTGTAGAGACTGAGGTAGATCAGCTGTCAATGGAGTGAAGTACATATTTAATTAATGGAGATTCCAAAGCTGCAATAATGAAGAACCTCTGCGTGGAGACCGGGGAGAAGGCAGACCTCACTGCACTGCTGGGCTGGCCACGTGGGACAAGTCAACGCTGTCTGGACTGTGCTGCAGGAGGCACAGCTGCACAGAGCATGCTGTGCTGTGCTAAACGTCACGGTGTGTCCTTGGAGGCACCTAAAATACATGGTGGCCAGAGACACAAAGGGGCCACTAACCCTTTTATAACCCCGGTTTATAACCCCAGCCATATACGTGTTTCTCTGACATCACTACCTACCCTCTGACAGCCACGGAGCTGCTTCCCTGGCTGTGAGCTCCATGAGGACAGGGACCACCGTGGCTGAACGGAGATGGAGAGTCCCCAGGACTTGGCGCAGGGAGGCATTGCTATAGGTATTTGATGACAGACCTTTCCCTGAATAACTCATAGGTGAATTAGTGGCAATATCAAGACATGACAGGGACACATGAGTTCCGAGGAGAGAGAGTGTGGGTGGGTGGGTGGAAGCCAACTGGAGATTCTGAGCATAAAAGCTATTATCATGGGTCCCTTTGCAGTCAATCCTTAGAACCACGAGCTCGGTGGCCAGTGTTCCCCAGACTGTAAAATGAGCTGCCTGACCCCCAAGTAGCACATGTCAAGAGGCAGTGAATTTGATCCTCCCGCATTAGCTCATCACCCTCTTAGTGCCGATACGAGAGACGTCAAGGGCAGCGTTGGACAGAGCAGGGCACCCCCGTCGCCATTCACAGTGCCTTTGTGCTCCACCCTGCTGGCACCAGCTCTGGGGGTGGGTCCTCACCTGGCCAATCAGAACATCCCGTCTCCCTGGACATGGTGATTGGTTCCGGGGTGGTCATGTGACCCAAGCTGAGCCAGAGAGGTTCCATCTGGATTGTCTCCTGGAACCATCAGTAAGTACTAAGTACATCAGACACCAGAAAATCCCTGATACAGAAATCAGGAGTGTTACAGTAGGCCCTCGTCCCAATAATATTTAAAGGGTAAGGGCATTTCAATTAGCCTATCAGTAGTTCACCCTTAAGCTGGTTTCTACCAAACACTTTACATTATGTTAACAATTTTTCTTTTATTTTTTAATTCAGGACATTATGGGGTACTAACATTTTGGTTACATGTAATGCATAAATATACAATGTTGATGAAGTAACTGGTGTTTGAGGTGGGTGGACTTTGGATTTAACCTGAAATGCTAGCAATTGATGATCTACTTACAGAACCGTTTCACCTCCATGGACACCTCACAATTCACAAACAGTGGGCACAAGGAAGGATAATGTGTGATGGGAAAAGTTACTCTAATTTAATAAGTATTAGGTCATAGTAGGTGGAATTATTAATTCTTGGGAGATAAAGAGATCATGGGAAATCTCTAAACATTTTCCCTAAGGAAAAAAATTTAGCAAAATATACACATATATATACCCTTAGTGGGATAAAGCTATTGAATTTCTGATAAATCACACGTGCAAAACCTTCCCCCTTTTCACTGGTATTCATCAGAATTGAGCAATCCTGGTGTTGACTCAAAAGAAAATGACATTTTCAGCATCCCCTTTTCACACAAAGGAGAGGAGTACTGCAGCTTTGTGTGAAATACAGCACTGGTCGGCACGAAGGGGGCACCTAACACCCGTCGCGCTTTCCCACACCTGAGATGCGGCTAAAGGAGGGACAGTGACTCTGCAGTCCCCTCCCGTCCAGAGCAGGACAGATGGGATGTGTCAAGAGGACCTACAGATATATTTCAAACCAACAGCCCACCGCCTTAGTTTCCTGTTTTTTCCTTAATTAAATAATAAGTTCCTGGAGCTTGACACAAACCCAAGACTAGGAATGACTCATCTGAGGAGTGACATTCTCCCTCCTCCTGACAACTATTCAAAGGACAGACAAAACACCCCCTGGACCCATGGCTTCACCCCTACGAGAACAGTAGGTCTGAGTGAATGGGGAAGAAGGGTGTTTGCTTTTCCCTCTCTTTTTCTTTTAAACTGCGTGTTCAAGTCCCCTCACCCACCCGCCCACCTAAAGTCTTCTCCCGTCTATTAACTTCGGGACAAATAGATTCCATTTCATTTTAATAACACTCTTTTATATTCCTGTTCTTGCAGTATTGCAAACAGTGGGCAGACAATCAACACGATATCTCCAGGCCAACCTATGGTTCTACTCCAAAGAGAGAAAACGGTTTCTTAAATTGCTTCAACAGTTTATTTATTTTCATAATAGAGAAAAACAATACCAAGAGAACTATTCATCTGACTTTTGGACATCCTGTTTCTTCCCTGTAAAGGCTGCATTTGTTTTCGGATTTCAGTTTGGATTACAAGGCAGCCCCAAATTACTTTCCAGTTTTATCTTCCAGCCCCTGCTTGTAATGGGCATCTGGCTCTTCTCTCTGCCTCCGCTACCTCTCCTTCTCCAAGCAGCACATGGTTTCCTCAGGGGCAATACCCCTACCCCACTCTTCCCATATCTGCTTCCACGGGTGCAGACCCAACTCCAGACAGCAGGGAAGGCCCCGGGTCTAGACCTGACCAATCGAGGCACCTCGCTGTGTCGGCCACAGTAACCATTTCAGGGACGCGTGCACATTACAATGGGACCCACCGAGCCTCTCACTGGCCTGTTGAGGAAAGACGCTTTTTCTCCACTCGGGTTTCTTAGCTTCCAGGATGGAAGTTGCTGCTGCTGGAGGCCTTCTTGGCCACCACCTGGGGAAGGCCTATCTGAGAAAGAGACCGATACAGAAGAGAGGAGCGACAAACAGATGGATGCTGAAGGACACTGTCTGAGTCCTGGACCCAATCAGTCTACCTCCGTTCTCTTCAACGACATGCCTCCCGACCTGAGTTGGGTCTCCGTCACTCGCAGCCAAGGGAGTCCCGATACCTGCACTCATCACACACCGCACCCCGTCCCCGCCATCCTTTCCTCCCTGTTCACACTTTCGTGCTCTTGTGCCTTTAAACCCACTGTCCCTGCTCCTGAAACACGCTTTTGCTCTCCCTGTCTGGTGAATTCTCAGCCATTCTTCGAGTTGTGCTTGCTTTTTCACGCTCCCCCCACATGGGCCAGTGGGACCCCTCTCCAGGAACCCCAAGGCCTTGCCCAATCCCAGTGGACAGCGAGCCACTTACGGGGTGGGGCTGTCAGACTCATCTTCATATGCGCATCCCCTCCGGTCCTGGACTCGATGGCCAGTTGCTAAGCAGCACAGAAGCCGTCACATCACTTTCTCCATAGTCTCATTCTTCCCGGATCCTGACTGCAAGACATCCTCCCCCTTCTCCCGGCCTCTTCCTTGTCCTTCATCTTCCTGACCTTCATCATGGAGCGGGCGGAGTCCACGGCTCTTTGGTGTCAGACTTGTCAGTGCATGGGTGGCAGCGATGTCCAGCCTCGTGGCAACAGCCGCACGGGAGCAAAGACTGTTAACACTCTTATCTTTCCCTTCTCTTCTGACTTCACCGCACTATGGTTATAAGAGCCTCCTCGTGACCTCCCCAGCGTTTGAAGGCAACAATGGCAAAGGAAGCATAAAGGAGCAGACATCCTTTTTCACTGATTCCAAGGATAAATCACACCAAATTTTCCAATGTAATTGTGCTTTGCTTTTATGAATCTGCTTTCAGAGATTCATATGTGTCAGGCTCAGTCTCATAAGAGACTCTGAGGCATGGTAATAAAAAAAAATTAACGTGGTCCCAGGATGAATGAGCTCACACTCTCAGTGCAGAAACCGACGTTGAACTATTAGTTACCTGCATAAGGAGTTTCCCATTCCAACAGCACCGAGTTTGGTAGCTCTGTTCTGGGAAGAATACAGTCCATCATAGTTTCTTTTTGGTTAATGGCCCAATGTGTGTGTGCTAGGGGTGGGGGAGGCTGGGAAGGGTGAGAGCCCCAAAAAGAGATTTGGGCCTCATCTCTCAGAGGCTTAGAAAGACCCAGATCGGGGCCTTCGTATAAGTCTCAGTATGTATGAAAATTTAAGGAAGCCAACAAAAGTTGTGTAATATTTTAATGATTAAGTTTAACAAAGTAATGTGTTTAATTATTGTGTTTTTTTTAAAAACAAATACTCCCAAATATAATGATGGTCTTTTGAGATACAGTTCAATGATGACTTGGGGGCCTTATATGAGTTTTATACCTGGTTAAATGTCCCCTCTCCCACCCTCCTTCTCTCCCTCCTTGATAATCCACTCCGGACACTTGAGTGGCCTAGCCAAGACTCCCACTGAGTCATTCTTGCCAAATATACATCATCTTAAAAATGCTGATCAAAACCAGAATCTAAAAGAAAATAAATTATCTTTAAGTTAAAACTGTAGCATCTTTACCCAGAACAGGAAGGCCACAGAACACTGTTTTTGTAAATACCTGTCCATGACTGATGAATCACAGGGACCCTGGGTCTCCTCTCTGTTATACAGAGGTGGGAGGGGAACAAATAATCATCATGGGATCACTCCATTACCCCGTGGTCCTGCACGGCATGTGGGTTCAGGAGCACCCCTGGAATCAGTCAACAGTGAATCGTTTATATTAACAGCTACTGCAAAGTATTTCCCGGATGCTGTTTCATGGGAGACATCTAGTGCTTCTCCAATTTTGTCCAAGACTCATGTCAGGGACCAAATTCAACATCAAAATGAAGGGCATTTTCTTTTTCCTTTTCCAAATATAAAGATTTGATCACACGCAGAGTCTGTCCACACTGGGAACTGCAATGTCAATCCTTACCACCTAGTTTTAGCTGTAAGCTCACAAGATGAGACTCTTACTTGCTATCGTCTTCCTGTCTAACACAAACGCAAGGGCTGGGTTCTCCCTGCCACCAACTACAGACACTCTGAGAGTCAGTCCTGGGCTAGAATTCGCCACTGCCCGCTTCAGAAGTCACGGGGAAGGGGGGATGCCCCACAAGTACCTAATTGTCTTGCTTTCTTTCTCAAGTGCTACTTAAGGACATACACTCTTTTGTGTCTAGTGAAGCAAGACTTTACTAGGAAGCCAAAACAATGACACCTTCCAAAGAAATGAGTTGAGGTCACTCGGACCTTTCTCACGACTCCTGCGCACATCGAAACGCACCCATTCAGCACCTCGTGCCCTCACACCCCTCTCTTCCCTTCCCGAGACGACACCTCGGCAATAGAGAAAATGTTTTGGGATAATTGTTAACCGATTGACCAAATGTAGATGGAAAATTTGCATGTTAATGGTATCATCTAGCAATTAAAAAAAAAAGGATCTCTGAAGGAGGCGCGTTCAAGAACAGTCACAAAAGCGTGCTCACGTTGCCCGACAACTGCAGGCAGCACAGCAGTCTGCCTGGGCTCTCTGGCGGTGACGAGGGTCGCACTGCCGTTTCAAATGCCATCACTTATTCGGATCCTGCCACACGAAGCTCTTCAAAGTGTTCTTACCTTCCTCACCCTCCTTTTGTGTGTGGTTGATGAGTAAGGGGAGGAGAAAGGAGCAAGAGAAGAAGCTACTTAAATGGCCCTGAATGTTTTCAGACCTGAGAGCTTAAAGTACGCTTCCCCGGGAGAGTTGGAATAATGTTCAGCACACACACAAGTGTGCTCACACACACACACACACACACACACACACACACACAGGCTCTTCTGTGTCCTCCTCCTGGGACATCCTCCATCACCCCAACGCTGCCCATGGCCCCCACCACCATCGCAGCACCCGCCTCCATCGCAGGTCCCTCTACCGACAGCAAAAGCCCCGCAGCACAGAGACGGTCAACCAGCTCTCTAGCCCACCGTCCAGTGTGGAGACAGAGGATTTTGCCAGCCCATGCCAGCTGCGCATGACTTTATGCTTGCCGTGCCCTCTGTCTGGACCGCTTGCTCCTTCGTCTCCTGCGGTATCAGTTCAAACACCCTTACTTAATTTTCCTCCTTAAAACTTACCACTTAATACACCACATTATACTTACAAACGTGCTTGTGCTCTCTCTACCCCCCACTAGAACGGAAGTTCACGGAAAGCAGGGACTGTGTCCACTGCAGGCATCCTGGACCATTTTACGATCGTGATCCTCAAACTTCAGCATGTATCGGAATCTCCCGGAAGCTTTGTTAAAACAGAGACTGCCAGCCCCACTCCTAGATTGCTGATACAGTAGGTCTGGGGTGGTACCCCAGAATTTGTGTTTCTAGCAAGTTCCCTGGTGGTGCTGATGCTTCTGGTCCAGGAATCACACTTTGAGAACCACTGCTTGAACAGTTCTTGGCGCATAAAGGGTGCTCAATAAATATTTGTAAAATGAATAAGTGAATGAAGTCCTTACGGTGTCTCCTGATCATCGACAAACCTCCGCGGACACACCCAGGAGAGGATCGCTCTCTTAGGCAGCACACCCTCGCCCAGCGCGGCTTTTCCACGGAGTACAGCTCACATCTGGCCTCGGGAGGCCAGGGCTCCACTCCCAGGGCCCTGGGGAGGCCTTTCCTCCACGGAGGTACCTGTCACCGCAGCTACGGCAAATCATCCTTACTGCAGATGTTACGGCCGAGTTTAGGCTTTTTATGCCATCATCAAAGTTCCCCTCAAGGAGGACTTTCTCTTTTATGTTCAAGGAGGAATATCATCACCCTGCTCGTAATCATGAAAAACAAGAAACATCTTAAATATCCAACAACAGAGAAATAAGGAAGTGATGGCATAGCCATATGCCAGAATATCACTCAGCCATAAAAATTATGTTTACACAGATTGTTTTAATAGCCACAGTAAAATGGTTTTTATATAATACTATAAAGAATAAAGCTGGAATAATATTCCCCTTGGAAGCTCGCTCCAGTGGGGCAGGTGTGGGAGACCTTGCTCTGCAACCCCCGGGCAGCAGCACAGATGCAGCGGCCTCTGCAGCCACTGACACGTGTGTTTTGCGGGTGTCACTTTGTAACTGGAGGATGCTGTTTGGAAGGATGCAGGGAAGGCAGCGAGAGATGGCACAGTGAGGGAGGGGGGATGGCCTCGCATGCATTCCCCGCCTACCTCTGGACTGGAGTTTGTTTCTCTGTCTAGAGGAGAGAGGACCCATTTTATAATAATACAGAAATAATAACTAACTTCTATTAGCACTAACCATGTGCTGGACATATGTCCTAAGATATATGCATAGATTAATTACACTCCATTTATTCAGGAATCCAATTATTTCAAGAAAACCAATGGACCAGTTTTCATTAAACACTTTGTGTAGCCGTGAGATCAAACAGGGCTGCTGTGAATCAGATGTATTCGTGTGGGTGTGCTCGTTAAAAAAACAAAGATTCCTCTAATGTGAAGTTAACATTCTGATGGAGGAAAAGACACAATAAGTAGGCAAATTATAAGGGATATTAGAAAGTGACAGGTGCTACATAAAATAGGAAGAAAGGCAGGAGAGGGGTAGAGATAGCATTCATGTGATTTTAAATAACAAGGTAGAGAAGAACCTAAGGGAAAAGTTGACATTTAGCAAAGACTTGATTTTGCCGAGGGAATGTGTTGGTTTGTAAAGGGGATGTCCAATTTCAAGACTCTGACATTGAAGAAGCTCTCGTGTGTCCCAGAAAAGGGCTGGGGGCCGGCAAAGCTAGCGTGGATTCATTTAGGAAGAGGACAGGTGGGGGGAGGCCAGAGGTAAGGCACGACTGAGATTTTACAGAAAAAAAAAGAAAAACAGGAGACCTTTTGCAGTGGCTGAATTCTTCTGCAAATGGGCAGAGACTAGGATCCACGCAGTTTGGGCATGAATCTAAATGTGATTGTTGCCTGTGGCAACAGAGTTGTGAGAGCTAAGTGTGTGTACGTGCCCTGTGTGTGTGTATGTTTGTGCCGTAACCTTGCCATATTAACCTGGACATAAGAAAACCATAAAAGTAATGATGCCTACCCCCAAAACAAATTATAGTTCTTATCTATGGGAGGCAGGATCATGGCTAATTTCTGTTTTGTTTTATACTAGTTTTCTAAATCATCTACATGTTATGTTAAGGACTTATTCTCTGAGAACAGTTTTCAGAGAGGCCACATGGCAAAGTAGAAACGGTTAGTCTTACTGAGGCACAGATCATGGCTCTGCTACTTAACAGCTGAATCACCATTAGGAGCAGCAATTTCCATCTCTGTAATAAAGGGAGCTATTTAAGGATGAAATGAGATAATATCTGTGTATCAGTTAAGGATATTTTTGGCTGTTAGTGATAAAACTGCACAGTAGTAGCTTAAATAACAAACAGGTTTATTTTCCTTGTATAGTAAGGCATCTAGGAACAGATGACTTTAGCATTGGCTCAGGGGCTCAATGATGTCTGGACCAAGAGTTTTGCTGTTTTGGCCCTTTGACTCATGGTCATAAGGTGGCTGCTGCAGCTCCAGCCATCACTGTTCTGTTCAAGGCAAGAAGAAGGAGGAAGACAGAAGAAGAGGGAATTATCAACAAACCAAATGCTTTATGAAACCCCCACAGAGAATTCTACTTCTATCTCATTGTCTGTAGTTTGGCCACTGTAACTACAAGGTGTTCAAAGAGAAGGGATTTAGACAATGAAAGTTGTATTATCTAATAACCACTTTTTTACACTCTGGAAACACAAGCCCTATGCCTGGTACACAGGAGACAATCTGTAAATGCTGGCTATTTCTATTATCAAACTTTTTTCAGTTACCTTTACTTTTAAGAAAGACAGTTCCATGCTTTAGGAACAGTTGCCTCCATTAAAGCATCCCCAAGGCAGCTGGCTCCGATTATTGCCTTTCCAGTCATCAATAATTAATAATAGGTTTTCTTCAACCTGCTCACACTCTAGTTTTCATCAGCTGAAGCCGTTTTCCCACCCATGCCCAGCTGCACTGATTATTTGGGGTTAACCTGTTAGAAGCCAAATGGTTACTGAGGGCTCCTCGAGGAGATTCAATCCAAAAAAAACCAAATCCCACGACTAAAGCAGCCTGTGGGTCCATAGTCAGCAGGTCTGTCCACATCTCACCGTGTCCATGGGCACCAGCCTCGTCCACACGACCACCTCTTATCTGGACAGGGTAAGATCCCCCAATGGCCCCTTGACCCTCTCGTGCCCCTGCCAGAGCACGCCCCTTACACAGTGAGTCAGACCTTGCCACTCACTCTCCCACTTAAAAGACTTCCAGCACACGCATTTGGAATGGGATTTGCCAGAGTGCGCGATCTGACCTCATCTGTCTCGCTTCCTCTGCCTCCCCGCGCACGGTCACGGGGGTTACTTACTGGAGGCAAAGCAACATTCAGCCTTCAAGAAGAGGGGATGTTGCTTTCAGACACCTTCCCGTCAGCACGGGCAAAATCCTAACTGAGCACCGGGCTTGATGAGCATCGCTGATCGACTTTGTGAAGAAAGCAAAATTTGAGGAGAAAGTTTGTTTTTGGCCATTTTGGGAAGACACGTGTGAGTCGCAGGTAGGATGGTGGTGGCAGCTGCCAGCGCACGCAGCACTTGGAGCCACCGAGCTGTGACGCTTCTGAGCAATTCATCACTCTTGGCAGCAAGACCCTGGTGTGGATTTAGCAGGGAGCTCGGGGGAGGCGAGAAAGATGCTCTCGCGCCTTCGCCTCGGCGTCTGTCTCTTCTCCAGACGCCTGGCAGGGAGCGCCTGTCCCCTTAGGTGACAAGGATGCTGCTCCTGGGTGGAGAGATGGATTGTGAGCAGATTCGAGAACTCACATGCCTGTGCTGGCAAAGATATGAAAAACTAGAGCCCATGCGTGTCGCTGGTGTAAACGTAAAATTGTGCTGTTGCTTTGGAAAACATTTTGGCAATTTCTCAAAAAAATAATCATAAAGTTACCTTATGACCCAGAAACCCCACTTATAAATATCTACCCAATGGAATTAAAAACAAATGTTCAATCAGCATTATATGTAATACCAAGAAGTCAAACCAATGTCCCTCGACTGATGTACTGATAAACAAAATGTGGTCACCCGTGTAATGAAATATTATTATGCTATCAAAAAAACAAAGTCCTGACACCTAAAAGAATATGGATGAATCTTGAAAACATTACACTAAGTGAAAGAAGCCAGACACAAAAGGCCATATGTCATGTGATCCCATTGATATGAAATATCTATAGTGGCAAAACCCGTAAAGACAGACTGGCGCTTTCCAGGGCCGGGGTCGGGAGGAAAGCAGAGCGAGTGCTGATGGGGTAACGAAATATTCCGGGATCAGATAGTGGCGATGGTTGTACGACTTTGCGAATGTACTAAAAACCGACTTGCATACTTTTAAAAGATGAACCTTATGTTACGTGAATTATATCTCAATAAAGCCACCATTAAAAAACACTTAAGGGCAAGTCTGATTTTAAATCACCATAATTTTTCTTAAAAGTCATGACAGCTTCTCCATTGTGAACTTCCTAAGTTACTGTACATGGTGGCCGCAAGAAGTAAGAGGAGCCCTACCACACTCAGGGTCTAAAGTCAGGAAGAACTTATTGTTTTCCATGGTTTCACACAACTCCAGTCCAGCAAACTGGAAAACTGATGTTCCACAAACCTTCTGCCTTGTTTTGCCCATTGCGAAACTTAACCCAGAGCTATGATTCACTGTCCTGTGCCATGCAAGGACCTTGACATGAGAACGTTTATTTTATCGTCAGAAATACATCCCCCCAGATCCTAACTCTGAAAGATCTTCCAGCACCAGTCATAAGAGGTGACATGTGCATACTAATGCTCCTAACAAATGGTCACCGCAGGGTGTAGCTCAAGTTTTTGTCACTGTCACCCTTTAACGGAAGAAATTCTCCGTGTGAAGCTGCCCTGACACACATTCCAACCCAAATGATAAACCTTCCTTGCAAAAGTTTCAGTGCTTATCCACTGATTCTCACCTCTGGCTACATGTTATAATCACCGAGAAGCTTTTTAATAATACCGTTGATTGGGTCTCACCTCAGAACAATCGAATCAGAATCTCTGGGGATGCATCTTGGGCATGATTATTTTCTAAAGCTCCTAAAATTAGTCATCCCATTGTGCAGCCTAAACACTAATTAGACCAAAAGCAAAATCAGCAAAAACCGATGTGGGCATTAGGTGGCTGCAGTTCATAAGAATGATGCATATTTCAAACTCTTACTTGTTTTTGATAATGTCAGCTGTACTCACGGATGTCATCCTCATGAGTGCAGATCAGTATGGAAAGCAAGGCTACTGCAGGGGTCTCTCTGGCCTGTACCACTCCAAGAGTCACGGGAACCGGAAGATAAGAGACAAGGTCACTTGACTTGGGAGCACCAGGCTCCTCCTCCTTCCAGGTGTCCTCTCACCGTGTGCCATCTTCTGCAAGGACACTTTAGACGGCAAGCGCCAGCAAGTGCTAGTCCTAAATATCCCTTTGGTCAGGCCAACATGAGTTCTTCAGCCTCAAGATCCTTCACTTCATCCCGTGCCGGAAAGCCAAGGCCCACCCTGGATATGCTCAGCCCAGGCTTGGGCACGCATTCCCCGAAGCTTTGGGCACGGTGCGACAGAGGCACCCGCTGTTTCATGTATCCTCGTACCTACATCCCTGAGCTCTCAAGACCAGCATTACCACCCTGCAAAAGACCCTCTGCCATGGGATGGAGCCGTCCGAGTAACCCTTGCTCCCAAATCTGGTTCCTTTTTTCAGCAGTGAGGTTGGAGATCCCCACCACTAACTTTATTTCTAAGGACTTTCTCAACCCAGGTGAGCTTAGGCTGGTGTTTCCAAATTTTGTGTTTAATGCATGCCTTTTTGGCCAAAAAAATTCACATGCTCTTCTATTCCTCGTCCCCCATGCAGCTTGAGGCACAGTTGGGGAGGTTACCTCTTTTTGTGTCCTTTGCATGGAGAACAATTGCTGTGTTCTTCAAACTTCCACCAGGTATGTGTCCAGTGCCACCTTCTCTGGATTGCATTGTGAAAACAAGGTTTTATTGTATTGTATTAGGGATTTTTGCTAAGAGAATAGATTTTAGGGACTCTCGCCATAAATAAAAATGTAACTATGTGGAAATGTTAGATTTCTTGACAGCAGTAACTATTTCACTATGCATGAGTATATCAAAACATATTTTGCACCATAAATATAATACATACAATAAAAAATAATAAAAATAAACTCTGGACAAACTTTTTGGGGTTTTTATATGTCCTTAGCACACTGGCACTTTTTCCATTTCTTTCAAAATAGCCCTCATTTAGGGAGTCAAACTTGTTTAATTTCTATCAAAAGGTAAAATTTTATTTCATAGATTTATCTTGTTGACTTCTGAAATTACAAAGCACAAAGATGTAAGTTGTGTGAAGACAGTGCCTGGCATAAGACAGTCAATAAATTCTCACTAATGATTCATCATAAATGATTATATTGATACTCTCTATATTTAGCTATTTGTTACTTATTTGGAACCAAGGTTGTGAATATATTGCAAAATTTGTTATTAAGTTTCTATAATTGCATAACAATTTTAAGAAAAAAATAGGAATCACATACAATTTATCTTTTTTCCCCCCATCATGGAACATGGACACAAAAATGCTACTACATTTCTCCTTCTCCCAAAGACGACCTGCTCAGTCTCTCTGTCTGAGACACCGGCACGGGAGCGAGGCTGACCTGTCCTGCTTCCGTCCACTGCACTCAACGGCCAGGACAACCAATGTTCCTACGAAACACTTCTGCCACCAGACTCAGGCAAATGACGTTTGATGCACTAAGACTGTGATTAAGGAAACAGCTCATCCCACATGCTCAAGAATCAGACCTTCCAGCCGGGAAAGGAAAACACAGCACAGTGTTCTTGTCTTTTGCATTGAAAATGGGCATTCCAGTTGCACGTAAGACCTTGAGTGACTTTACAGATGAATTTGGCTTTCATTAACAGATACATGCAGTTACTATTCCACTTTGGTCATTGATGGTCTCATGTATCTTGTGGCTGATTGTGTGTGACCAGCCACCGCATTAGAGGAGATGATGTGTAGGTGGCTGGCCCCTTTTGCTTTTGTGTCTAACCGTGAAAAAAAAAAAAAAAAAAGATGCTGCAGGCACAAGAAAAGCAAAATTAATTCTCTTCTCACTCCATAGGTGTAAATTTGCCATTGATGGTATATCGTTCCTCCTCTTCACCTTCTCTGTATACATATAAACGCATTGCTCTAAATGCGTGTGTGTGTGTGTGTGTGTGTGTGTGTGTGTGTGTGTGTGTACAGAAAGACAGAGTTCTCTCTAACTGAATTTCATTTCTATAATGAGGTCATAAATGGTTGGAACTTAATCTCAGCTCTTGCCACAATTGACTCCATCTGGACCGTTTCTACTCGAGCCCATGATGAAGAGCAATTTATGATGAATCAATAATAATGGCCAGTCAACTGTTCCTGAGCTTTGAACTAAAATTGAGATACAGTGATGTGTTTACACAACCTCAGATAATGTCAATATTGAAAACCAACTAGCAGAGAGGTCAAAATTCCTTTACCTTCTGCTAAAATAATGAGTGTTTAGAGTCTCATTATGCAAATGACGCCTCTGGAGAACTATGTGCTTTGAGTTGAGGATATAAAAAGAATAGTACTAAATGTGGTGGACATATCTTGTTCATTTGTTTCTCCCTGTGTCTTCCCAGAACTGGTTTCTCTTTCTGAACAACACCCTATTTATTTAAATTAGAATTATTTTTTTTTCACACTAGATATAGTCTACTCTGGTGGTCACATAAGCCAAGTTAGAGCAATTAAACATCCCTTTTTACACAGAAGGACAAATAATTTAAAAGAGCTTATGTTCAATTTCATTCAAAAGATGGCTTGCTTTCTAATCCGTTTGTATCAAGGGAGCACTAATGAGGTTCCCCATCCCTCTTCCCGGGCTGCCTTGGGCCGCCACTCCCGGGCCAATATTGAGCTTCCCACTAATTCCAAGAACAGCTTCCGCCTGCCCGAATCTCTGTCCAATAAATCACCCTGTGCTCAACTTAACCCAAGTTGATTCATTTTTGCTTGCAAAGGAAGAATACTAGCTCATATGCCCACACGTTTTTAAAATACTTTTGATTTAATAATATAGCTATTGAGTACCAAGGAAGTGCCCAGAGGTTGGGCACTGAAAGATCTGTAGAACCTCTACCCTTAAAACCTCAAGGAATCCCTAAATAGTCCATGGCTATGGATGGGGAAGGTTTCAATAAAGAAAAAGAGGAAGGAAAAAAAATTGTACCACAAAGTACGAAAACTACTGGATATGTCTTTACATTTTGAAACCCAGCAAGAATCACGTTAGCATTATACACACGCACACACACGCACACACACTCAGAGAGCAATGACTTTAACACAGGCACAGGTAGCTCTAAACAGCAGATGTGAGCCAGGGTATCCGGGCTGGTAGAGGCACGTGCATGGTGGCAGGTGCCTGCTCATCAAATTCCCTTTCACAGTGTGACAGACAACTGCTGCAAGGCCACTGCTCATCCAGCAACTACATTTCCCAGGATCTAGATGGGATCATGTGACTATAGGATCACGTGACTCGGGAAATATGAGCAGAAGCAACGTGTGCTGATGCATCTTGTGATGCGGCTGACTCTTCTCTGCTTGTTCTTTCCTTTGGTGACATCTTGACACAGGTTGTCACATCCATTTTGGAAGTCATATGTTGAAGTTGGCAAAGTCATATACAGAACCAGTCACTGCTTAGAAGAGATTCATCTAGTGATTTGGAGCAACCATTTGGGGGTTTCTTGCAGTGAGGAATAAACTTCTCTTGTGTTTGAGCCATTTTGCGTGTTTAAGTTTGTCATAGCAACGAGCATTATCCTAAACAGCACACTCAGATACATACACAATGAAAATTTCTATATTTTATATGACTGCTTCTTTTTGGACAATGTATATAAATATTTATTTATTTCACTGAACAAGTATTTGCTGAAATCCTATCCCTTGCTAAGTATTCCGCTAGGACGTGTGAATGAAATTCAAACCAGACATGTCTAGTTTCCAGTATCCTAAAATATATCGCTTAAAATATTAATCTATAACCGAATAACAATATGGCTTTCCATTTACGTACCACATTAATGTGTGAAGTTACGGTTCACATCCATTAACTCAAGTGATTCCCACAATATTCCTGTAGTGTAGGCAAAGCAGAGATCCTTAACTCCATTTTCAGGTATAAATCCCGAGACTCAACAACCTGCCCATAGTCAAAGAGCCAGCAAGGGGCTAAGTCTGGAGTAAAGTCTAGAGCAGTGGTTCTCAACCAGAGGTGATTTTGCTCCACACCTTCCCCAGGGGCAGTGTCTGAGACACTATTGAGTGTCACACCTGGGCAGGGGGCGCCATGGCAGCTGGTGGGCAGAGTCCAGGAATGCTGATGTGCACCTTACCATGCACAGGACAGATCCTATAACATGGAATTATCCAGCCCAAAATGCCAATAATGCTGAGATTGAAAAACTCTGGCCAAGAGCTTCTGTTCCCTAATCTTAGGTTTATTCCATGAGAACTTCAGACTTCTCAACACCAATCCAGGAAGTTAGAAGGCAGTGGAGTAATGTCTTCCAAGTTGTAAATAAAAAGTATTTCAATCCTAGAATTATATACCTAGAAAAATTAAGGTGTGATAGTAAAATAAAGACATTTTCATATAGTCTAGGTTTCTTTGGAAGCCATTAATAGTACACCCCACCAAAATTAGGAAGTAAACCAATAAAGAGGAAGACCCACACATAAGAGAGGCCAATAAAATCCACAAGATGTTGGCGAAGGAAGATCCAAAGATGAGAGCTGTTCACTAGGTGTAGAAAGCAACTTGTCCGTGTTGAAATAGGTTGGAAGATTCAAGGGGAAATGATCACCAAGAAAATGAAATCGATGGAACATATTGATAGCAGGTTTAGAGAACTGGTGGGGAATATGAGATCAAGTTAGTGATGAGTTTATAAAAAGTAAAATAAAATAAAACAAAACAGCAGGACAATTATTAGCTCCAGGTAAAACAAAAAATACAAAAAAAGAAACAATCTGGTAATCTACATGTGAGTCTGAACCACACAGAAAGCTGATGGTAACCACACTGAAATGCAGACTTTTCAACCAGGATTCTCAGTATGGTGAAGCCTTGGGAGATAGTAGATTTCAGAAGTAAGGAAGGTAAAATTTCCGGGAAAACTGAGATCCCCTTCTCTCTAGCAAAAGATCTGACTTAGATGACTGGTGCCTCCTTCAATGCAGGAGAAAGCCTTAAACCCTTGAGCAAGGAGCAGGGATCTCAAGGTCAAACAATATCACCAGCAATAAAGCACCTTTTCCCAACCCCATCCATCCTCTTTCAGTTGGACACTTTAAGGCCCAGAGAGCTGGCAGGACCTGTCCGATGTCCAGATGATGGAGACAAGAGTAGAGCCACAAGTTTCCTTATTCTTGCTCTGCCCAAGGGCAGATAGTTGGCTTCACCTCTCCCTGCCATGAAGAGACAACTTAATTCATACATGAGAGATACTCTGTTAGTTTATGATTTAGTTTAGGCGCATGACATATTTTCTTTGCTTCGATGAGAGAGAAAATATAAGTTCTCTTTTTGCAGGTGAGAGGCTTAAAGACACACACACACACACACACACACTTAGTACCACTTTGAGTTCACCATCTCTCTCAGTTGTATTGACAGTAAGAACTTTTTGTTTGCTGAGAGTTGAGCTGAAGAAAAATCTTTCAAAGCATGAGCAAGAGGGAGCTTTCTAAAATGACTAAGGTTTGTGGCTTTGCAGGCTATAAGCCTGGATGTGTTGATTAAGATAAATAAGGAAACAACATCCCATATAAACAGATCTTTATACCAATTCTGTTGCCCGTTGATGATGGTTGATGATTTCCTAGTAAGGAAAACAGATAATAAAAATAATAGTACTATATCAGGGATTTCTATTAGAATTTGTTCATTCAGACTGACAGACATTCCATTTATAACTTCGTATTTAAGGAGATGGTTAGAAAAAGAGGTGAAGGAGGTCTCTTAGAATGATGCTCTGAAGGCGATACTAATGGACATCTTCTTCAGCCTGTGCTTCATAAAGTGAAGTTTGCAGCCATTTCTAGACAAGCAATGAATGTCTGTCTACAGGGCAAGGAAAGGCTGAAATAATGAATAAAAATAGAGATTATCAAGAACACTACTAATCTGGGAGGAAAGAGGACCCAGCATTGGATGTTGGGTCTTTGACTCTCGACCTTAAAGAAAATAATTTCTTAAAAAACTATTTTTAACACTTAAAAAAATCTATGCCAACCCAGACAGGAAAAAAAACCCCCACATTTAATGTAAATAAAACGGTTCATGGCATCATTCATCTCTCTAATTTAATGTGTGGATTCATTCTTGAATAAATCAAATATATAGCTTTGTTAAGACAAAAACTCAAGGAATTAAGATTTCTTTAATTCAGTATCTGGATCTCTTCTTTTTATTCCATAAACGTATTTTTGACCAGTATATTAGAAGGCATATATCTTAGGTATATTTTCCATAATATGAAAATTTTTATCCAGAGTTTACTACTTCATTGCACTTTAGAAGTACTCTTACTTAAAGAATAATCTATACGTGGGGAAAACAAGCTGGGAATTTGAGCTAAGGACATTTGAAGACTCTCCTAATGTTAAGATCTTATAATGTTAAAATTTATTTAACAAATTCCATAGAATTCAAGCTTTTTGTACTCACGTTCTCTCCACATTGTGACACTGGACTGCAGAGAACGTTGGACAATGCAGAGAACTACTAACTGCCATCCGGATTCTCACTGATTTCTCTGTTTGCACCGTGAAGCTGGGTTTTCCCCAGGGAGGAATCATCACAGACGGTCTGTGCTGACAGCGCCCCCGGGGAAATGTGCTGTTTGAGGGAGGGTCCGTGCTGCTCCCGGGCTCCGTGGAGCCCAGATAACCAGCTCTGCTCATGGAGGTGCTTGTCCTGCTGATGCGGCACCCGTGAGGGAAGGGAGCTGATTGTTTTCAGTTGTTGCTCTAGTTGGGGTCCCTTTTTATAAGCCCATGATGACAAAAGCCCCCTGGGGTGTGGGCGTCAGCAGAGTTGAGCAGCTTAAAGTAGCGTCTGGAGCACAGACTTTGTTTAGAGCAGACCTGGATCCAAGTCCCAGCCCTGCCACTTGGTAATTAGGTGACTTTGGTCAAGCTGCTTAAACTCCCTGAGCCTCAGGTTTCTCATCTCTAAAATGGATGTAATAATAGCCTCTTCTTCATATAGCTGCTGTGTGACATGAGCAATAAGCAGATTAATTCCGTGTGTGTGTGTGTGTGTGCGCGCACGCACCCTGTATCATTTCCTTTAGGAACTGCCTCTATCCAATTCCACGGGCTCCCGTTGGGGCTTTAAAACCTGCAGCTTCATTAATTGGTAACACTCATGTGGTGTGTAGTGCCTACTGCATGCCAGACACCGTTCTAAATCCTCTACAGACAACTCGTTTAATCCCTAGAACAACCCTCTAGGTAGGTATTTTTGTATTTATTTTACAGGTAAAGAAACTTAAACACAGAAGGTCACAGGACCTGCTGAAATTCACATAGCTATGAAGTGGCTAAGCAGGGATTCGAGACCAGGCAATCCAATTCCAGATCCAACCGTAACTGCTTTTCTATGTCTACTTATCCACACCATGCCTCTCCACTTCTTCCATAGGAGCTACGACTCAGCCTGGCTCCACATGTTTTCCCCGCCCCTAGAACCAGATAGTCCATGGAGATGGACATGTAACTTTGCAGAGCTGAATAGATTCTGTTTCAAGAACTGATCTGCTGCTGGGGGAAGCACATCACTCTCTTTGCTCTGAGATTGCTAGGATTTTTAAAATTTTTGTATTTGTATAAATGCGTGGGGTACAAGTGTAATTTTGGTACATGGATATATTGCACAGTGCTGAAATCAGGGCTTTGGCGTATCCGTCACTGGAGTAACGTACATTGCACCCATTGAGAAGGAAGACGCAAACCTGGAGCTGCCCAGGGCTGTCTTCTCAGCTCATAGAGAAAAGCCACCTGAGGTGGACGCCAGCAGCACGGCAGAAGCGAAGTTAAGTAAACAAGAGAAAAACAAAGAGATTCAATGGACTCCGGATTCAGCCAAGCCTGAAATTCCTGTCTACATGGGCCAATTCCTTTTTTATTTGTAAACTGTTTTTATGTAGTGTTCTGGCCCATTAAGAAACCTGACAAATAAAAATTCAAATAAGCATTAGCAAGACACATAAGTCCTCAAATTTAAACAAATATTAATACAAATATACATACACATAGACATAGACATATATAGGAGACATTTAATCAAGGCATTGGAAGGCTTAATGGATTCAATAAACAATCTCTAAACAGAAATTCCTAGATACACTGGAGCTATAAATTATTAGCATAATAATGATGATAAAACCTGCTAAACACACATATTAAACATTCTGCCACTAAGGAGCACTCTCCAGCACATGCCTGTCTGTATTAAAGATTTTTGCTATAGAAGTTCAAAATCTCGTCTTTTAATACATCTCTTACCTTAGTACACAAGATCAAAGCAATTTTCAGAACACAGAGGTCACAGACTATAATAGAATATATGTAAGACACAAGCTATAGCTACAATCAGGGAATTCAATTATCATCATGTTTAGTCTTAACTAGCTTATAACCAATTCCTGCCCTAATCTCAGGCTGTACATGACAGAGAAGCAGCAATAGGAAAGGAGGCATTTGGATTTCAGCTGAGGGTATAAAATCCCCAAAACCACTCTCAAATAAGTTGCATTTATTCTTTTTCAGTTGGGTGATTTGCTCAATATGGAGTTGTATAAATGTACAATCTTGTTTGTACACATTCATATTCTATGGAGATAGTGTGATACTGGTATTTTGTACATTTGATGTGTACGAACTTATTACCTTATTTATATGCTTATGATATATATGCAGTTAGCATAAAATGGAACCTTATATATATACAAGATATACTATCTTATTTATATTAATGTATACATAGAATTTACACAGTGTGATATGTTTGCATATATACAAGATGTGCAATCGTATGTGCATGCAGAATATATGCAGCTAGTCTGATATGCATGTTTGCATATACATGGGCATTTGCACAGCCCTTTCAAAATGTTTACTTTGCAGACATTTCCCATTCTATCACTTTGTCAGTGTTTCCACGTAGACACAGACATTTGTGTAATTGAGACTAACATAAGGACATGCAGCACCTACACACCCAATCGCCAGCCTTTTCTCGCTGCTAAGCCAACATCCAGTTCCAGCTCACATCCTCTTCCTCCAGCCTCACTCGGTGCTTGCGGAATTTCTGAGGCATTAAGACGAAGTTCTAGTTGCAGAATGAAGAACCATTTTCCCCCTAAAAAATAGATCTTTCCCTTTTTGTGTATTTTTTTTTCACTTCTGCTGATTTGAACTGGTGTCATTTTTAGTAGCAGATGCTTAATTCAGATAGAGCTTTTTAAAAGGGATCTGGATGGAGTGAAATATAGGGAAAATTACTGGAGCAAAGTCACAGTCATTTTGTGTCTAAATAGAAGTTCTCTGTTAATTTTTGATTTTCACATATGCAGAACATTGCAATGCACTGACTTGTTCTAAATCTCCACATTCAATCATTTTCTAAAGGGAAAAAAAAATTTAAAAAATAAAATAAAACCCTAAAAACCTACCCCAAGGTGTTTTATTAATTGACACTTTGGAAAGATTGCCATTAGATAATTTTTAAAAATACATTCCTATGCTGTAGCATATTATTTTTACAACTTTTCCCCCAAAATCTCATCCTCATCATGCCATAAGCACGTGCAGAGAATGAGAAGCATTCAGGAAGGACATAAATGGAGGGAAATTAGAGAAGAAATTAACATTTATTGGCCATATAATATGTGGTAGGAATTACTTTGTACTAGATGTTTAACTTACATTAACTGTTGTAATCATTATAAAGCTCTTGTGTGCCAGGTACTATAATTTACAGTGCTATGGATAAAGTAAATGATTTTACCTATCACTCATTAAGCACTTTTTATGTTACAAGCAATGGGCTAAGCACTTTGGTATAGATTTTCTAACCTTATCTTTACAGAAAACTAATGAGTAGGCACTATTAATGTGCCAATTTACACATGAGGAAAATGAAGCTTAGAAGATAGGTAATTTTTCCAATACACTTAGCTAATAAGTGGCAAAGTTACAAAGCCCACATCCCTAACCAACTTCATGACATGGCCTCGATACTGAGTATACTGCAAAATGCTTAGCAGAGATTCTAATGTGCAATCAATGATAGTTGAAAACAATATTTATGTGGGACCAAGACTGGGCCAGGCATCTACTCAGCCAAGCCCAAACCCCCAGACTAGCAAAATAAATCAATGGGATAAATTGGGATGCCTAGAAAGTAAGCTCGACACATACAGGTATAGGATAGATGATAAAGTTGAAATATAAATTAAGGGGAAAAGGGTATATGTTTGATAACTATATTGGCCTTCACATAGAAAAAAAGCAAGCTCAGTCCCTACCTCACACCATACGCACACTACACTGAGAACAGTGCTTCCAAGTCTCCCCCAAATCCAAATCTTCATCCTATCAAACCCATCTTTTGTTCCATTTTTATGCACAACCAACTCTTTTCAGGTCAAAATATCAGATCCAAATTAAGATAGGGCCAAGCTGGACAATTCAAAGGTCTACACCTGCGGGGCCACTAGGAAATAGAAAGAAGGATCTTTGCTGAATCTCTACGGGGTACAGTATAGGAAATATCCCGACAGATCTGCTAAGGAGGATGTTTCTTACTAACCTCTCAGTGTGTTGGTTTGTTGCTGTTGTTGTTGTTGAATGGGGTATGCAAGTGAGGGGCCATAGTGGAGTTTATATCAATAACAAGAATAATACTGAACAATCTTTATCCTTGTCTTCTCTTTTTTCTCACCCACTTCTTCCTTTCCTCTAAATTAATGTTGAAATTTTTTTTAGAATATTAACTTGAAGGAGTTTGAATTTGTTAGCCAGCCAGGGCCTCCAGTTTGCTGGCTAGCCCTATAGTGTGATAGGCAATTCTACTTTTATTTTCAGAGAAAAATCAAACACAGTTAATGTAACTATCTAAAAAGCTAGTTCAAAAATGAGAATAATGCCTCCAGAGAATTTAAAAGACTTGTTGGATCTTATAATATTTGTGACCCAAGCTAGTTTTCTTACAATATAAACAATATTTTCAACTCAATTCTGTGTTGGAAACACAATGTTTTATTTCCATTTCAATGTTGCATAATTTCCATATGGCGATGCCTAAAATCTTTTCTGATGTTAAACAGATTATAAAAATGACATGCCAAATTTGAAAAATGTCACTACATGATAGTTTTAGTTATGAATAATTTTTAAATTGCTTTTTTGTCTGTAGTAATAGGCTTAGCATTATGTGAAAACTCTAAAACATGGAAATATTTCAAACACTCCAAAAGCAGAAAGAGTCTATTTTTTTCTGGGATTCTGGGATAGCTAAGGCCACAGAAGTACTGATCTTTGTTTGAAGAATCAACTTTTGTTTCATTGATTTCCTGTATTAGTTTTCTTACTTCAATTTGATTCTTTCTTCTTATATTTTTATTATTTCCTACTTTTTGCTTTCTTTGGGTTTATTTTGCTTCTTATATTCTGATATCTTGAAGTAGGAACTTAGATTGTTGATTTGAGGCCTTTCTTTCTTTGTTTCTTTGTTTCTTACATAAGCATTTAGTGCTATAAAGTTTCCTCTTACCACTATTTTAGTTGTATCCCACAAATTTTGATATATTGTGTTTTCATTTTTATTCAGTGTTATGTATTTTATTTCTTTTGATATTTCCTCTTTCATACATACATTGTTTATACATAGAGTTTAATTTCCACATATTTGGAGATTTCCTATTGTCTTTCTGTCATTAACTTCTATTTTTGTTTTATGATAGTGAGAAAACACATTCTACATGATTTTAATTCTTTTAGATTTGTTGAGCTTTGTTTTATAGTCCAGAATATGGTCTATCTCGGCAAATATTCCATGAATACTTAAAAAAAATGAGCATTCTGCTGTTGTTGGGATAAGTGTCGATTAGATCCTGTTGGTTGATTGTGTTATTCACATCTTTTTCTCTCCTTGTTGATTTTCTGTCTAGTTGTTCTGTCAGTTGCTGAGAGAGTTTATTCATGTCCCCAAATTTAATTGTGTATTTTCTATTTCTCCTTTTCAGCTCTATTAATTTTTATTTCATGCATTTTAAGACTCTAATGTTTGGTGCCCACATACAAAGGACCATTATGTCTTCCTAGTGGATTAACCCTTCTATCATTATGTAATGTTCTTCTTTCTCGCTAGTAATGTTCTTTGCTCTGATGTCTACTTTACCAGATACTATTAATAATATAGCCACTCCAGCTTATTTTTAAATGATAACATGCTATATTTTTCCATTCTTTTGTATTCACTCTATTGATGTCATTGAATTTGAAGTGAGTTTCTTGTAATCAGCATATAATAGAATTATGCTGCTTTATCCTCTTTGCTAATCTCTGTCTTTTGATTGATATATTTATACTATTTATATATAAGGCAATTATTGATTTGTTAGTTAAGTCTGTCATTGTACAATTTTTTCTATGGTTCTCACTAATCGGAATTTTTTTTTCATTCACCAATCCTAGCACAGCACTATTCATAGAGAAAGAAGTGAGACTGAACTCATCCTTTCATAAGGAACCCACACTCACAATTAATCCATTCATGAAGGCAGAGCCCTCCTGAGCAAATCACCTCTTAAAGGCCCTACCTCTCAACACTGTTGCATTAAATTTCCAACATATAATCTTTGGAAGACATATTCAAACTATAGCATGAAAATTAAGATGTGGACATCCATGGGGTGGGGGAATTATTTTGCCTACCACATATACCCTCAAGGCCTCCAGGTACCCTTTCCCCCACGGTGGTCTGGCACCTCATTATAGAACACAAGAGTTACAGACAATCATCATCTATCAAAATACTCAGAAGAACCCTCTCATAATATTTTGTTGCAGGTATAAAACACAATATAGCAAATAATCATGTGCTCAGTACTTACTTTAGGAATAAAAATTGCAAATAAAATTTATGAAATCTATAAATTATAAATCCTTAATTTTGATCCCTCCAAGTAAACCACTATTTGGGTCGGGGAGTGGCTATTCTTTTAACTTTTGGTCTTGGGATATTTCTTGGCATGAAAACTTAAAAGCATCATTTATAATTCGAGGTAGAAATATACATAAAGGAGAAGTTTTATATTTACAGTTATGTAGTATACTGTCTACTAATATTTCAAAGAGATTTAATCCATTTCATTACATTTTACTTTAATAAATTCCTTGTAGCCAGCAGTGCTGATAATTTAAAAGGCTTTTAAACTGTTATTGGTCAATATCAAATTTATCATAAATTTATCCTAACTTTGGAAACAGGCCCAGCAGCTAATTTTGCCTTGCTCCTTGCAAAGAATCCATAATTGATGATTATCATTGACTTAAATACAAGGTATTTAATCCTGTCAAGTGCAAGGTTTATTTGAATAAAAAATGATCCCCCCTCTAATTATAGGTTTGGATCAAGCTAATTTCAATGCGTTATTCTGCGTACTGCCTTGGCATTGCCAGCACCAATTTTTAATACAGAGAAGGACTTAAAGACACACTAAGGGAAAGAACAGAGTTAGACAAAATAACCAAAATGTGCGTTAGGAACACAGAAAGCTGTAAGATGCCTGTTCCAGCAAAAATATATAAGCCTGGGTTCTTTGATTGTGGCAGTGTGTGATTCAAGCAATCAAAACATTTTCATGAGGCATTTAAGTTTATTTTAGGTCTCCAGACAGGGATGTTGGAAGCCCTGGTACTCTATTTGTGTGCTGTAAATTTCCGGGTGTGCCTTTGGAAGAACTGGGGTATAGGGCTCCCAGCCCTTCCGTTACTGAAGGAGCTGTTCCTCAGCTGCCTGCGGGGCGGCAGTGACGTCAGGGCGGTGACGTCAGGGATGTGCTGGGGCTGGTGCACTAGGGGGCAGTGAACTTCCTCGAAGGTCAGTGGAAATATCATTGAAAGCAGGGTCCCCAACTTATCAGTGAGTTGTATAATTATTTCATTATATATTACAATGTAATAATAATAGGGAAGAAATACACAATAAATGTAATGTGCTTGAATCATCCTGAAACCTTCTCCCCCTCCCCAGTCCACAGAAAAATCATCTTCCATGAAAATGGTCCCTGGTGCCAAAAAGGTTGGGGACCACTGAGTATGTCGGTGCCACTTTAGCTCATTTAAGCCAAGATTATGTAACAAGCATTTGTCACCAACACCAAAGTTCCTCTTCAGCAGAAAGAATCTGAGCTGCTAGGGTATCTTATTTGGGGAAATATGTTTATTAAGTAATTAGAAGCCATATAGCAGCAGATAGAAATGTTTCACTGCAAAAATATCAGGATCCACAACACCGTACTTTGTGATGCTTTTCATGTCTGGAAGCTATGGGATAGTGTAGGCAACTCGCTCTTCAGAGTTAGGAAACAATGTTCTTTCTAGCAATGTAAACATCATAATCCCACTGAAAAGTCAAATTAACAACGAGCTCTCTTTATCCAGGTTAAATCTGTGCTCTTGAAGCACACTCCAGAAAATATTTTATTTGTTTTGACGTGGTGATCATTGCCCTGACAAGCAGGCCTTCCTTGTTGAAATGGGGCTCACAAGGTGGACTGATCTCTGATCTCTGCCACATGAGACCCTGAAAGGGTCCATGGAATACACATGGGACTGCATTAGTAGGACCTGCTGAGGGCCCATGGCCAAAGCTAACTGTATCCACTAGCAGGTGCTCATCAGGTGTCTCAGAGCCGACAGCCACAACAGATGGGCAGCTGTGCCTTTACCTGCCCTAGGAGAGCAGTCTCCTCGGGCTGTGGCTGCAGGATCATGAAGTAGAGGCCGTGGCCACTATCCTTGTTCATTTGCTATGATCACCTGTGTGGCTGCTCACCTGTGTGGACAGGTGCGCTGCCTCCCTAATTAGGGAGAGGGAGGCTTTTCCTTCTCACTTGAGGTTAACACTGCCTCAGGATAAAAGAAAACAGGACTCCAAGAAAAGGTGAAGCTGTTTGGGGTTTGAGAGCACTGTTTGTTCATTTTCCTGGGTTTATGTGTCTTTTTTGGATGAAGACAAAATTATGTTCGGATAAACAGTGACCACAATCATATTCGTTCCACTCTGTGGGGCCCTTCCCTTGTCACTGGCACATCTTATCATTTATATAGTTTTTATTCACACCAGCAACAACTTATTTACAAAATCAGAGCCCATCCAAAGACAAGAGAAGCCCAGAAAATTGCACTTTTTTAAAAAAGGGAAATGCCAACACGAGTTAACAGAAACTGTGGAGTATATTAAATATTGACATTTTCTAAATTATACTGTCAACACATACAAAAACATTTTAATGTAATTGTACTAGTCACATATAATTATGGCATTTATAAAAATGTTTGTTTACAGCAACTGCAGATTTGTACTGGGGTGGTGAGATGTACGCGGCAAGTTGCTTAATGACCATCAGTCATAGTCTTCCCGCCTTCCTTGCAGATACTGCTAAAGGTCTTCACCTGAGGCCATCGAGGAATGACGGGCCCATGCAATGGCCCTGCTGGCATCCTGCAATCACTACTAAGGGTCTTTAGTGGTGAGGAACATGGCTTTGAAGACAGAGAGGATTAGGTTCCCTTCTCGACTCTGATAGATACTCGCTAAGTGTGGAAGTCATCTTTTATGCAAATCCAATTTTCAAACCTATAAGATGGAGGGAAATTAAAGTACCTGTTTCACTGGATTGTTAGGGAAAATACATGAGATACTAGATGTATGGTAATCACCACCGCTGCTGCCTCTTGAGTATACTTCTCTGTTAATAATTGCTACGATTATTAATTATAAAACAATAGTATTAAAATTTTTCAAATAGAAGTAATTATTAAAAATAAGTTTTACATATGAAAAAATGCTCAACATCTCTAATCATCAGGGAAATGCAAATTAAAACCACAATGAGATATCACTTATCTCCAGTGAGACTGGCCTTTATCAAAAAGTCCCAAAACAATAAATGTTGGCGTGGATGCAGAGAGATAGGAACACTCGTGCACTGTTGGTGGGATTGCAAACTAGTGCAACCTCTGTGGAAAACAACATGGAGATATCTTAAAGAGATGCAAGTAGAAGTACCATTCGATCCAGCAATCCCATTACTGGGCATCTACCCAAAACAGCAAATGATACGGTATAAGAAAGACACCTGCACCCAAATGTTTATAGCAGCACAATTCAAAACTGCAAAGATGTGGCAACAACCCAAGTGTCCATCAGTACATGAGTGGATTAATAAAATGTGGTATATGTATACCATGGAGTACTATTCAGCTTTAAGAAACAATGGTGATATAGCACCTCTTGTATACTCCTGGATAGAGCTGGAACGCATTCTACTAAGTGAGGTATCCCAGGAATGGAAAGACAAGTACCACATGTACTCACCATCAAATTGGTATTAACTGATCAACACATAAGTGCACCTATAAGAATAACATCTATTGGATGTTGGGCAGCGGGGAGGAGGGAGGAGGGGATGGGTACATGCATACACAAAGAGTGCAATGCTCGCCACCCGAAGGATGGACATATTTGAAACTCGGACTTGGGGGGGGACAGAGGGGCAAGGGCAACATACGTAACCTAAACATCTGTACCCCCATAATATGCTGAAATAAAAAAATAAATAAATAAGTTTTACTCTGCAATTTTGCTGTGAATTTCTGAAAATGAAGGACTGATTTTTCTTCAATCACTGGTCCTAGCACAGCGCTATTTGCGGAGATGGGGGTTAGTGAGTATTGGAAACGTGGGCTCAGAGAACAAAATACAACAGCATGCACTTCGTATTACGCCTTTAAAAATAGTTATCTGGCACAGAAACATGCTTATAATTATTTAATCAAAATATATACAAAATTTTAAATATATTCCTACTGCAAACTAAACTATGCGACAGTTTTGGCTCACTGCAGAATTGTAAAATTGCTGGTTTTGCATTATTGAGACATAATGTTCACCCCTTTTTCACTATCTCTCTCTCTCTCTCTTTCTCTCTCCCTCTCCTGAAACCAAGTGGCAAATTAAAGATCTGGAAATGGCCAATGATATTTTTTATATTTGTTATATCATTATCTATACTCTTCTGCAGGTTTGACATGTCTCTCAAATTAAAAATAAGAATAATAAAATGTTTTTCTGGATCCTTCCAGATGAGAGTCTTATCCAGTGGTATGCTCATGAAGATTTAACAACTGGATATCTTAAAAAGAAAAGCCTACTTTGTAGTGTTTGCCCTTTTCCTTGGTGTAAATACACGCACAGGGATAACTTTGGGAAGCCCACACCCAGAATTGGAGAGAGATGCAGAAAGCCAGCCCTCAAAAGCCTGTATCAGCCAGATCCGGAGCACACCTGTTCTTGCCTTGGACAAGACGTCAAGAAGAGCTTGTTGTCCGTAGTGGTACCAGGAGTTGAAACTCAGAAATGAGATGAACCCCAACAACAAAATTTCCCTAGATCACACATATCTAATCCAGCTTTTAGTTCTGAACTGCTACAGCCACACAAAATTCAGGTAAATTTTTTCCTTTAAGTCCCAGGATTGGGCAGGAATAAAAGCAGCCCCTGCTGCACTCTGCGATGAATGCGTTGACTAAAAGTCAGGTAAGCAGACATTTGTCTGCAGAGTAGTTCTTAACCTCTTGTAGACGACATGGGCTTCTTGGATAATACAATGAAAGTCCTGGAGCCAGATAGTTGGTGATGGTTGAACAACACTGTGAATGTTTTCAATGCCACTGAACTGTACACTTAAAAATGGTTAAAATGGTAAATTCTAGGTGATGTATATTTTGTCTCAATAGAAAAAAGTCCAATGGACACACACAAAAGAGTACAAATAAAACTGGATAAATCTGAAATATATATATACACACATATATACGTACAACTAAAAATAGATCTATCCTATGAAAGGAAATTAACTTACTTGGAAGTGAATAGGTAGGTGGATTGGGGCAAATAAAAATGAAGGTGAGAAGATCAATGAGGAGACCTCCATAATAGCCCAGTTGCAGATAATGATTCTTGCGACACAGAAAGATAAGAAGCCACAGATCCCAGAGAGATTAGAGATCAGAGAGGCAAAGGAAAAGATAAGTGACTAGATATGGGGCCAAGGAGGCCAGTGATATCACAGAGGACTGTGTCCCGCCTTCACCTGTTGAGACGAGTTGTGTGTGCAGGAGATGGGAGCTGAAACGCAGGACAAGCACATCGCAGGTAGAGAAAAGAGTCCGAGAAACACAGATTGTGCCGGAACCTGGAGACACTTCTTACAAACCAATCCCCTGAGCATAAAACAGGCACGGAAGAAACAGAAGAGAAAACTCTGAGAGAGAGAAATGGCTTCAAATAACCTAGGAGTTTACCTTGGGATGGGAGAAAACAATGCTGATACCTTTTTAAAGTGACTGAATTGAAATCGAGTTTTTTTTAGTCCTGATAAGAATGCCAGTGAAGAGGACAAAGGCCCCAGTATGCAAAAGGAAAAAGTGAACATGCTCGTATTCCAGGCTTCGTTCTTTATTGCAAAGCTGTTGAACGAAATCATATATATTTTCCCCACGCAGACGTGCAGCTAAATGTGCAGAAGAAGCCCTGGTTGGATTTGTGGGTGATCATTAGTCCGACCCGTCTCCCTCCCTCTCTAGGTTCTTGTTTGTAGCAGAGAACACTCATGCCGAAAATGCCGAAAGAATGAAAAATAAAGGCTTAATCTGGGATTTTAGGCTCTTATTAGGCTCAAATTTATCACTTTTTTTATTAAATAGAAAGGAGATCTTCAGCTCCTGCTAACAATTGTCTCAATCCTGTTGGCTTCTGTTTCATCCCACGATGAATAGTAATTAATTGTGCATCAATAGTTTTTATGCTTTGAACTAAATCAAGATGTAGGAACGGGTATCAAGATGTAGGAACGTGTTTACGTGTAGACAAGTGATGCCAATACGAATAATCAGCTAGGAAAAAGGGGCTAAAATGCCTTTGCTTTGTGCAGGACTGGTGGTTGATTGGAGCCTTGTTATGCAAATAACGCTCTCCACTGAGAGATGGAAGACAAGAATAAAAAAGCATACTACCAAATGAACCCAATAAACATGCCCTGCATTTATTTTGTATGTACCTTTCTAGTTTCTTTTGCTAATATCATTCTATTTCTTTTGCTAAAGTTACTTTTTATTCATTGAACAGTTTAGGAGCAAGTCCTAAAATTAAGGCCCAACATTATGTATTCCCTCGACATCTGGGGAAACCGGGAGGGCCTCAAATTGATTAAGCCCAAGTTCCCCTTCCCACCTGCTCTCTCAGATAAGGTCCCCTGGCCAAACAACCCTTCTTATCAAGCAGACCAGGCGCAGCTCTTGGTCCTGAGTAGCAGTCTCTAGTTTTTTGACAACCGGTGGAATTATTTAGCCAAGCCCATCACATCTTCCTGTGGAGAGGAGGGTCACCTCACCCTCTTTATACTACAAAGTCTGTCCCCCATGGTCTCTGCATGAGGGTCTGCATCATTTTTCGTATGTAAATAATCCTCAAAATGTGTCAGCTACTAATGAGTGCAACCCCCAAGTGGCCCTTCATGGTATTTTGGGTCCTTCTCGCCAGGCTGAGTATACATGATTAATAAACTACTGTTGAGCGCATTCGCCCAGGGCCAGGTGTTGTGTGTTTGGTTATCCTCATGACATTAGGGCAGCAGTCCCTCCCTCACCAATGGGGTGAATAGGAGGTGATTGAAACGACAGTCTGTGGAACATAAAGAATGCCCTATTCTCTTGTTTGAGTAGTGGTCACATGACCCAAGCTAGACCAATGAGATACCACCTCTTGCTTCCAGGAAGAAAGAAACTAAAAATGGTTCCACTTCCATATGCCCCACTAAGCCCTTTGGTTTTTAGATCCTTTATGCTAAGAGACTGCTGATGAGGTTCCCACCTCCTACTTTCCTGGGCTGTCTGCATCTGCCCACTCCTAAACCAGGATCTGTATCTATTCCTGTGTAACAAATTACCCCAAAACGTAGCAATTTAAAACAACACACACATCCCCCAAAATTTCTGCGACAAGATGTCCCAGCGAGGGTTGGCTGAGGTCTCAGCTTCCTGATCTCTCATGAGACTAATCAAGGCTCTAGCCCAGGGTTTCCCACAGGCTCCAACACAGATCACAGCTGGGCTCACAGTCACCTCAAGGTTGAAGTGGGCCTGGAGCTGCTTCTACGTCTACCCAGGGGGTGCTGGAAAAAGACTCAGTAGCTCCCAGCTGTTGGACTGAGGTTTCAGTTCTTTGCTGGCTGCCCTCTTCATCAGATCAAGCACGTGCAAAGAGACAGAGAATACAAGACGGAAGTCAGTCGTTCTTAATCAATCAAGAAGTGACGTCTAGTCACTTTGCCACATTCTGTTTGTTGGAAGCAACTCCTTAGATGCAGCCTACATTCAAAGAGGAAGGGTCACCTACCAAGAAGCAAGGGTGACTGGGAGCCCTGCCAGAAGCTGCCCACCACACCAGGCTAGATACATAGACACAGGCCACGGCAGGTGCAACCAACTCCCCACCAAAGACGGTGTTCCCCCTTCCAAGGTGCAGGGTTCTGGCTGGAAAGCAACTTCCCAGCCCAGATCACGTTTCCCAGATGCCGCCACCTCCACGAGGGGCCGTGTAAGCAGATCCGTGCAACCCAGGGGCCACAGAGCTTACGATGCAGGTGTACATGTTCCACTCATTCTTTCCTTCTTTTGCCACCTTGTCTGGGACTCTCCTGTCTATCTGGGAAGCCACGTGGCAAAAATGGAAAAGCCACAAGACAGAAGGGTCTGAGTACCCTAATCAGTGCTTAGAGGAGAATCGCCCAATGATCTGGAACACACACGTGGGATTTGCTAAGTGAGAATTAATCTTCAATTGTGCTTGAGCCTGTATGTATTCCGTAGTTTGTTACAAACGTTACATCATCACATTCATGGCACACACACGTGCACACACAACACACACACACAATGGGCATTTTTGCATTCTACATAACTGGTTCATCCATTCCCTCCACAAATATATTTTGTTTTCACATCTGACAGTGTTTTATGTACTCACTAAGCGATATGGATGAAAGAGTGAACAAGACAGATCTAGTGTATGATCTACAACTTAACAGTTTAAAAGATATAAACAAATATTACTCCCTCAGAGTTTTTGCTCATATTCATCAAGTCATTTGATTCCTACGACATTCCTGGAAAGTAGACAAAACAAGGGCCATTCTTTGCATTTCCAGGTGACACCTGAGACCCAGCAAGTTGGGGCGCACGGCGGTGCAGGGCTCAGACAAGACCGAAGCCCCCTGCTCCTGAGTCTGCATAGAGCGTTCTTCCTCCCACACCGCCTGCCTCCCCAGGGGTGTCTCAGCAGGGCGGGCACCTCGCTCAAACACGTAGCGTCAGGACCCCCAGGACCCTGAAGAGTGAGAATGTCAAGCAATAACGAAAAACACAAGCATTACCTTGTGACATTAACTCTATTCTTTTCTCTACTCTGATTCTTTTAAACACCACTTGTTCTCACTTCTACCTATTTTATGCTCCTGAACTATCTGGTAAATCCCTATGTACGTGAAATATTTTAAGTCTTTATTTTTTCTCTTTTCCACACACTTTTCTCACCATCACCCCCTCATAAATAGGGTTATGGGTGACAATATAGAACATCAAAGTAAATTGAATTTCACAAAAAATATGAATTTTTAGGAGAAATATATTCTAGATGTTGTTTTGGACATACTTATACTGAAACTGTTCAATATTTATCTGAACTTCAAAGTTAACTGGGGGTCCTGCATTTTTATTTGCTAAATCTGATAGCCCTACTCGCAACACACACCGCTTCCTCCTTCATTTCCTATGAGGCAGGGGGCCGGTGTCTGCACAATTGCTCCCGTTCTAGTTTATGCTCTTCTTCATCTTTAGGAAACTCAACTGACAAAGAATGAGATCCAAGGGAAAATATTTTAAATAATTCCTTTCTCCATTGATACTTGCACCTCCTGTCACCAAGGGAAAAAAATCACCTCAGACTATAAAGTAAATGCATAATCCAAATGCCAATGCAAAAATCGTATTCATTCCCTTTAATAAATGCCAGTTTTGAAAATTTGAATTTACAAGGACATAATATATCTTTTAAAGCCCTAATAATTCTTATGCAGGATTTGATATTTCCAGTCTCAAGAAATGAAATGCTGATAGAAAAGAGATGAAAGGTGGAATCCTTTTGTGGAAGCATTTGATAACCACACTTAAAGTGATGCTCACTCTGTGTTTCCAAAAGGATAGAGATTTGTGAAGGGCGAGGGAACACATGGGGAATTCTCAGTAATTTATTAGTTTTTAAAGATTTCTAAAGTTGTCAAGTTATATTGGACAATAGAAATAATTAGATTTGTGTTAGGCAAAAATATTTTAAGATAACCTTCCAGTTTGTATCACTGTGGTCAGAGTGCAAATTACCGGGACCATTCCCATCACGATATTAAGAACATGAAAGGTGGATTTTTCCCACTAAAATGAACAAAAGTAGAAAATTTTCCTGTCAACTTCCTTCCTAAAATGTGAAAGAAAAAAAAAAAAGTAGTGCTCAGGGTAGTTTAAAAAAAATGCCAGTGCTTATATGGATTCTTTAAACAAATATCACACATGATAACATCTGTATTGGTTAATTACCAAGAAAAAAGCAAGTTGGCCTTGCTGATTTGGAGAGATTGAAATGGATGTAAACAGCTGCCAGTGCAACAGGGTAGCACTCAAACAATTGCAAGAGGAGAGCAGGAAGTACGCAAGGGCAAGGAAAAGCTATGGGAGAAGTTATCATGATCTTTTTGGAAGGCTTTGGCCACTCAGCAAAACCCAAGTTAAAGTACCTGACTCGGGGTCTCCCGGTGCTGATCTCTGACAACGTCTGAAGCCTCCCGGTTGTAGGAGGAGGAAGTTTCTCAGAAGATACAGTGAGGAGAGACGGAAAATCAATGTCACAGAGAAAGGACAGAGTAATCACAAAGTGTAATGCATCCATCAGGGACCCAGCTGAGAACTAAGGGAACTTTTTTTAAAAAAACTTTATAGAAGCCAGGATAGACCCATTGGCTCTGTGAATTTAAGCTCATGCACTTTGGGGAAAAAAATAATAAAAACAAAAAGTGTTTGGGACTCTCAGAGCCCATTTTAGATCCTATTTGCACACAGCTACATATAGTTTGGCTATTCACTTAACATATTTAATGAACACTTATTACAGACCAGCCGTGTTGCTAGCTGCTGGGTGAGCAAATCAAGCAAGGGTCTCCCTTCATGGAGCTTGTTCACCATCCGATAAAAACATTTGCAGTGCTGAAAACGGTCTACATCAGCACCAGGCAGTGGAGTCTCCACTGGTTATATGTGCCTAGCAAGCACTTGAAATGTGGCCAGTGCAAGTGAGAAGCTAATTTTTCCATTTTATTTAATTCTCATTGATTTAAATTTAAATATACATAGGTGGCTAGGAGCTACCATAGTGGATGGTACAGGCCTACCAATTACGTGGTTTCTCAGGCAAAAGATTTTTTTTCCCCAAAGAAACAAATTTGAAATCTTGGGACCCCACTAAAGAAGAATAAATACTCAGAGAAGAAAGATGTGAAAGTGAATGGTAGCGAGTATGAAGAGAAAAACCATAAAAATAAAAAAGAAGAATTCAAAAGACTCGGTGTGAGGTCATCAATACAGAGAAGTAGCGTCTGAGACCATTGCTGTGTCCACCACTGCTCACAACAAAATGACCAATGACCAGTAGCCACAATAAGTGATCTCTGAAAGTCATGTGCATTCGTGCACACACACACAGAGAACGTATTCTGCAAAGCTGGCTTTACAGAAAGATACCATTAAACACGATTTAAATAATGTTTTGATGCTTAAAAACGTGAGTTTCATACATACAGGAGGAACTCAGTTTCAACAAACCTGCACAAGATCTTCTAGCATCATCTACCTTTTCTCTCTCTCTCTCTCTCTCTCTGTCTCGACTTGCAGCATCACGCAGGGGTGGTTGCCACTGTAGACTTCATTTTCTTTTTACCGCAAAGCCTCCTTCCTCCCTGTCCAACTTGGCCAATGGCTGTTCTGTGCAAAAACTCACCAGCACATTTGAGTCTGGCCAGAAAGTCACAAACGAGGCCGGCAGTGGGATGAGGCAGTAATAAGAAACACTGCTTAGTTCATGAGGGCAGGGGCAGGGGACTAAGATGTACCCCCAGGACTGCACACAAACCCAGGGTGCCGAGAGGTTTAAACCTGCAGTTTGGGCAGCAGAGTCAATGCGAGTCACCCATTCTGACTCCATCCATCAGGACCCTGGGGTCTTGAAACAAGAGCTAGATGCATTTGGAAGGGGCCTCCTCCTAAAGGTGACAATGGCATTGAGGGTCTGATGGCATTTCAGAGCAAGTTTATAAACAGCATAAAATCTCTGGACAATGAAAGACACATTTCCAAGAAGAGATGCCCCATGGAGAGGAATTGGAAACTCTATTAGCAGTCTGTGTCCAAAAGATTCCATCCAGAAGTTGAAGTCGCTAGCTAGATTTATTTCTAAGAACAAATCATTACTGCATAAAATCTTTACGGAACAACAACAACAAAAATTTCAGCTTTGGGGTAAATTAAATACCAAAGTTTAAGTCTATGAAAGAGTTCTGGAATCAAGCAGAGGATGAAACAAGAATATTCTTCTGAAAATAGGAGGTTCACATACTGCTGGGAGCTGGGGGAACTCACTAGTTCCTTTTACATTTCAACATTTCAGATTAAAAATAAAATCTCAAAGAAAACACCCACATGATTTTGTTCCTTGCAGTCCCATGGAGCAGAGGCAAAGGTAATAACATATTCATAACTTAAGTTTTCTCTTTTTAAAGCTACATTTATTGACACAAAAATAGATTTTGTGCCAAACACTGATGAGTAATCCCCAGGTTTCAGCTCTGCCACGTCACATGACTGGTGATAACTGTGATCAATGCGTATTCTTGGCACTTTTTGTTCTACAAAATCAACCCAGTAAGGGAACAACAGAAAGTATCTCATATTTAGCTTGGCCAGTGAATAAAGGAATCTTTTTATGTTAACAATTCAAATTATAACTATACATCTGAATTCTTTTTGCATTTTATCTCTGTTACTCTGCTGATCATATTAACTTCATAAAAAATGGTATATTCTCTGCATAATGTAGGATTTGGGGTGTGATCTGCAAGTCAGAGACTAAAGCGATTCATCCTAAAGGATCACATCCTTTCTATGAACATGATTGAAATTAAAATATTTTCAGAAAATACTTTTCTGGCTTGGTTTAACGCATATACTTCAATATTTGTGGCGTTTTGTGACAGGGGAGAGGGGAGAGACAGAGAGAAAGAGAGACATAGAGAGAGAGAGAGAGAGAGAGAGAAAAGGAACCAAAAATATACCATTAGTTGTGGTTAACTTACTCCTTGAATCAAAAAGCAGCTATTGGCTTTAATTTTATACTCAGTATTTGAATTCATTAAAGTAATACAGAGTTTCACTCTATCTACTTTATTCATTTCCTAAAGCTAATGATCTTAACTTTATTTTTTTAAAAGTCTCTTTTTATATTTTACTGGAAAGTTCAAACTTTTTCTTACTTTTACAATGATCATAAGCACAAAGGAATGAAGGGAAATACCAGATAACTAAGAAAAAATGATGAAATTGCACACAAAGAAGACAGACTTGCCACCAAGCTGGAAGACATGGGTGAGGTGTGAAATGACCCAACACCCTCCAAAATGCAGCCCCCCATGGCTCTGCCACACCGAATGTCTGGGTATTTGTTAACAACCTCAGTCCTGGGATTGTGAAATGTGCACATTTTGTGTGGATATTTAAGTGTATTCCAGAGACAGCCATTGTTCCTTCTCACTTCATAATTTTCAGAAGGAGCAAGAAATGTTGCAGAAAGTTAATGGTATTTTGCAAAATGCAATGGTGGGTCTCATTCTACACCATAGCTGTCTATGGATTTTGTACCAGATTATGATTTTGTCTACGTATAATAAAATCATTCAAATGAACAATTAAAAATTCAGTGAATCCTTGTGTGTTAAAGACGAGATTGAACACAAGTGATTACTTTTACTACTTTTCAACACATTCCAATTGAGCAATAAGATGAACCTTGAAATCAAAAGCTTTGGATTGAGGTGTTAGTGGGCTACCAATACAGTTTCACAGGTTACACACTGCTCAAATCAGTAAATACCATTAACATAAACTATAGCATAAAAGTGTCTTATAGAGTGGAGCAGTGAATCATCTGCATGACCCTGTGGGCAAGGCCTGGGTATGAGACATCATAGTTTAAGCTATCTCTCTTCCTGTTATCTATTCCCCGGGTTACATAGCTGATTTGGGCTAATGCAAGGGAAGGATCATCAGGAGATAACTCAAGGATGAGAAAGGGGAATCATAAAACCTCCACAGACAGCAAGACGGTGCGCTGTCATTACTGCCTGCACCCAATCCAACAAAACCAATTATGAACAATTCCGAATGATAAAATATCAATGTGTTGCATCAAGATATAACATTAATTACACAGAAATGGAAACATTGGTGCCAATTCTCAAAGAAGCGTGACACGTTGTGCAAACAAAACAATTATTATGGAAGTTGCTTTGGATACAGCATTCTAAAATATCAGAACTTTAAAAAAATATATCAGAAATTATTTCAATTAAAGACAAAGTAGAATTGTTTCTTCCCTTTCTGTAAGATGCTATAGAGAAGCTATTATAAAAATAGCCATACAGTTTAGTTTTAGGCTTTTCATAGCTTATTTAAAGTCATACATTGAAGCATTTGTTGAAGAGGAAACAAAGGAAGTGTCTACACAGGGGCCTTTTCAAAAATAGCTCTGCAGCCAACAATCATGTTGATATTGCTAAAGAAGGCCTGTGGCAGGGCCCACGTTTTGCCAACTGGGATGACCAGGAAGAGGAACAGAAATAAAGCAGAGGATGAAACAAGAATATGCCTCTGACCATAGGAGGTTCACATCCTGCTGGGGCCTGGGGGACCCCCACCATCCTCCCAGCTCCAGAAGGGATTTCAGGGACCTCATGGAAAGTACGATGATCAGTTATTCTCAGAAGATATGTATAAGAGTAGGCATAACAAACTGAAATTTCAACCACTTTAAAAAATATTGCGACAGAATGGAAAATATCCAAACCAGTAAATGGAAGAAAAGAATAATAATCCAACTCAAATAATGTAAGCAGGAAAAAAAGGAAAAGCTAGGCACAGGAAAAGCAAGATAAACAAACTGAAATGTCTATTATCTTAATATCAGACAGCATGCAATCTGTTAGAAAGGAAATCTCATGCTTTAGAAGCACTTTAGCTACATAAATTGTAACATTTGTTTCATTTTTTAAGTCAATGTAAATTGGATATTTTGTTACTTGCAAAAGTAAGAGGCCAAACTGATACAGTTCATAAACTACTTTTGGGCTTCCTGCTTTTGTTGAATGGCATCTAAAGCAAAGCAGACCCTGGAGAGAGGTGGGAAGGAGGAAAGGGAGGGAGGGAGGGAGGAAGACAGAGGTGGGAGCTGGAGTGGAATTTTTAGTTGAACAGCCAGCCTGAGAAAGTGGAAGGCTATAAATGAATGGCCTTATAAACCACAAAAAAAATTGTCTTGCTGTGCCCCAGGTGGTGTCACCTATAAATAAAATGGCTTATTAGGCTTATCTGTCTCTCATGGGTACTTTTGTAATTAAATAACCACCTTTAAAAATCGTACTATTTTGAAAGAAAGTAATTTAAGTAATTTTAGTTGGATGGTGAATTACACGGACCAGTGGACTTTGATAAACAAGCCTGTTCTAAATGGATACACTGGAAAAACCATTTCTACAACAAATACTGAGTTAGATTATATGCCCTTGGGCCTCACTGGGGATCCAAGGCAGAGGATATTTACACCTTAAAACAGATGATTCTCTGTCCTTGTAGGAAATTGAGCCTGGCAGACTAGGAGCAAGCCTCCAACTGACCTCTGAAAACTGGGCTTTTTGAGGGTTTGGATGTCCAGAACGGTCATGTGAGTGAAGTCACCAGATCTTGCTTTTCCTGAAGGAAGTAACTTCTATTAGGATGCAGGTGATTTTTGTACCAGGTTGGAAAGGGTCTCAGTGTTTGCCAGATTTTTCAAGAAATAACCCAAATTCAGATTTTTATGTGAAATTTTTGGAGTTTTGACTGTGGGCTACTATTACGATTCTGAATGTATTTTATGAGACTGTTTGTCAAAGGGACCCCTTCTGGGATCCAGCCTCTACAGTCAGGCTGCACTTGCGCTTTCAAACGTCCCTGGTGCCAGCGGGTAAGACAAGCAGTAGCCCCCTGAGGGGGGACACGTTCCAAGACCCCCAGTGAATGCCTGAAATTGCAGCTAGTACTGAACCCTGTGTGCACCACGTGCTTCGATCTGAACTGAGCCAGCTACTGAGGGGTTACCTAGTAGGTGGTAAATGCAGAGGGCACAGGGCGGAAGATGATTCACATCCAGGGTGGGACGGAGCAGGACAGTGTGAGATTTCATCACGCTACTCAGAATGGCATGCAATTTTAAAGCATGGATTTCTGGAATTTTCCGTTCAATACTTTCAGAGTGGTTGACCCTGTGTAACTGACATCGTGGAAGCAAACTTGTGGTTAAGGGGGAGCGACTGTACCACAAACTGTGAGGCTTAAAACAGCAAAAATTTATCCTCTCACAGTTCTGGAGGCTAAAAGTCCAAAACCGAGGTGTCGGCAGTGCCATACTCTTTCTGAAAACCTGTAGGGGAATCCTTCCTGCGTCTTCCTGGCTTCCGGTACTTGCCGGCAATCTTCGTCACTCTTCTGGCTGCAGCCGCACAACCCCCGTCTCTGCCTTTGTCATCACGTCATGTTCTCTCAGGGTGTCTCTGTCTTCACATGTCCATCTTCTTATCAGGACACCAGTCACCTTGGACTAGGGGCCCTCTACTCTAGTGTGGCCTCATGTCCACTTTGCTAATTAACCTCTGCAACAACCCTACTTCCAAATAAACTCACATTCTGAGGTACCGGGGGTTAGAACATCAACATATTTTGGGGGGGAGGATACAATTCAATTCATAAAAGTCTACCCTCTACCTCCAAGATGTATATCCTTCCCTTCCCATAGCCAAATATCTCATCTCAATATCCCTCAAAGTTTTGGCCCATTCCAGCATCAAAAATTTTATCTAAATCAGTTATGGGTGAGATTTGGGGTATGGTCCATCCTGGGACAAAATTCCTCTTCAACTGTGGATGTGTGAAAACTAGAAAACAAGTCGCTGCCAAGATATAATGGTGGAGGGCTTGTGTGCCACACAGTCATGCAGGGTCCCAAGCTCCTTCCACCTGGTGGCTCTGCCACCCCCTTAAGCCTCAGACTTCTCTGCAACCAACCAATGGGAGAGTAAGAGAAAGAATGAGGATAAGGCAGGCCTGCTCTCAGTGCATCTTCTGGGATGTCACACACATCACTTCTGCTTTCATTCCATGTGCAAGAAAGAGTCTCATGGCCCCAGTGGGTTGCAAAGGAGGCGAGCAGTGTGCCCAGGAAGAAGACGGGAAAACAGATGGTGGTGAGCACCAGCAGCTTCTGCCACAGGGTCAACGAGACGATCCATAAAAACCCACCTTATGCCCTACACTGGCTCTCTTCCCCCACCTACTGGCCAAACCTATCGCAAGACTCTAAGCCCCAGGGGCGGGCAGAGCCACCAGATGGAAGGAGCCTGGGCCCCTGAGTGACTGCCTGATGCCCCTCCACCCACGAGCTGGTTCCACTTGACTGGAGTGAAAAAATAATCTTCACTACAATAAACTTCTATGGAGTCAAGCCACTGAGATTTGGGAGCTATCTGTTGCTGAAGCTGGTATTATTTTAAGTGATACAAGGCAGCCTTGAATAATTGATAGATATCCCTGCAGAAGCAGGATGTCTTTAATATAAAATTCAGCTTCTATTCTAAAAATATTCTTTAAAAAAACTCAAGACATCATTAAAAGGACAATTCCATTATCTCCCACTTCTAGTCATTAAGGGTTTTATAAGAGTTCCTGGTGTTCAGTCTTAATCGCAGCAACCTCTAATACTTATAAGAATGTTAATACTAATATAGTAAGAATTATCAGACAAACTGATGACAGAAGATAATAGAATAAAGTATTAAACACAGGCACTAACCAAAGTTCTTATAAAAGCCTTGTAAACTATCAAAATATGCATCAAACTCATTTTATTACCTGCCCTATTACCTATCAAAATGTTTGCATATTTAAACCCTTTCTTGTTAAAGAAAACCCTTTCTTTTTCTTTATGGGCCATTTACTTTATTGTGTGTTAAGCCAACAAGAGAAAAATTAATCTGACATTTACTCTAATATGTGATTAAATATACATATGCATGAGTCTCAAATATATTTTTTCCTATAACTGCAACCCAAAGAGTTTTTCTCTTATAGTCTGCAGAAAAGGTTGTTAAAATAGCTTTATAATTGATCCTTCCCTGTGGATAAAATTTCTAATTCAGTGGTCCTCATTATAATCCACATATTAATTTCCTACCACACTTTGGTAACCAAAATAAATATACTGAAAGATTGAAAAATTGGCTAAAATCACCTATACAATTAATATTAACATTTATAAGAATTGGATCCTATGAAACCTAGAAAAATATTAAAACATTTGATTTTCTCATCTTCTCACTGGTCCTTTGTCTTGAGAGAGGTGGCAGTTTAAGTGTATAATACATAATTGTGTCGTGTGTGTATATATTTTTGTGTATTATGATGTTATATTAATGATATATATATTTTTAAATCCTTTATGGCTGGGGAGATACTGCCTGTCCAGGAACTAGCCAATTCTTAGAAATAGCAAAGGACTCAGCCAGGATTATCTGATATGCAAATGAACCCATCAGAGCTGCCTCTTCTCTCTGGCCCATACATCCCAGGAAGCTACATTACCCATCCTTAAACCTGCCAGGACCAGGTGCCAGCAACTAGGGACCACCCCATAGCATAGAGCCCGCCAAAATGAGTCAAACTAGACAATCCAACCTGATGACACTGCCCTGCCTTGCTTTCCTGTGGAAACCCCAATAAAGCTCTGGTCTGTGCTCTCCCCTCCCTCCTGTCTTCTGCCCATGCAGCCCTGTGTCAGGAGGTGCACCTGCCTCGTAGGCCTCTAGGACCTATGAGTACAGTACACTTCACTTTCCCGAGCCTCTCCTCTCTCTCCTAAGGCTGCACCCGGCTGACCATCACACAAAAGAAATACAGGCTCACCCCAGAGCTACTGAGTATTCAGTTCCAGACCACCTCAATAAAGCATATATTGTGATAGAGCAAGTCACATGAATTGTTTGGTTTCCTAGTACAAATAAAAGTTAATGAATACACCATACCGCAGACTATTAAGTGTGCAATAGCATTATGTCCAAAAATGTACTCACCTGCATTTTAAAATGCTTTATTGCTAAAAAATGCTAATGACTATCTGAGCCTTCAGTGAGTCATAATCTTCTTTCTGGCGAGGGTCGGTCTTGCCTCAGTGTTGACAGCCGCTGACTGATCAGGGTGGTGATTGCTGAAGTTGGGGCGTCTGCGACCATTTCTCAACATGAGACAACAATGAAGTTTGCTGCATCCATTAAGTCTTCCTTTCAAGAAAGATTTTTCTATAGCATGCAATGCTGTTTGGTAGCTTTTTACCCACAGTAGAACTTCTTTCAAAATTGGAATCAATCTTCTCAAATCCAGCTGCTGTTTTATCAACTAAGTTTATGTAACATTCTAAATCTTTTGTTGCCATTTCAACGATGTTCACAGCATCTTCACCCGGAGTAGATTCCATCTCAAGAAACCACTTTCTTCGCTCATCCATAAGAAGCAACTCCTCATCCGTTCAAGTTTGATCATGAGATTGAAGCAATTCAGTCACATCTTCAGGCTCCACTTCTGATTCTAGTTCTCTTGCTCTTTCTGCACAGGTGAAGTTACTTCCTCCACTGAAGTCTTGAACCCTCAAAGTCATCTATGAGGGTTGGAATCAGCTTCTTCCTAACTCCTGTTAATTTTCTATTTTGACCCCAGTCATGAATCATGAATTTTCTTAATGGCATCTAGAATGATGAATCCTTTGCAGAAGGTTTTCAATTTACTTTGTCCAGATCCATCAGACAAATCATTATCTATAGCAGCTATATATTTATGAAGGTTATTTCTTAAATAATAAGATTCGAAAGTGGAAATGGCTCCTTGATCCATGGGCTGCAAATGGATGTTGTTTTAGCAGGCATGAAAACAACATTAATCACCTTGTACCCCTCCATCAGAGTTCTTAGGTGACCAATTGTGTTGTCAATGAGGAGTAATATTTTCAAAAAGAATCTTTTTTCTGGGCAGTAGGTCTCAACAGTGGATTGAAAATATTCAGTAAAGCATGCTGTAAACAGATGTGCTGTCACTCAGGCTTTGCTGTTCCATTTAGAGAACATAGGCAGAATAGATCTAACATAATTCTTAAGAGCCTTAGGATTTTTGGAAAGGTAAATAACCATTAGCTTTAACTTAAAGTCACCTGCTGTATTAGCCCCTAATAAGAGAGTCAGCCTGCTTTCTGGGGCTTTGAGGCCAGACATTGACTTCTCTCCTGATATGAAAGCCCTAGATGGCATCTCTTCCAACATAAGACTGTTTTATCTACACTGTGTAGCCACCTTCATCAATGATCTCAGCTAGATCTTCCAGATAACCTGCTGCAGCTTCTCCACCAGCACTCGCTGCCTCACCTTGCACTTTTATGTTACGGAGTTGGCTTCTTTCTTTAACCCTCATGAACCAACCTCTGCTAGCTTCCTCACCTCTCTCAGCTTCACAGAATTGAGTAGAGTTAGGGCCTTTCTCTGGATAAGGCTTTGGCTTGAGGGAATGTCGTAGCTGACTGGTTTGATCTTCTATCCAGATCACTAATACTTTCTCCCTTCCAGCATTATGGCTGTTTTGCTTTCCTGTCATTCATGCATTCACTGGGGTAGCACTTGTAATGTCCTTCAGGGACTTTTCCTTTGCATTCACAACTTGGCTGTCTGATACAGAGCCCAGCTTTCACCCTAACTCGGCCTCCGACATGCCTTCCTCACTAACCTTATTCCTAGATTTCGATTTCAAGTGAGAGATGTGTGATACTTTCATTTGAACACTTAGAGGTACTTGTAAGATTAGTGATTGGCCTAATTTCAATATTGGTGTGTCTTATGGAATAAGGAGGCCCAAGGAAAGGGAGAGAGATGGAGGGACAGCCAGTGGTGGAGCAGTCAGAACAGCAGCTTTCCAAAAGCTCATGCTTTTGGAAAAATGGTACCGATAGACTTGCTCAAGGTGGGATTGCCGCAAACCTCCCATTTGTCAATAACGCGGCATCTGTGAAGCGCAGTAGAGCAGAGTGCAGTCGAAGGAGGGTGCCTGCGCAGACCAGCGACGTCCACCCCAGCACAGCACGCTGGTTATGAGCTCAGGTTCCAGACTTGGATGGTCTGGGGCCACACCCAGGCTCTGCCTTTTACTTACTCGGGTTAGACCTTAGGAAATTCATTTCAGCAGCACTGCAGTGGTTGTCAGAATGAAGGCAACCGAGGATGTCAAGTTAAGAGAAGCTCAGCTTACAGTTTCACAGAGAAATTAAATAAGAACTCTGATCCGGAGTTGCCTGCGGGCCACCAGCTGCTGTTCTTTTTCATTTATGAGAAGCAATAAATTCTCTCTGTTGCTTAGGTCAAACCGAGAATAGAGGTAAGCTACATGTCACCGAAAGTTCCCTTCCTGTCTGGGTCCACATCCATCAGCTTGGCCTTTCTTCCACACTTAGACTCTTCGGGTGAGTGGCCACAGGCCTTGCTGCATAGCGGAGCACGCATTTTCTGCTCGTATCACATGACGTGGGGCTCTGAACTTTAGGTCACTCTTATCACAGAGAGAGGAGGAACAAGAAAAAGTGAAGAACATGAAAAAGAAAAGAACCTTGCTAAAAGAAAATAGTGTAGGTCGAGAGCCCGAGAAGATTGCAAACATGCAACGTAAGAAAATGCTACCCCTCAGGCCGGCAGCTTCTCCGGGTGTCTTACCCAGTTTCTGACTTTATTTCTGCCCGGTGAGTTCCTGCCCACACTAAAAATCATTCCTAAGTTTCCTCTGGGTATAAAGCCTGTCCAGTCTACCTGTGTTACTGGCTTGGTAGAAAACAGTGGATAATGGGTAAGGGAAAAGCATTTTTTCCAAACTCAAATATCCATTAGGAAGCTAAGGGTCAGCTGCAGGATTGCAATCCAGCCTCTTCCTTTACTGGGTACACCCCAGGAAGGCAGGAAAGACATCCACTTACACCTCCTAATAAAGTAGCTGTTAGGAGTCAGTGTTGCCAGATGAAATAGAGAATACCTAGTTAAATTTGGCTTTTAGATAAACAACGGAATTTTTCCTAGCATAAGCATGCCCTAATTATTGCATGGGGCATATTTAATAATAAAAATAATGGGACATATTTATATCAAAAAATTATTCATTGTTAATTTGAAATTCGAATTTAAGTGAGCATCTTATAGCTTTATTTGTCACATCTGGCACTCGGGATTGGGAGACCTTCTGGCAAGCACAGTGAGGGTAATTTCCAGTAGGAGACGCCCTTATCTATTAACAGAATATGCCCGGACTGTCCAGGACAGCATGTGTTAAACACATCTGGGGTCTATGGATTTATGAGGCACAACTCCTTCAAAAATGATGCCTAAGTTATGTAACTAGCAAAATATAAAATAAAGGTGTTTCATGGCCAAACAGCTCCCTTTTGTGAACAAACAAGGCCACGTGTTTGGTGACTGTGTGGATGTCCTACTCATATGTCCCTTCCAGAGGTCCCGCAGTGGGCATGGAGCTGGCTGGCACACTTGGCTGGGGTCCATCGGGCTCCCCTGTGGCTCCCCCACCAGGCCGTGCCCCCAAGAGCACGGCAGAGGTGCTCGTGCTGGGCCAGTCCTCAGATCCCCTGACTGGGGATCTCTCTAACGGGCCCCTTTGGCTCAGACACTTCCTAACGTCTGTTCAGGACTGTCTCGGAACGCGCTGCAGTCGAGGCTCTGCCTCCTCGATCCTTCCTTCCCTCTCTCCTCTCGCAGGTGTCACCGAGGCACGCTCTGCCTACCCCAGGTCCTCCCCTTCATTCGCCAGTGGCGCTGCCCCCAACCCATCCATGGTGTTCTGAATCCCCTCTGGGCAGGTGCTTTCTGGAGGACCAAAACTGGTACAAAACGCATCCCTTGGAGGCTTCATTTTGCGAAATCTGATCCAGAGCATGTCCCATGGGTGAAGAAAGGACCCGGGGAACGGGGCTGTCATTGTGGGACCTCCGCCTGCTTCACTTACGCCACATGCTTGTAATCCTAGCAATTTGGGAGGCCAAAGTGACAAGATCTCTTGAGGTCAGGAGTTCAGGACCAGCCTGAGAAAGAGTGAGACCTCGTCTCTACAAAAAATAGAAAAGTTAGCTGGGCGTGGTGGTGAGTGCATGTAGTCCCAGCTACTGGGGAGGCTGAGGCAGGAGGATCACTTGAGCCCTGGAGTTTGAGGTTGCAGCGAGCTATGATGATGCCGCTGCAGTCTAGCCAGGGTGACAGGGTGAGACCCTGTCTCAGAAAAAAAAGAAAAGAAAAGAAAGTGTTTCTCCTGAAAAAAGAAATGGGTGAAAAATTGTTCAATATTATTTTTGGAGATACACATGGATAAGAAAATGTATTACGTGAAAACTCACCACCCTCTGAACATACAGTGAAGCTCAGAATCAAGATTTTCTGTTTCCTACAAACCTCTAAACTATTCCTGTGGGATTAGACTAAAATTATCTTTATATACAGAGGCAAAAACTGGAATTCAATTCGTATGCTGCAGGGACTTTGAAGGTAACAGAACATCCCTTCCTTCAGCTCTCAAAGGAATGGAAGGCAATAAAAGAGGTTATGAATGTCTACAGCTATTGGCAGAAATGGATTAAAAAATTCGATTCATCAGCTTTGATCCAAAATCTTTATTATACCGAATGGTGGTTATTAGGTAACTATGCCTCGTGTATCCTCCGTAAAGTAGCAATGGTGCTTTCAACCCATTTTAGCTGGTTAAGCTTTCATGGATTAAAAGCCTTTTAATAATATCTGTTGAAAAGTTTTTCTCTCCAAGTGCAATGTGGTAACAAAAATCATTTTACAACCATTATCTGAAGCCTAGACCAGCAAGATAATGGTCTCAGCTTTATAAGGTTAGATGTAGTTATACATTATGTCCCCCAAAATCGACAGTGAAACCCTGTACAATAAGGGTCCAGAAGTTTATCCGAATTTCAGGACATAAAGAGATACGTTTCTGCCCACCGGCTGGTCCAGGAGCAGTTTCCTCTCTTCGACACTAAGACGGTGGCACATCGGTGCCTCCAAGGGGTAGAGTCAGGAGGCTCAACATGAGAAAACCAAGGGCCAAGAGAAAAGATAAAGGATTTTCCTGCTGTGGCACATAAATAAAAAATTATACTAGAAACCAACGCGTGTCCTGCTTTCAGCTAGAACGAGAACCACCCACCATTGGCATTCCCGCCCCTTCCTCTCTCGGGACTTCCCGGAAGATCCAGGACCCCAGAAAAGGCACCAGGCTCCTTTAGAGGCTGGGTCACATGTTCATATTGCCCAATTTTTCCCAGATTCAGGTGCTCAAAGTATGTGCATCTTTGTCTTCTCAGCACCTGAACCTGTGCGAAGAACCTGCTAGAAGCACAGCACTCCTCTGGCAGAATGAAGATCTCACCATTGATTAACTCAATTTGCCTCTAATTAACTTCATACACCTCCAGAACCCTACTTTCCTTCCTTCCCTGCTCTCTTCCTTTCCTCACCTTTTTCCACCTTCTTTTTTTCTCTTTAGCCCTCAATATCACATTCTTGTTTCTGTCTCATTTGTAGAGGATCAAACTCTGAATTTTAGATCCTTTGTTCCTAAATGATCATACAAATATGTCCCTTTCCTGGGGTCACTAGTCTGTGATCATACACATTTTCTGCTCACTGTTTCCTCCCAACATCAGAAGCCACTGAGTTCCAGCTCAAATAATACATGAAAAACAAAGCTAGGCTCCTAGCTCAAGACTCATTAGTACTAACACACACACACACACACACACACACACACACCCCAAAAATCTGAACCTGTGTAGCGCATTTTTTTCAACCCAGCACCTTCCAATATTTACCATGGAAATAGCACAAGCCATCTGGGACACACAACAAGGAACTTTCACCTACATGACATCCCTAAAGCTTTTCTTTTAAATATGTGATACAGAAGTAAATGTACTATAGAACCAAACTAATGTTTTCCTCTTCTCAATCAAAACATCTATTTCTAAGAGAGGGTGAGCATGGCTTCCCCGTGGGACAGGAGCTTAACATTCTGGCAGAGATAGGAAAACAGATTTCAAAATTCCCTACTTACCTTCCCAGGTCAGAATTGTATATCACAGCATGAAAAAGGTGATACCATAATGGAGGTACTAGTTTCAATTCGGCAAAAAAATAAAATGATGTCACTTTTGTTATCGTGAAAATGCTGTGGTAACAATTAGTCTGTATCATTCGACCCAAACTCCGGTAAGCTTTGAACTAGAAACGGCAGGTCTTGGGAAGCCCTACGCACTAGTCAAGGTGCCTGAAGATTGGATAGCTCCTACCTCCGCACGGATGTTGTCTGTTTGCTTCAAGACTAGAAGCAATATTTTGTGGTTGGTATAGTCTTTATGCGACCAATAAAAACGTTGACAGATAGCATGGTTTTCCGGATTGAGGTATGTAAAATAGTGTGATTTGACCCACTTTTGCAAAATCAGAGATGGCTTCCCTAAGAGTGTGACGTTTGAGCCGATACCCAGAGGTTGACTAGCTAACCAGGTAACAACAGGGGAGGGATTTTCAGGCAGAGGGAAAATTGTGAACTAAGGAGAGGGTCGGTGGGTTGGGAGGATGGAGGAGCACGGGGATGTGACCAGGTAGGGGAGTCAGGCAGGGGCCATAGAAGGCCCCCCTTTGTTAGGAAAATTTTAAATATTCACTTTTATTCCAAAAATGGTGGGAAACTAGGGAAGGGTTACAAGCCTGGGGGAAAGAGAAGGAGTTGGTAGAAAAGGGTAATAGAATGAGATTTCTACTTAAAATTATCCCACTGGTTATAACACAGAGAATGCACTTAGTTAGGGGCCAAGAGGGGTGGTAGGAGCCCATTCAGAAGGCATCAGTCCATGCGACAGGCAGTGGGAGTGACGACTCCAGTACAAGTGGGCAAAATAGAATAAAAGAGGATGAAAAGGAGACACACGGAAAATACCTGGAAAAACACATACATATATGAATGACCACTTAAATAAATACATCTTAGGCATCATCTTGTGTTCCTTTTAAGTTATAGTCCTATTGAATCATTGAGAAGAAATGGATAAATAAATGAAAGCATATGGCAAATTTTAGAAGGTTTCTTTATTGCTGTACATCTCAGTCTTTTATATTCTGTTGCACCTGGGCTGTGGAACAGCTTTCACTTTCGTAGAAGCACCTCTCTTAAGGAGTGTTCCATGCAAACGAGAATCATGAAGCTTGCCCAAGCAGCTCATGTTGCAGGAAGAGACATAGGAGGTGCAGAGAGGAAAAGGAACGTTTCTAAGCCTTCACACAGGAGCAGAGTCAGAGCCTTTTAAAAAGGAGTAGCTTGGGTTTATTTTAACCCATGAACGAATTCTCCCCAAAGGACGCACAGCTGAGTGTTTGAAGGGCCACTCCTTCCGCGCAGAACTACTTCTGCATTTGTTCAAAAATTCCCAGGCAAAGTATGCCCAGATTTGTCCTTAGCCCAAAGCAGAAAGCACCCCATTTAAAAAGCCATTCCACCAAGTGGTCTGTGTTCCAGCTCCAAGACTCAGGAGGTGCTTTCTTTGTTCTTCTCTTTTGCGTGTGCTTGCACCTTTGCACTTAAAAGTCAACCCACTCTCTAAATGTCACTTTAAGCAGCTCTGGCAAGTTCCCAATGATAATTAATGTGCTGCCCATGCCAAGAGCTGTCTTTTTTCTGGGCTGAAATAAGAGACAATAACCAAGAAATGAAACTTCTGAGGAGGTACAAGAGGAAAAAGAGGCTTACAGGTCCTGGAAACAGTAAATAGAATTCTGCACATAAAGATTCACACTGAGCTCTCAGGAGGCAATAAACAGAGAGAAGGAATAACAATCCCTAGCAAACAAAGAATGCAACATGAAAGGCTTATTTTATTATTTTTTCTAAAGTGTGTTCCTAGATGAAAGAGCTGTAATTAATTATGAGCTATACCAATGTCCACGGAGAAGCCTAACGCAGTGGCCTCCGTGGTTGACAGCCTGCTGGGAACCGTTTGTCACATAAAGGACAGCTCGCGTGTGAAGACTTTAATCTTAGACCTAAATGTGGTCCCTAGGAAATATGAAAGCTTAGCCTGGTACACCTGAAAGCCGTTAACAATTTCCAAACTGTGGGCTTTTCAAGACAAGATACGTGGCCACTTCTCCCCCAGACTTTGGGCAATGTAAGGGCAGAGAGGGAGGTGTCACTAGAGCCATCCTCCCTCTAAAGGCCCCTCCTGTGCTCACACTACTGCTCTGGCTAGAGGACAGTTCCAACATCCTACTTCCACGTGTGTGAACTTGGGTCCATTTCCTTCAAGCCTAAATTAAATGTTTTCTAAGGTGATTTCTCTCCAAAACAGCACTTGTCCAAGTGGCAACGGCAGTGGTTCCTTTCCATCTGCGTCGGTAAACGTGAGCCGTTGTTCTAAGGGAAGCCAGCTACCATGTTGTGTGCAGTCCTATGGAGAGGCCCACGTGGCCAGGCCCTGCTGTCTCCGGCCAAGGAAGGCTCAGGGCCTGCCAACGGGCACATGAGGAACCTCTTCATGCCAAGCCTTGCAAGGACAGCAGCCCCAGCCAACTCCCTAATTACAGCTTCATCAGAGACCCTGATCCAGAGGCACCAGCCAACCTTCACCTAAATTCCTGACCCACAGAAATGTAGGATGATAAATGTATGCCTTAAGTCACTGTTTTGTGGAACAGCAACACTGTTAGTTACACAGCAACAGGTAACTAACACACCTCCTCTCTAAGGTTCTGTAAAATCTAATATCCAACCCTGGCTTCTTCCCAGACCCTTTCCCCAAAGAGCCTCAGAGCCCAAGACTGGATCTTTTGGGTTCTCTCTGCTGTCCTGAGCACCTAACCTTCCCCTGAGGCCACGAGGTAGTTGTGTCCATAGGCCGGCCCCCAAAATTTGCAGGGCCCAGTGAACGAGGGAAAGTGGAGCCCACATATTGCATGCCTAATGAGTTGCAAGTTACAATCCATATGATCCAAGAAACAAACGAAAGTATGTTCTATCCACCCACTTTAATTTTAACCTTTATAACAACCTTTTTAAAGCAAAATTCTTGAACTTCTCTGAGTTTTACACCAGAAAATTTGGGGAACACTAGCCTTTGGTTCCCAGCTACCTTCCTTTCTCTCCTCCCTCTCATCCACCCCCACCCAGCTCCAGCCCAGAGCACAGGAACCCTTCACAGGCCCAGATGCAAACTTCCAGCCCACACGCCCAGGATTCTCCGGCAACCGTTGAGAAACTGCCCTCCCTTGGCCACCCCTCAGGCCTGGGGACAACACAGCACAGCAGCGTCAGGGCTCACGCTCAGGAGGGCGGCCCAGGCCAGGGGCCCTTGCAGGTGAGCACGGGAGAAAGGCGGGATCCAGGCCCTGCATTGCCACCCCGAAGGCAGATGTGTTGAAGAAAGTGCAGCCCTACAGGCACAAGGCCCGTTTTCCTGACTGACCTGTGGGTACTGCGTTAGCTTCCTGCCACCGCTGTAACAAATCACCGTGAACTTAGTGCCTAAAACAACACAGATTCATTATGTCACGGTTACAGGGGTCAGATGTCTGCAGCGGGTCTGCAGGGCTGTGTTCCTTTGGATGTTCCAGGGCAGAACCAATTTCCTCGACTTTTCCAGCTTCTAGAGGCTGCCCGCATCCCTCGGCCTGGCCCCACGTCACTCTGATCCCTGCCTCCGTCATCATCTCTCCTCCTCCGACTCTGTCCGTCATTCCCCCTTTTATAAAGACCCCTGTGATGGCATTGGGCCCCTGATAGTCCAGGATAATCTCCGCAGTTCACCATCCTTACTTACTCACATCTGCAAAGTCCCTTTTGCTGTGGAAGGTCACATATCCACAGGTCCCAGAGAGTGGATGTGAACGGCTTTTGGACTATCTTTCTGCCTATCCCAGGCATTATTTAGCCCAGGTGCTTTGGTGACAATGAAGAATCAGGCAGGACAGGTGCATGGCGCCCACATCAGGGATGTGAGGAAGCCCCGTACTTGCTCAGAGTTCACACTTGCCCCTGAATCAACAGAGCAGCCCCCCTCTTTGTTCTTTATTAAAATCCACAGCACAGATCAAAGGTCTGAGTGGGAGGAAGTCACTGTCCTTTCACACCTAAAGCTCAAGAGAGGACTTCCAAAGAGTCACTTAGTGCTTGGGAGACTTGGAGATGGGGGTTATTGCCCACGAATTACACAACGAAGTAGGCTGGGAAGGGAACATGTGCCCGCCCTCCCAAGAGTGCACCTCTGGCCACCCAGGGCAGGTCCACCCACCTGCATGTTTGAAAACGCCCAGACACGTCTGTTGACAGAAGTGGCCATGTCAGTAGCTTAGGGTGGATGTCTGAGAGTCCCAAATGTGCATTTCTTTCTACACTTCCTGTAAGTCAGGCATTGCAAATCTCATCTCCCTAGCAAGTTTCTTCGATTGCTTGAACTGAAAAAGACTTAAATGGAGGCCACGTGATTTCACGGTGAATTTCTCTAATATGTCAGCATGCGGGTCTGAGCCCACCTGCAAGTATTTGGTAACAAAAGGCGCGATCTCACTTGGGTTTAGGATATTTAATCCGTGCCTTCGCTCAGGCTTGGCAGAACTGCTCTGTCCTCTGCAGGACGCAAAGGGATGGCTGAGGAAAGGTGGCCTGTGAGGGAAGGGCCAGGCCAGGGGAGGGCACTACCACTGGGGAAGAGGCACACTCACAGTCTACTCACCTGTGGTCCAACCTTCATGCTCCAGCCAGAGACACCCCTCCCCTGCCACCCTCCCTGGGACAAAGACGGGAGCAAGGAAGAAAGACAAACCTCGGACACCAGCCTCCCAGAGAACAGAACTGGGAAGGGTAATGAACCAGGAGCAATAATTGGCCACTAATGAGAATGCCAATAGCTATCTAGAAACCACATCGAACCAGTCTGCAGAAAGCAATGGAAACTGGGGTGTTCTGTGTACGTTATGAAAAGAAGCCAGAAGTCCACGCACAATAATTCTCTGTATTGCCCACAGGCCCACACGCTTGCATGCGAATGCCTAGAAAAAGTCTGAGATGATTCACGCCAAAGCAAAGACTGCCCCCAGTCGGGAGCTAGGATGGGGAAGGAGACATACGCCAAGAGGACTGTAGACTTTTCTAAAATGTTTTCATTTTTAAAATTAAATTGTACTCGTGTATCCCATGTTTAGGTAAAATTTATTTCAATAATTTAGAAAGCACACAATGAGATGCTTACCTAGAAAAGGTCTAATGAGCCTGCTAATTATCAAGTCCTCTATTTGGAAGCATTTTTTAGGTTTTGACATCAGTAGTCGAGAGTGGACATCTGAAAATCCCAAATACGTGTGTCCTTTTACACTTCCTATAATTCAGACTTTTCAAAACTCATTTAAATGGCTTTTTGCCTCCTTTAGTCAAAATGTTTTATCCATAAACCTACTGTCCTAGAGGAACTGTTTACGGGTGCTGGATAATAACATGGAATTTGGTGCCCCAGCATAGTGTTCAGATCCTGCCCCAAGCCTCTGCTGGCTGTGTGACTGCAAATATCATGCTTGCCCTCTCTGTGCCCAAATGGCCCAATGTGTCAAGTGGGGATAATGACAGTATCCACCTCATGGGTTTGGGGTGGGGATTAAATGACCTATATGTAAAGGACTTGGTATAGAGCCAGGCACAGGAGAAGCACTCTGTAAAGTTAGCCATTGTCATTACCATCATCAACACCATCGCCATCATCGTCTTCATTTTAATCATTGTTATCACCATCAACACTACCTTCACCAGCATCATCACCATCATCACTGTCATCACCATCATTACCATAATCACCACCATCATCATCACCATCATCACCATCATTACCATCATTATCATCATTTTCATCCTTTTCCAGAAAGTACTATTAATTTCTGCATTCCTGGCCTTTTGCAAATAAAATATGTTAATATAGACTTACCCTCAAGTATTCGGAGACACAACTTTCTGTGCCTGTGATTTCACTAGTTCCCCAGTCTGCTCCTTCCCCAGATATCCTTCTCTCAATAATTAGCCCCACTCTTTATAAAACTGGGAGTCATTCCTTTTTTCCTCTTTTTTCTCACTATCTGCAGGTGACACCAACCCTACCTTCAAAGTTGAGCCCAATCTACCACCTTGCCTACTTCACTTAAACCCCCTGGTCCAAGCCTCCATCATCTCCATTCCGGCACCGGCAGCAGCACCAAAGACAGAAAATCTGGAAACTCTGGGTAGAAAGTAGTGGGAGAGAAAAGTTTAGGAACCTTTCAAGGCCTTCAGGATAACCCAGAACCTATTTAGGAAAACTGAAAATTGTATCTACAGTAATTTAAGGCAAAATCAACAGAAATTAAGCTTAGATCAGCATATTCCCTAAGAAATAAACTAAGCTTATTTCTTATTTAAGAAATCTCAGCTTATTTCCCCCTGATGCCATCCTGCCACTCCGGAGAAATCCCCAGCTACAGTGGATTTATGTCTGGACAATTATCGGTGGTTGTGTCATTCGCTGAATGTCACGTTGGCATTTCCCACTGATGGCCGCCACCATTACAACGGCTTCTGAAAACGAGCTGAAGTATGCAAGGTCATGATTCAAAATGCATTGATTTTTGTCCTGAGATTCAGAATGATAATGACAGAGAAAGCCATGAGCTAATACATTTATGTCAGTGATATGTGATTTATCTTTAGATGATGTTTCTTAAAGTAAAGCAATGAGTTGAGTTAAAGAAAAATGCTAACTTGTACGAAGTTGGTATGAGACCATGTGCAGGGACAAGCGGATTTTTAAAAAGTCATAAGGATGATTCCTGAATGACTGACATCTGAGAAAGACTGAGCTCTAGGGCACGTCAGAGCAATCTGCGCTGGGGACGAGGCCCTGTTCGAGCTGAACCCCAGGGCCGAGGAGATGAGTGTGTAACACTCAGTATTTATCTTTCCTGTTCTCCTGTCTCCACGCAGAAACCCACTGAATTCATCCCAGATGGAAGAAAACCTCTGTGATCTTTAAAGCTTGCTATGGTCTGAATATTTGTGTCTCCCCAAAATTCATATGTTAAAATCCTAATTCCTAAGAAGATGGTGTTGGTGAGGCCTTTGGGAGCTGATGAGGTCATAAGTGGGGAGCCCTCATAAATGGGATTTGTGCCCTTATAAAAGAGACCCCAGAGAGCTCATTCACCCCCCTACCACAGGAGGACACAGGGAGAAGGTGCCATCTAGGAACCAGGAATCAGGCCCTCATCAGACACCAAATCTGCCGGCACCTTGATCTTGGACTCCCAGCCTCTAGAACTCCAAGAAATAAATTTCTTTTACTGGTGGGGCACCCAATCCATGACATTTTCATATAACAGCCTACACGAACCAAGACAAAGGCTCCTGGGTGTGACACTGTGTAACTGAGGGTGAAATGAACTTGCGAACTCCATCAAAAATTAAGCACATTAAACAAAGCAAGTGTTTATTTTTTGTAGCTAAGACAGGTTACAGAATAAGTCTTCCCACATCAGTTAAGGCAACATCTATTCATGATTTTCTTAATCTTTGACCCAATGTTTAAAGCAAAAGAGTAAGAATGGATTCTTTTAGAAGAGTTGGCAGGTCTCAAGAAAGCAGAATGTGACAATGCCAATGAGTGAAAGCAAGTTCTAGTTTCCTGTTCCTTTTTTTGTGAATATTTACTGTCTCTTTTTCAAAACAAAGCCTATTGAATACTCAGAGTAGAAATACATCAAAACTCTTCAATCCAGACTTAGTGGGGGAACATCGAGACTGTTCATGTTAAAAAGTTAAATGCTACTAGATTAAAAAGTATAAAGTATTAGAAATGTGAAAAAATATATAATGCTATTACCATCAAACTCACACCAAAGATAATTTAAGTAACATTGGCAAACATCAAGCCTCAACCATTTAAAATAAATAAGTAATAATGATTTGCCATTATTTTGTCAGGCCAATATAAATGTGGGCCTGAAAATGTTGTTGCTATTGTTTATTCCTTTAAGAGTTTGCAATAATCCTGCTTGTTACTCAGATTTATAATGTTAACTTGGGTACTTCCTCTTGGCTCATCAAATATTTTCTTAATCAACTGTCAACGTATGCTGTCCCAATTATCATGACTTTCAAATTCAGGGCATCTGAGCTAGTGGAGTTTGTGGAACTCTACATTGACAGAGAATCACAGAAAAAGGATTCTTCTACACTATATTTGAGGAGAAACATAGCCAGCTCGCAGGCTGCCATTGTCAAACACTGACTGTGCCCCACACTGAGCTGAGACCTTTGCCTGCTTTCCTCCATTAGTCATCACAACAGCCAAGAGGTGGATACTACCATGACCTCCCCTTCACAGACGGGGCACCCCCTAAAGAGGAGGGATCATATTGGGCACAGAGGGGTAATGTCCCCCATACTCCAGCCTCCCTCTTCCCAGACCCATGGGTGCTCCTTTCCCCTCCTAAGGAGAACCGTCAGGGGTACAGAGATCCCCCATCCAGCATCCCGCCATGTCTGAGGCCAGAGCTGAAGCCACACTTTGAATCTCTCCCTGATACCCAGGCTTCTTGGTCAGCACTCAGAGGCTGAGCGTCACATAGACTCAGGTGTAATAAACAGTCTGATTTATGTTGGACCACTGATGGCTTTCGCACCGCACCTTCCCCAAAGCCCTCCTCTCCCGCCTCCCATCTGTGCAATCCATAAGAAAGACAGCCAGTGTCAGGGCAAATTCAAACCATGCAACCCCCCAGCCAGTGCAGGAACTTTTCCCCAGCCACTACCCACCAGAAGGGTCCAACCCACTCTTTCTGCCTTGTTCCAGCCAGCCTGCACCAGCTCGGGCCACCCTCCTCTCCACAGGAGCCCCCCATGGGAGTAATAAACTCCCTCTCCAATTCTGTTAGTAGCTGGAGTGTCATCAGCTCTGACATCCTACCTATTAATTGAGAGGATTCCATCCTCAAGGTCCACCAAAGATCAGGATTCGGCACCCCCATGTGGCTTTGGGAAAACAGCCAAACTTCTCCACACGCCAGTTTCCTCATCTATATAATGGGGATACCGCCAGATACAGTGGGTTGCTGCCCCAATATCTACTCCTCCAGTCTTCCTTAATAACCAACATGAATTTTGCTCAAGTTGGTAGTCTGGGAAAATGTTATGGATTCCTCCCGCTCTCCTTGCAGTTATGATGAGTAGACCTGTCCTACAGTTTCAGCCAATGAGAAGTAGACGGAGGTCCCTGGTGGTGGTTTCCATGAGAGATCATGAAAATGGAGGGATTATTAGGCATTTCTCTTTCCTCTTTGCCCTGGGCCTCATCCCAAGGCAATAATAGTCACAGGCTGATGACACAGTAGAGAGACAAAGGTATTGTCTGGCTGCACCAGTCCCAGAATGCTAATTTCTGGATTTCATGTTACATGAAAAAAATACATTCCTAATTAAAACACACACACACACACACACACACACACACACACACACACACTTGTCTTCCTATTGCTTTTGGGTGTGATGCTAAGAGCTCTGACAGCCATTTTGTGACCATGAGAAGATAAGAATAAGAACCAACCCATATGCTGAGGAGGGTATAGGGACAAGACAGAAAGAGATCGGGTCCTTGGAAATACGGAAGAACTCCTGAAACAACCCTAAAACTGCTCAGTGTTGGTCTTCTTGGTGTATGACAAAATAGCTCCTATTGTTTAAAGTCTTGCTAGTTGAATATTCTGTTACTTGGTACTAATACAAGGTAGCATTAAAGTTCCCAAAGAAACTGAGATTCTAATTGTGAAGTTCCAAGACCGATAATAAATATAAGAAGAAGATTTTCTGAGGTTGGGTGCATCCTTCCCCAAAACCCAAACAATATAAAATATAGACGATTATTTATGTCACACAACTGTGCTGTCTTTTCCAGCACAACTTCCAAACACTGTTGCCTGCCTCTACGAGCCCGTGTGAGTGCTGCTGTGTGTTCTTGGGTCACAAACTGACAAAAGCGGACCGACACCTCTGATGCTTTCACTCAAAGTTCAGAGCTCTGACTCGGATTTACAGGAGGGGTAGTTTTAATGAAGAAAGACTGCCAGATGCAGCTACAACAATGAGTTTGTGGAATTTAACTATAGGGCTGTGGGAATCTGCCTGATTTCTCTCCATCCCATATGAGAGCCGCAACTGCCCCGCACCACCATCTGCCAGAAGTTCATGAGAAAATATGCACAGGAAACTTCCTTTTGTCAGCCTGGTCAGTGAACCCATGTAAAGCTCCAAGCCCCCACTAGCCAACTGTGAACACAAATTAACTGTTTTCCAGTTCAAACATTTCCATCTTTTCTCCAAACCCAGGCTGATGTCAAGTGCGTGTAGACATTTTGTGAGTTAAAACTCCCTTTCCTGGGCTGAATCTCCTGCTGCACCCACAGTAGGCTAATGCACCCATCAGAATGCCACCCTTCTTGGTTTCACTGCCTGATAAAAGCAGGGATTGCTTTAAACAATGACTCCATGACAGGCTGAGAGGATATAATTGGGGGAGATTAAATGCTCCAGATTTTAGGCACCTCCCGTGTTTACAGCAATGAGCAGTGTGAACACAGGTGGGAAATGATGCATGGCCGACCCCAGGCCATTTCTCAGGTGAGCAGCTGATGGTCACCCCCACAGTGTTCTGCTTATGTGAGTTTCCTTCAATAAGGTGGAGTTAAAAATAACACTCTCACTTCCTCCGAGTGCACAACGGCAGGTTACTGCCACAAGGCATTTCACGGGAGGGAGAATTGTTAGTTATCTTGGAGCAGCTCAAAAATAAATAGCATGTGCTCATTATTCAAATGAAATTTTAATTAATTCAGAACTTGTTCCCAAGCTTTCCAAGACGGCTCATGATCATGAGCTCTCGGGGCTGTTCTTCCCGCAGCGTGTGATGTCATGCTGAATGGAGTGCATCCAACCACGCTGATGGGACGAAAATTCATGAGTGCTGGACTGCGGCTTGACTCTGAGGCTTCAGACTCTGCTGAAATATCACAAGCCTCCCTCCAAACCCCAGTGCCTCTTCTCCTCCCTCCTTGTTGAGGGTGAAATTGATGGTTTTTATAAGAGTTTCAGAGCTGCACGGGAAGAGTCTCAACTCCAGGGAGTTTGAGGTTTTCCTTAATTTGCTTACTTGAAAACAACCCCAGCCCTTCTGCAGCCAAAGTAGTTCATGAGTGGCGGAGCAATCAATCCCGAATTATCCGTAGCCCTTAACCCCACAGCATCACAGCCCTGTTTTTCAGGACCAAGGGCAGTGAGGGGTCATCCCTTATTAGTACTGGAGTGAGCAACAGAGCCCCTGGGGTCAGAGGATGCAGCCTGGCCCCAGAGCTTCCTCCAATTCATGGTAGTATTGCACTGGTCCTACCAGCTTGATTTCACTACCTGTGAAATATAGGCAAGAGCATCTGTCCTACCTGCTGCAAAGGGCCTGGCAAGGAGCACCTGTAGTGAGGCGGGTGAAGCACTGTGAACAGTTAGAAGCTCCTCACATGGCGAGTCAGCACCTCCAACCCCCACCAGGTCCTCCTCCTGGTGGCCATGACCCTGGGACTGTGAGTCCCCAGCTCAGCACTGCTGTAGCCCCACCAGGGCTCTGGGGGCAGGTGCAACAAAGGAGGAAACACTGATCATAATTTTGCAATTGTGACTTTGTCCATGATACAGTATCTTCTGTCTCCTCCCAATTCCACGTGCATCTGATACACCAAACATACAACTCGTAGCATGGGATCAAAACAGAAAGGTTCTTTGTCTCCTTCTGCCCCTTTCAAATTTATGAACTGGCCATTTCCCCGGTCCCTGTATGAAAACTCTACCTGACCCGATGAGGAGGGAGACCTCACTGACAAGAGGACAGCAGAGCACAGAGCTGAAGGGGTGAGGAAGGGCCTCACGCCGGCTCCTGCAGGAAAGATGCTCCAGGGAGAGAGAGCAGCCTGTGCAGAGGCCCTGAGCAAGGACAAGTGGGACACATTCAAGGACGAGTGGGGAGAGTGGAGAATGGCTGGAAAAGCAGACAGGACTTAGTGCCACCAAAGGGTTGCCTTAGGTGATGCACCCACGGCGTAGGAGGGAAGGCAGATCTTAATTTCATAGACTTAGCTCAGTGAGAAGAGAGGTTGGTGGACTCTTCTGAAAGTTTTCTCTGCTTGTTTTTATTTCCTTAGTGAAAATGGAAGCTTGGATATCAGCTGAGCATGAGACTAGGGAAGGCGTGTTGGAAGTTTGAGGAGAAAAGACCACAGTACGGGATAGGCACCTGGGAAAGCAGGTGAGTGCACTTCCAGGCCGTACTCACCTGCTTACCTGAGGTCACTGTCCTGATTATACAGCGAGGCCAGCCAGTGAGGCTGGGCATTTCCTCCAGCCAGGTTAGCAGCTGCGAGTGCGTGCCCAGGAGTGGAGAGCTCAATTCTATCATTAATGCGTTTTCTAATACTGGACCACTTTGCATTTGTAGAACAGATGCCAACCAGCCATAGAACATGCTATTGTATTCTCTTTGCTAATATTAAAGGAAAGAGAGAAGGGAAAGAAAGCAACTAGATGGATATTAGAACAAAACATGAGTGAATTCCTTCACAACTTAAGAAAAGGTACAATTTCCTCAGGATGACTCAAATCCATAAGCAATAAGGTGAAAAGATTGATAAATCTTACTACATAAAATTTTGGAAATAAAACTTTCCACAGAAATTAAAATAAACACAAATGCAAACTGAGAGAAGATACAATTTACACCAGAGAAAAGGATCGTATCATATCCCCCAACACGTACAGATCCTCTAAAGTTAGAGAATAAAAACACCAACGACCACATAGAAAAATGGGCGAGAGACATGGGCAAGAATTTTACAAAATTAAACGCAAATGGATAATAAACATATATTTATCCTCACTCATGATAATATGTAAATTGAAACTACAGAATCATTACTTGCTTATTATTACAGATTGGTAGAATCCAAAAGTTTAACAACATACTCTGTTGTCCAGACTGTGAGGAAAGAGGTGCTCTCACGCACTGCTGATCGGAAGGCAAAACGTTAAAGGAAAGAAGAGGAGGAGAGGAAGATACTCAAGACACAATGAGGGGAATTTGAACACCGACAGGATATTTGAGGGTAGTGTTGAATATTAATTGATATTAAATTAATTAATGTAATATTGTCATAATACCATTAGTGTTAATGGCAATATTAAAAATGAGTCCTTATCTTTTAGAAGTTCATACAAAGTATAAGATGTCTACAGTTTGCTTTGATATAATCTAGGGGGAAGGTGGGTAGAGGGTAGAAATAGGGTTTCATCAGGTGTCGGGCAGGTGGGAGCGGAGAGGGTGCGGTGCGCACCGTCTGGGGGATGGACATGCTTGAAGCTCTGACTCAGGTGAGACAAAGGCAGTATATTTAACCCAAACATTTGTACCCCTGTAATATGCTGAAATAAAAACTGGCTCCACGTTCATAATTGCAGCAGCCGGGGCACGGGGATGTGGAATTTCATTACACTAGTCTTTCTGCTTTATGTGAGCGTGAAGTGCCCCTAAGAAAGGGGGAAATGAATGGTGCAAAGAAACACACGCAGCTCGTGAGTCGTGAGTGTGCAGTCTCTGATTCGAACTAACCCACTCCTCTTACAGGCTACGACACCAAAGCTCAGAGAGCATCACGACCTGCCTATGTCACAAAAAGCCAGCAGCACTCGGACCAGGAGTTTCTCAGTTTCCTCCACACTGTAGAGAGGGGAGGTCGCCATTAAGCCCCAAAGGATGAGTTTAGCATGGTTTCACATTCACAGTTGACCCTGGGACTTGCGGAATAACACGCTCATTACTATTATTCTGGTTATTTACTGACAGAGACCGCAGTCAGAGAAAAACACTGGAACTGCTATTGTGCTGATCATTAAATGCCTCATTATGGAAAAATGTTCCCGAATGGTGCAGTGGGGTGAATAACAATTCACACAGCATTCAGTCCCATGTGCCGAAAATGGGACTGGTAGAATTGAAATTAAACCAAAAAAAAAAAAAGTGCATCTTTTCTCATGCCAAGGTTGCATTTTTCAAGAGCAACTGGAGGGAAAAATGTTCCCAAATCCAAATGTCAGGTGAAAGCATTTGCCTCCTAGAACACACTGGCCAGGTAGCCTTTGCTAAATGCAGGTTAGCGGCTGCCGTGCGATGGAGAAAACATCCATTAAGAGGGCTCCCTCCCGTCGTGGCCATGGGCTCCTGGGGTCACTCCCTGCTGAGCCCCCCACAATGTGCCCATTGCCCCACTTTGGGGTGGACAGTGACAAGCCAGCTAACATCAGTGGCTGAGCCATTTCATCTGCCTCGTTGTTCACGGCCTCTTTGGTGATGGATGTTTCCAGTGAGCGCTAACATGTTAACACAGAATAAAAGGATTTTCACACTCCGCGCCCCATCCCATGTGTCCATCCAAATGCTTCTTCCCCAGAACTCCTCATCTTCAATCTCTCAGATCCCTGACCAGCCATTAGGCCACTCATGACTGCCCACGAGATCATATATGTTCTCACCTCAAGCCGTGTCTGTTTCTACGCAGAGTAGGACGAGGTCCTGACTCAAGGCTCTGTCCACGGGCAAGAGTCCCCCTTCTCCACTGCCTTCCAAGACTGCCCCCGAGCGTGGCTGGGACGCAGCAGCTGTCCAGTTTTGTCTCGTACCCACACGCCAGTGGATCCATCCTTACACTAAGCTTGAGTGTTTTCCTCCTCCCTCAGGTGTAAGGGACCCCACCATGGCCGCAGGTGTGCAGGGACAGACAGGTGGGGGTACATCCATGGTGGGTGACATGGGGTCTGGACGTGGGGCCCTGTTCAGGCTCACCCCTGGATTTACTGTTTCCATCTTTCCATGGATGTTGCTCAGTCCACCTAACTTGATGACTCGGAGGGTCCAACAGAACCCAGCTCAGGATGGTCAGGTCCAGAGGCATGCTCACCGGCCACTGGGTGCCCCTCCCCACATCACAGTTTCCATCTCTGCCAGGGCCCAGTGGCAGAGCTATTTCTCGAGACATTGAATTCTCTGCTACAGAGAGCATGGCCTTTTTCCATGCTGTGGAGCCCCCCCAGCAGGGTCATGAGGATGACCTGAGATACTGGGGCTGAGGCTTGTGCAGGGGAGGGCGGCACGTCCAGGGGTTTCCTCCCTGCAGAGCTGAGAGTATAGCGTTTGGGCAGATCCTGGCAGGTCGCAGTGATGGTTGAAGAAATAGCCTCCAGGAACGTTCCTGACCCCATGTTTGTGGTTTTTAACGTCGGGATCTGACAGGGAAGTGCACACAAGGGATGGCTTGGGGAGAAGAGAAAGCAGCCAACAGGGGGTGGCCAAGCTTCCAGCACCTTCTCTCCAGGGGAATAGCAATGGCTGGTCACTCTTCCCTGATCCTTTCACATTTGCCGCTCTTGCTGCATCCACTCTAGCCCATGATTTATGAATGGAATTAATAGGAGCCAATCGGGCATGGCTATGCCTACGGTGCTTTGCTCGACAACAGATGTTTACTGTAGTAATTATGTTAGAATAGTAACAACACCGAAAAAAACGCCTGGTCATCAGTATTGGATTGTGAGTGCTAACAAGACTGATGGTTTCTCCAATAAAACCGCCAGTGAAGGAGGCTGGGACAAAGGACACATACGCCCAGGGCTGGCCCTGCTCATCTGCTACTCTTGCAATCAATCATTCCAACTTTCTGTGCCTCAGTTTCCCCCAATGGGAAATAGAGGAATTTCCCTAGTTCACTGTTTCAGTTGGTTCCACAAGACACAGATGTCCTGGAGGAACCAGCCTGGAAGAGGGGGAGCCGTTTCTCATTGTAAATCGTCCATGGTTCCCCCAAGGTTTGGAGTGTGTAAGATAGTTTGTCTGTCTGTCTGTCTAATGCTATCCTCATCCACTTTTAAGGCTGCTGGCTAGAGGAGGGGCAGTTCCCCTTCCCCGGAGTCTGATTAAGCCCACACTCCCAACCACTTCCCTTACGGGGTTCCCACACTCCAAGTCACTATGCACTTCCCTAAGTGCCCTGGGGCCAGGTACCAAAAAAACTAGAGACATCCCTGAGCCCAAGAACCCAAGAAAGAATCCAAATTGCCAGTCCACAGGGACCCCTGGAGTCTTACTAACCACACCCCACTTGCCATGCATAATACGCCCCCGCAGCATCTGCTCTCTGTGGGTGCAACCACCCATGTGGCCCAGCCTGGCAGCCTTCTCTCCTGTGCAGCTGTGGATAACAAAGGGCTTCGCCTTTCATCCTTCTGAGTGTCAGCGCGTTGTGTCCTGCTATCAAAAAGATCTTTGCATCGTATAAAACAACTGCCAGCACTTGGCTCTAGAGGTGGGGAATCTGCACCCTGCCCAGCCTCTGGTTGTTCCCCCACTGCTTTGCCCGTCTTTTGTTATTCCAATTCCTGGTTTTCTTCTGTATCCTTCATGCAGAATTGGAATACCCTGGTGGTTACTCCTGACTCGGATGTGCCTGGGCTCGGGTCCTCAGCCTCCAGTGTTTGTAACTGCATCCCTGTGCTCCTCCCTCCCCTGCCCCTCCAAGAAGGGAGTTAATTATTGCATCTCCTTCAGGGGTTGCTATAAGAGAAAGTACAGACTGCCTCAGATGCTCACAAAGGCAGCCATTGCACACGCACATGCACACCCATCCACATGCACTGGAAAGGAGACAGAAGCCAAAACAGACCACCAGGTGGTCTTAGCAGGGAAGCAAAAACAAACCAAGTTTGGGCTCAGGTCACACGTTCTGGACAGCAATCAACTTGGGCCTTTTGACTTCATGTCCAGGGAAAGCTACACATTCAGTGACAGAGCCACATGCTGACAGCATTGAGCAAAACAAACCTCATCACACCCCTGAAAACTGACCACATTTCTTACACTGCACTGGGAAGGATGTTGCCAAATCCTGTATCTTGTGAATTACATATTATATTTGCGATTTAAAAGCATTTACTTCTTCAAATGTGACCATCTAAAATAGACCACATATTTGAAAACCCCACGTTGGCTTTATTTGTTCATTTATATTAAGTAAAGAAATCTGGGGAAAAAATCAGAATGATCTGGTCCTCTATCTAAATCAGAAAAAAACCCTGCAGAGACTAAATTGTGGATGACCTGCAAAAAGGGCATGTGATCCTCTGAAATTTGAAATTTTGAGCTGAACTCTATGAACTTGTGGATGTTTTGGCGAGAGGGTCTGCTGATTTAATTAGATTATTAAAAATGGAGAGGATGGGCAGAACAGGAAAGGAAGTGGAAAGGGGAAGGACAGGGGCGTGAACGCGGCAGGAGGCGGCTCAGCAGAGGTGCGGCTGTGGTCCTCGCATCAGGGATGCTGCGTCCCCGGCTGCGCGCCCCGCCCCTACAGGACCCTGCGCCGCGGTGCGTTCCCACCCGCCGGCGCTAGAGGGCGCGCCCCCGCCCAGACGCGGGGCGCTCTCAACAGGGACAGGTGGAAGCCCAACCTGATTGAGGCGGAGCTGGGCAACGTGTCCAGGTGCAAGGACTCTGCCACCCCTGGGGCGGTGGGCGGGGCTGGAGGGACGTTTTCCCTGTGCACTGGTGGAACGGATCTCACCTCTTATAAATCCTGAGAATGCCTTTTGCTTTTTTTTTAAAGAGAGGTTTAGATTAAAAGAGTGTTGCAAATGGTCCGGTAACCTTTGCAAAGTCATCTCTCAGGATGTCTTAGGTATTCCTCAATTTAAATCTCAGCTCTGCCCTTCACTGTGTGACCTTGGACAAGAAAATTCCCCTCTCTGAACCTCAGTTCCCTCCACCCTCTAAAATGGGGATAATGCGTGCACCTAAATCAAAAGATTGGGGCGAGGATTAAATAAGGTCCTGCGCCTGCAGGTGGCTCACAGGGCACCTGGTAGAGACATGCCCCACACATATGCCAGCACCCACGCACAGTGCGGGAGCAAATTCTGTGCAGTTGCCATTAAACCAAATAATGGCTTTGCACAGCTAATCACCCTGCACTTTATTCTGTTATTTGTTGGCAATTAGATCTGGCTGTTGATTCAATTATCCAGGTCCAGAATTAGACTCTAACCCTGAGCTAAGGAAACCTGCTTTCAGCTGCTCTAATAACCTACCTGGTGGTAAAGGGTCCCCTTCTGTGGTCGAAGGGCTTCTCCTAGTTGGCCACAGGACACCATGAGGTAAAACTACAGGTAGCAAAGAAAATCTTATTTTCTCCCAAGCCCTAAGCAATTACAGTATGTCATCGCAGCCTGATGAGTATTTACCCAACAGAATAAAACAATGTGCTGATTCCTGATCCAGCCAAAAGCTTAACTGTCACTTAAATAGGGCATGATATTTAAAATATTAATTTTGTTATCTTCTAGCATCTTATAATTAGAACTCAAAAGTGTCACTCAGAACATATTTGCATATGTAAAGAATTCATCATTATTGTTTCTCTGCCGCAGAAATGGATGTTGGTTTGACTTCTGAACCTGAGTCGAGCCTCTAGTTACTGGAAAAGAGATGATAGGATGTGTTTCTGCATCGAAGCCTGCTCGGTGGTGGAGAAAGGTACAACAGGGAACGAAAGGTCAGCGGGACACGTGGGAATGCCACGTCCATCACGTGGGATGCTTTCTCCATCTCAGCGTGCCTTCGTGACGTCCACCTTTCCTGCTGCCAAGACTGTCAGTAGATTAAAAGCCACTTCAGGATTCCTCAGAGCGCAACATCAAGCACAGAAGGCACACCAGAGATTATTACCTGGCTGCAAGATTCTCAGGCTGGAACGGCTATATTATTTCTCCAGAATGTTATTCTCCAAATAGTTCTGATCGTGCACCTTTATCGGTGAGTGTGCACACATCCATAAAACAACAACGATCACAGTCGCTGTTTTCCTGCCTCCCAGACATTTCCAGGTTACTCTCTGACCGGAACCATGATGGGATTGTCACGGGTCAGATGACTGGTCCTGTGAGCCACAGGGCTGGGAGTGGAAGGGGCGTGTGCTGGCAGGAAGGGAAATCCTTCCAAAAACACCACTGCTTATGTCACCTGTACGCCTTCCTGCATGGTCTGAGCCAACCCCTGCATGGCCTGGAGCCCCTTCCTGGGCATTCCTGACCTCATCACCCCATGGTCATCTTGCTGGACCCCCAATGCATCAGCCACGCTCCCCGTCGAGGCCCCTGCTACCCCTCTTCCCTCTGTGCAGGACGCTCCCCACTCACTCCTGCTAGGTCCGTGCTCAGATGTCAGCTTGTCAGCGGCCTTTGCCGATTGTTCTCTTCTCATCTCCGGTCTCCACCACCAGCCACTCTCTCTGTCCCAGTCCTGGTTTACTTTTCCCCACAGCTCTTTACACGACATGCCTGCTCTGTATTTACTGATACACCCAGTGACTGCTTCCTCTCTCGAAAGTGTAAGTTCTGTTTCTCATCTATCCACAATGCTAGGACAGTGACCATCACATAGTCGATGTTCAGTAAGTATTTGTTGGACAAAGAATGAAGAAACGTCAACTGCACAAACCCCACGCACATGCCAACTAGATCATCTGGCCTCCCTTTCTCTACCCAAACTTTCTGGAAATTTGGGATTTGATACTTGTGTTTTCAACAAAAAAACAGGGACCTAGATTTTTTACATGTAAAACCTACTTTTTCAAGTCTCATCCGTTAATTCTGCAGCATACAAATAAGCGCCACACTAGGCAAGTAAAGCCTGTGTGCAGACAGAATCTGACTGCAGCCTTTCCCCGTCCACGTCCCAGCTGATAGCCCTTTGCAGAGAAGTTCCTCCACAAACAGGATTGGTCGCGGTGATAGCAATGAGCGCAGCTCACCCGGCCCTGTCCCCTGCGCAGGGGTCCTGACCTACCCCATTATAGCTCGAGTCGTTTCGGAGCTGGCCACACCTCTGGTGACCTTACAGAGAAATTTCCCCTCTTTGAACTTCCATATCTCATCTGTACGCAGTCACGATGAACCCAGTTTGCAGTTGGTTGTCCGACAGCTGAATAAAGTTTATAAACTGCTCATCTCACACAATGGCTGGGAGATGGTGGTGTTCAATACACAGTTGTGCTTATCATTTTTGCCTCTTGGTACCAATCTCAGCACCCTAAGCATTTCCTGACAATGGGGCAATAATCTACTGGTGGGTGTTGTCTGTGCCCAGATCGTACCTTGGCTCATAAGCCACAGTTGGCCACTTACCATTTAGAATAAAAAGAGAACGGAGCCAGGAGGGCACAGGGGTTCTCATCTCTAGTCTACCCTTCTGTGTGTCACGTGTGTCTAGGGGCTGGGGACACAGCAGTGACTGCGAAAGGCACCTACTCTCACGAATGTGACACTTTGGGAGGGAGAGACTGACAGCAAACGTGTGAAGCAGTCAATGGAATGGCCTCCAAGATAGCGAGCGAACTGCAGGAACACGGACCAGGAAACGGAGACAAGGAGCACAGGGGGTGCAAGGAATAGGCAGGGGGACAGCAGTGACCTCCAGGAGGTTACGGAGAAACCAGGAACCACCTCCAGGAGGTGATATAGGAGCCAGGCACCACCTCCAGGAGCTGAGAGAGGAGCCATGCAGGTATCTGGGGGTGTAATGTTGAAGGCAGAGGGAACGAGAAGTGCAAAGGCCCTGAGGCAGGAGAGCCTGGAGTTTAAGGAATGCATGGAGCTCAGTGGCTGGAGCAGACGAGGTGAGGAGGAGCAAGTGAGGTCAGAGGGGGAGGAGGGATGATCATGGATGGCCTTGTGGGCCATGGGGAGGACTTTGGCTTTTACCCTGAGTGGGATGGGAGCTGTGGAGGGTCAAGAGAAGACGTGGTCTGACTTGGGTTTTAGTAGACTCATTCCTGTTCCTCTGAGCACAGACTGAGGGGGCAAAGGAGGAGGTTGGAAGATTCAAAGTCACACCACGCTCTGATGTGAAAGTTGGGGACTTAACCTTCCCTGGGCCTGAAACAGGGAAGCAGCACTGAGGAAACCTCTGTCCCACCTGCATCCTGAGACTGTTGTGAGGACAACATGCCCCATTGTCAAAGCCAGTCCTTTCCATCCAGTCTAGGCTGCCAGGGTCAAGTCCTGGTGCTGCTACATGCCAGCTGGTAACCTGGGACCAATCATGTGGCCTCTCTGTACCTCAGTTTCCCCATTTATAAAATGGGGATAATAATAGCTTCTACTACAAGAGGCTGTCATGGGGATTGAACAACACAATCCTTGTCTAGTGCTTGGAAGGGCCTGATCCACCGCGGGACCTCAGTGGATATTGCCAGCCATCCGCGGAGCTTTTGCACTGGCTACAAGTAACACCAGATCTCAACGGCTTGTGATAACAGGACTGCCGTGCTCACGTTCCCTGAGGCTGTGGGCCAGCTGTGGGCCAGCTGTGGATCACCTGCAGCAGAGTTGGGCTCTCCTGGGCTCAAGTCAGCTCCACATGTCTTCTCGTTTCGGGACCGGGGCTGAAGACCCAGTCTGAGGTCTGCTGAGTGCATGGTGGAGGGCACTCAGGAGAAGGGAGTGGAAACCCACTAAACCTCCCAAAGAATCCTCTGGCAGCTCCATTCTCCTTCTGCCAGTTAAAGCAAGACACACGAGCAAGTCCAAAGGCGACAGAGGGGAAGTATACACTGCTTGGCGGGAGACAGCAAATAATCCAATCCGCCTCAGCAGCCACCAGCAATCACCGTCATCATCACTGTCATCATATCGTCATTATTGTCATTGTCATTATTGTCATCATTATCACCATTATCACCATCATCTTCATGTCACTATTGCCAGGTGGAAGGCACCAAAGGACCCACTGGTGCAGAGACAAAGGCGAGTAGGGAACAGTCTCTTCCATCACGCTCATAAGCAAAGGTGCCACAAGGAATGATCATGACCAGGAAGTTAGTGATGATTTGATTTTGTATCCCCATTATACCTTGTTCAAAGTGATGACCTCAATTGAAGATGACTCAAGGTCTCCATAAGCTTCATAGTCAGGCAAAGCTTATTGTGAATTTCATAAAATTTTTTAACTTGTGCAGAAAAATCTTTGATCTACCTTGTTCCCCTTTTAAAACAAGTCGAGTATTAATTTATTATAAAGACAACACAACAGTACTTGCCACCCTCTCCCAAGGACCCAGAACATCCTTATCTCAACCCTGTAGGTACCACCTCCCAAGTCCTTCCCAGCTTCGCAAGGATGACCTGGAAGTATGCAGTGTTGTGGTCGGCGCCAACGGACCCTGCAGATCCTCCTCTGGTTGCCCTGTGAGGGCCACAACAGGCCACATGGAACCCTGCCCTGAGGAGTGTTCCGCTTGGAACCCAAGCAAGAGGCTGGCAACCAGGGAGAGTCATCAGTGCAGCTGAGGAAAGGGAGTTCAGGTTCAATAACCAAGTGTTGTCCAGCCTTTCCCTGTCAAAGATAGCATAGGTGTAGATGGACAAGTGCTTGAAGCCAGAGGTGACCAGCCCATGACTCTGGCTGTCCCAGACCTCAGCAAGAGGATCGAAGCTAAGCTCATCGCCCATTCTCTGCGCCTGTGGTTGAGGGCGTCGAGGTCAGGCAGCGGAAGGAGTGCTTGCCTTGTCACTGTCAGCTACTCCTTCCTCTCTCCATTTAAACCCTTCCTCAGGCAGCCCAACAACCCGACCCTGCCTACGCAAGTCACACCTGAAGTCCCAGCTCCTCAAGAGGCTGAGGTAGGAGGATCGCTTGAACTGAGGCATTCGAGGCCACAGGGAGCTGCAATCGCACCACTGCACTCCATGCTGGGCGCCAGAGTGAGACACCGTCTCCAAAACAAAACAAAATAAATAAATAAATAGTTGTTAATTTTAGTTTTTACATTCAGATCTGGATTCATCTCAACTCGATTTTTTGTATGGTGTGAGGGAAGGGTTGAATTTCTTTTTTCTCCATTTGAAAATCCAGTTTTTCTAGCACCATTTCATGAAAAGACCTTCCTCCCTGCATTGAATGGCTTGGACTCCTGTGTTGAAAGTCAAAATGTGTTGTATGTGAATTATATCTCAGTACATAATTTTGTGTTACAAACAAACATAAAAGGTAAACTCAAGCTCCTATACATGCATGTGTGGGTGTGGGGCTTATACGGGAAATCTGTGACCCTCCTGCTCAATTTTGCTGTGAATCTAATAAAGTCAACGTTTGATAGCAGAGCAGGGTGATTATAGTTAACAAAAACATACTGTGGTCCGGTGACGACACCCCGAATACCTGGACTTGACAACTATGCATTATGTACATGTAACAAAATTTCACATGTACCCCATAATTTGTACAAATAAAAAAATTAATGGCTCTAAAAAATAAGGTCTCATAAAAAAAAATAATAATAATAAACCCAAGTAAAAGTAGCTGATTTGGGTTTTCTAGTGCAAATGTCTCCTTAGTGTTTGGGCCAGTATGAAACAGATTAGTTCTTGTAAAAAAACATATTTTTATAAAGGCATTTAACTTATTTACCTTGCTCAGCTTCTCAACTGCCCAAAGTTTCTCGAGCTGACAAGGTCCCTGCCTTCCCGCCCCGTCCCTCACTCCTGGATGGGTTTGATGGTTTGTGTTGGATCCCAAAGCTTTGCTGATCCCAGATACGCACTGTAGGCACAGCAAAGGATCCAGAGGATCAAGCAGAAAGCAATTGCTCTAAAATCTCTCCGTGTCCACCTCCCTGTTGTCCCAGTCCCTCTCCACATGGGTAGTTTTACTTCATGAAAACACCAACAAATGTTGAAACTAAAGCAGAATCTAAATTTTTAACACTATAGACAGATCCCTCTACAGCAGCATTCCTCACAGTGTGCAGTGCAGTCCATCAAGATTTTAATAGGTTTTAGGCAAAAATAAGCAAATAACAATTAATAATTGGAGTGGGGAAAAATGAGGAGAAAACAAAAGTGGGTAACATATAGAAAATGCAGAGTTAAGGAATGCTTGAAATGTTTTCTTTTAGTCGGATTTCTCAAAGCCCTAAATGTGCTCTGAAAATCTTTAAGGGGATGATTAAAAAGCATTCCCCCAAACAGAACGTGTTCACAGAATTATTTTTTTAGTGATTTGTTTTTGTTTTTTTTCATTCTCTAGTCCGGCAAAGTTTCTTCACTGTAATACTCTTGGAGAAACACTAAAGAGTTTACTACAGGACAAACCACCAAACATATTTTATGTCAAATCTTCCTACTCAGCCCACATGCTCCAACATTTAAAAAAAATTTTTTTTCAATTTGATTAGGTCCCATGTATTTATTTTTGTTATCGCTGTGATTGCTTTTGGGGTATTCTTCATAAATTCTTTGCCTAGGCTAATGTCT